>NC_053428.1:10716721-11045238 GCF_007990345.1 Gossypium hirsutum | reverse complement strand
TCACGCATGCACGCCTCTGATCAGTCGCCCCATGCTACCTCTGCCCTTGGCCATCACGTGCACCACCCACACCTGACACACCTGCAACAGAGACAGAAACAACAGCAAAAGGAAGCATGCGAGGAATGGGGCAAAGAATAAACAAAAGAACGGAAACAAAAAAAAAAAGAAATGAATGTTTATAGATCGGCTTTAAAAAGCCAAAATCAAGGATCAAACAGGGGATTTTTTTCTTTTTTGGGATTTTCCTTTCATTTTCAATTGTAATATTACTTAAGAATACAAGAGTAAAAGCAGATTCAAGCAAGAAAAACACCCGAAAACAGAAAAGGCAGTCAGATCTAAGGTTTCTTTTATTTTTATTGTTCAAAAACTCATCTATTATATATTTTTACATAGCATAAGTTTATAAAAAAAAGAGTTAACAAAAAAATAAAAAATTTTACCACGCGGTGGCCGGCGCCGGCGCCGGCGAGCCTCCGGTGGCCGTTCGGTGACCCCCCCTTGGCCGGAAATCGCTCCGAGCTCCCCTCTCCTCTCTCCCTTTTTTTTTCCTTTCAGCTCTACAAATGATTTTTTTGAAATTTTTTTGACTTTTATAGGGGGTCAAAACGCACCGTTTTGGACCCCCAGTTTAAACAAATAAAACGACGTCGTTTTGAACACGGGTCGGGTCGACCCGACCCGCACCAGGGAGGATCCGCGTGTTTTTCTTTGGAAGGGCTAATTGCACTTTTAGCCCTTCCGCTTTTTTGGGAGTTTACAATCAAGGTTTTTTATTTTTAATTTGGCTCCATGGTTTCGCCCCGAATTCATTCTGGTCCCCCATGCTGCGCAGCGTTTTAATACTTGGGTTTTATTGCGCTTTTGACCCTCCAAGTTGCACGCGTGTTACAATTAAGTCCCTTTTCTCTGTTTTCATTTTAAATTGGCCCTACAACTTTGTTTTTAATTCAATTTTAATCATTTTTTCGTTTATTTTTGTATCTTTATTAAATATCCTTATTATTTTTATATTATTAGTATTATTAGTATTACTATTATTATAATTATGTACTAGTGTATATTTTTATTACGTACGTGTATACACATATATTTTTTCGTATTTAATATTTTTCATTTCACTTTATTTTAATATTTTATTAATTTTATGTTCGTTTCTTTTATATTCCAATGTTATTATTATTATTATTATTATTATTATTATTAGTTTATGCTTTGTTATATATTTATATATTTATAATATGTATATATACGTACTTATACATACTTAAATATATTTTTTCACATTTCATAATTCTTATATACTTACATATATTTATGTATATTTTACATCATATACATACTTATATATTTTATACTCTTAAAAATGCTTTTTGTATATTTCACATATTTTATAATTCACATACATATATTTTATATTATCACGATTTGTAAATATATAAATACACATTTACATTTTTTATAATATTTACCGATTTTATATATATGTACATACTTATCTATGTTTTCATATTCTGTAATTTATATATATTTCTTATTTTATGGCTTTAAATTATACATGCATATATATATATATTTTTACATAATTGTATTTATTGTCATCATTGTTATTTGGTGTTTGTTTATTTATCCATGTACACTTGTGCTTTTTCTAAAATGTTAGTTCTATTTATTTATTTGTATGCTTTGTTTATGTAATCGCCTCGTCATTTCATTTTGCCTATTGCATTGTTGTTACTCATTTTACTTTGCTCACCTTGTCGTATTCGTTATTGTTTTGTCAAGCATTGACACTAAACACCAAAAGGAAAATTTTTTTAAATAAGGCAATATTTCGCGTTTGGAAACTCGAGAAAACGTGCCCTAACGTGCTGGGTTTCGATTTCTCGTTTGACTAAATAGCCAAATATCCTCTTAAAGCTTCAAAGTATGGTTTCATTAAACTATAAGGTGATCTTGGTTTCGATGGTTTAGAGTATCGTGTCCTAACGTGCTGGATGTGATATTCCTTCGGAACAAGAGAATCTTATGTTTCAATTCACGATATCAGATTTTCTTTTAAGGATCGCATTTTTTAAAACTCTTCAAATTTTCAATTTTCGACACTAAGACACTAATTAATCAACTAGGTACCAATTTTGGGCGTATCGAGGGTGCTAATCCTTCCTCGTGCGTAACCGGCTCCCGAACTCATTTTTCTGAATTTCGTAGACCAAAATCGTTGTTTTAATAAAATTAAATCATTTATTAAAAACAACCACTTTTTGAGGTGACCCGATCACACCTCGTCAAAAAAGGATTGGTGGCGACTCACGTTTTCATTCTTTTTTAAATCCAAGTCGACCCCGTTTTCATCCAAAAAATGGTGTCAACAATCTGTATTTAATTTTGCTTTATGGATGTGTAATACAATTTGAGTGGCATAGATGTGACACTCAGCATCCCACATGTCACTATAAATCTCTACTCAACAATGTTTCATTTTACAAAAGAGGATGGCTGCTTCAATATTTTTCCAAGAATCCAATTCCTCTGTTTTCATCCCCTTAGGTAACGCTCTAATTACAAAATTTCCCAAAATAATCGACTCTTCACCCTATAGATAATTTCTTCTCCCTTTCTGATTGATTAGTTTAATTTTTTTTGCCAAAAAGAAATTAATTAGTTTATTTCTGATTGATTAGGTAGAGGATATTAGGATGATACTAATAGAAATTATTTTAAAAAATATTTATCATTCAATACAAGAAATAATTTAAAATTATTATAAAAATGACATGAATGCATAACATAATTATTTAAATAAATAATAAATAATTACATCAATAATAAACGAAAGACAACAGTATTATAGATATGATTATTTATTTAATAAAAAGAATTTGGTCATATACCACTTTTAATAAAATATTGTCAAATTTTATTTTCTACTATTGTGAATGCCAAAACCGAGTTTAAATCCAATCATCGATGATTTTAATTTAACCGTACTAATTGTTCAGTAATTATTGTTTTAATCTCTCCAGATTAAACGTACCCATTAAAAAAATGGACCCTGAATTTTCAACAAAATTTCTACCACGAAAGCATGGCGAAAAAAGGAATAAAAGCAAAACATTGGGGGTGGTTGGCATCTTATCTCTATATAAACCGTTGTCCCCTTCGCACCCAAAACTCATCATAAAGCATAGTTTTCCTGGCCATAAGTTTCAAGTACAGGTTCAGGATCTTGTCTTCAGTTTACCAAATCTTTCTTCTTCTTCTTCTTCTTCTTCTTCTTTTGAGTACTACTGCAAGTGCAAAACTCATAAAAGTTTCCCTTTCTGTAGTTGACAAGTGCTTGATCAGGTTGAGTCCAAAATCTATACTTTCTCCAAGCTGTGAGTTTTTTGGTTGTTTCTTACTAAACACCATAAGCATAAATAAAATTAGCAAAGCTTGTTGTTGTTTATGGGAGGTTTAATTCCCAATTACGTAACGTATTTATCCAATTTACTTATTTACTTCAAACTATAGTGTTCCATTTGTGTCCATTCAACAGAGACAAATATTGTATGTTATCCTGGAAATCATCGTCTCCCACATTATGATCAACTCAGTAATGGGTCCATTTTTGTGATTCAGAATGTGGAAGCTGAAGGTTGCAGAGGGTGTGGATGGGCCGTACTTGTACAGCACAAACAACTACGTGGGGAGACAAACCTGGGAATTCGACCCTGACAGTGGCACTCCTGAAGAGCGAGCCCAGGTTGAAGAGGCTCGCAAAAATTTCTACAAAAACCGCCACCATGTCAAGCCTAGTGCTGATCTCCTTTGGCGTATGCAGGTATCTAATTCTCTCTTTTTTAAACACAGTTTTTTGCATGCCCGACCCGTTTTCCACTTTCACACCATCTCATAAGATTTGAAACGATTCACACTTTTGAATTTGGAATTTTTACCCACCCCTTTTAACAATTAAAGTTTTTTTCTTTTGTAAATTCCTTGGAGGCTTGGACCAAAACTAAGGGACCTTCTCTCTCTCTATTTATAATCCCATTTTTTGTCCTTTTTTTAGGTGAATTTGGTTTAAATATTCTTGGATTTCTTACGTCTGCGTCTGTTATGAGTATGACATTGCCTTAATCTAAAGGCCAAAATCATATGGTCCAGTATTTTGATTTTTGGTGTCAAAGAATTAGTAAGTGTACTAACGATAGGAAGCCAAAGATGAGTTTACAAAATGTAGCTATCCGTAAAAGATGAGATCTTTTAAAACAAAATTCGAGATGATAAGATTACTCCCAATTTTTTTTTTTCATTTTCTTCTATACATTATAGAATGGGCTGAACTTTAACATTTATTTATTTTTCTGGGGTTAAAATACGAGATTAAGAATTTTCTGAACCTGGAATTCATTTATTTTAAAACCATATAAAAAAACAAAAAAAAGAAGAAGAAGTTATTATTGTAATTTAAATAAAATATTGAAAAGTCAAAAGCATTTAAAAACCTACTAAACAAGACCACTCTTTTCTTTTTTTAATTATATTTCTATAAAAGTCCAATGTTTAAACGTAAAAGGAAACAGAGATTTTTATGAATTTATGATGAGTGGTTTAGATTTAAGTAATTAGCACGAAATATCTGGCATAAAGTCCCATACTGCTGATTTCATGACGAATCATAATACATGGCACGGAAGCCAGAAAATAAAACCATCGTGTATACAAAATCCTATTTGACGTGCATATTATAATAAAAAATTTTAAATTAATAATGATAAAATTACACTTTTATTTTTTAAAAAATAATAAAAATTTAATTTAATTTTTTAAAAATTAGAAAAATATAAATTATTAAAATAATAAAATTATATATTTTACTATTATAAAGATATAAAATTTAATCCCTCCCTCAAAAATTTTTTTGACTCATACATTTATGATCTTTACAAATTTGGAGCATCTTTATTGGAGTTAACCGAAAACAAAATTTTCATTAAAACTATACTTTTATTAGCTTCACAAGTTTTTTTTTTTTTTTTAAAATTTAGATCTATATTTGATGCATATATCATATATAATTTATATATAAACCGAATAACGGGATCCAATAGAAAAATTTACGTACATTTATTATAAAAGTTTTAATGGAATGGGATTATCTAATTTACTACTATATATATACACGCGTAAAACATAACTTTGCATGGCAAAACGTGGGCGAAAACGAATATTGTTTTCTATAGCCTAGTTTCCTAATCATAGAAAGTAGATGGTGGGTGGATGAAGTTAATCGACAAACATAAGGTAGATAATTTATATAAAGTTGATTTGATGTCACTAAATTAAGTTTGCACCTTTTGTTGGGTATAAATTAAAACAAAATGAGTGGATTTCGCATGTTGAGCTTTTCCTATTCTTTTATCTTCTCCTAATATTTTTGACACATATTTGGCGATTTGCTTTTTTTTTTTGGGGGGGGGTTTAAATATGAATTATAAGATAAATAAGTAATGGTGCGATATGAAAGTGGAGACAGAAAGAAGGAGATGGCAAAAGCGGAGAGAAAAAAAGGGGTAGAAATAGCGACGACTTTGAAAGCGTCGTCCAAAGTTGTTTCCACGTGACCACACTCACCATGCGTTTTTCGCGTGGAGTTTCTGTTTTACATTCTTTTTCGTACACTTCCATTCCATTTCTAATCATTTTCTTCATAGACTTATACCTTGCACATAAATAAATAATAAAAGGAAATTTTTTGATACCCTAATTAGAATTTGGAATTTACAAATATTGTATGATAAAATATTTAAAAAATATCAAATTTTTAACTAAATAAATGGTTTAAATACAGGCACACTAATAAATAATTTAAATTTTTGTAGAAAAAATTATAAGATTTTATGTCAAACGTAACAACGATTTATACATTTTATTTATATATATATAAATATTTTAACTATCTACCATACATAAATATAGATTATTGATGCTTTAAATATACTATTATCCCTTTTTTTAAGGAATTTTCTAATATCCTCATAATAAAATATTCTACCTTCTATAAATAAATGTAATATATTGATACTTAGAGGTGCTCATGGTTGGGTATGATTGGGCTTAAGCATAATATTAATATACTTTATGTTTATTCAAATTCGGCCCAACTTGAAATATGAACTTAAAATTTTGTCTAAACCCGTCATTATTTGTAAAAAACTAATTCAAATCCATTTAGGCCCACCCATATTATTTTTTAAAAATTTTTAAAAATATTTTTAATATTTTATTTTAATATTTAATAGTTATATACATTTTTTATTTATTAAAAATTTTTATATAGTATCTTAACATTATTTTAATGTTTATATTAGTGTAATATTATATATTTAGTATATGTTTATTTTTTAATATTTTCTAAATTACATAATATATAAAAATAACATAGTATAAAATATTATAAACTTAAAATAGATAAGATTGGATTGAGTTTGGGTCTTAAATGTTCAAACTAGAGTTCGACTCATATTTTAAACAAGCCTAAATTTTTGTCTAAATTCTTTTAAATTTTAGATAAACCTTATCCTTCTAATTGATAAGTCCTACACTGTCATCAATTAATGCTAGTTTTGGTGATTTATGACCAACCATAAAATTTCTATAGTTTGTGGGTCAATTCCAATTTTGTTGAATGTAATAAAGACGATTTCGACTTAAAAATTACGACCTTGTGTTAAATATTTTAATAAAATTTGAAAAAGTAGAGACCAAAATGATAACCATAATGTCCATATCTATATATAAAGAAAAGGTAAAATTTTGAGTCTTTTTATTTATATTTCCAGGTTCTTTCTAATTTCTTTTTTTTTATATGAAAGCAGAAGCTTAAATTTCTCATAGGAAAAAATGAAAGTAATTAAAATAATTTGGTGATTCATATTATATTATGAGTATGTAAAATTTACTCAAATTTTTTTTCTTTTTGCAGTTTCTGAAGGAAAAGAATTTCAAACAAAGCATACCAGCTGTGAAAATTGATGATGGTGAGCAAATCACGTACGAGAAGGCCACAACAACACTGAGGAGGGCTGTGCATTTCTTCTCTGCTTTGCAAGCCAGCGACGGTCATTGGCCCGCTGAAAATGCTGGTCCATTGTTTTTCCTTCCGCCCTTGGTAAATTTCATTCTCTAGGACTTGTCCATCAACTCTTTAACTAAATGCGAGTGCTAATGTTGTCTACTCAAAATTGTAGGTTTTCAGTATGTATATTACTGGACACCTTAACACCGTATTCCCTGAAGAGCATCGTAGAGAAATCCTTCGTTATATATACTATCATCAGGTACGTATATTTTCTATATTTTGGTATAAAATTGTTATATATCCAAGTAAAATTGAAGCGTTTAATGGATGTGATGGCAGAACGAAGATGGTGGATGGGGATTACATATAGAGGGTCACAGCACCATGTTTTGTACAGCTCTTAGCTACATTTGCATGCGTATTCTCGGGGAAGGACCCGATGGCGGACTGGACAATGCTTGTGCGAGAGCCCGCAAGTGGATTCTTGACCATGGCAGTGTCACTCATATGCCCTCTTGGGGAAAGACTTGGCTTTCGGTATGCATCAATGCACATGTTGCACAAACTGGCCTTTAAAATTTACCCATTTTGCAGATAAGAATGTTCCCTTTTTCTTGTAGATACTTGGTGTTTTTGACTGGTCCGGTTGTAACCCAATGCCCCCAGAGTTCTGGCTGCTTCCTTCGTTCCTTCCTATGCATCCAGGTTTGCATGCAGTAATATCAGTTGACATATATCAACAATGGCAGCAATGAATCTGATTAATGTTCAATTGGAACTTTCAAATGTGCAGCTAAAATGTGGTGCTACTGTCGTATGGTGTACATGCCTATGTCATATCTATATGGCAAAAGGTTCGTTGGACCGATCACACCTCTCATCGAACAACTCAGAGAAGAACTCTACCTTCAACCTTACAATGAAATTAACTGGAAGAAAATACGCCATCTATGTGCACCTGTGAGTTTTGTCTTTGTTTTGTACAAATTACGAACTGCAAAGGCAATAAACCACATTACAGTTAAGTTAATATAACATTGATAAACAATTTGGTGTTACAGGAGGATATCTACTATCCACATCCTTTGATTCAGGATCTGATGTGGGACAGTCTATATATATGTACCGAACCGCTGCTTACTCGCTGGCCTTTTAACAAGTTGATCAGAGAAAGGACTCTCCAAGTAACAATGAAACACATCCATTATGAAGATGAAAATAGTAGATACATCACCATTGGTTGTGTGGAGAAGGTAATTTTACAATCATAATTTATCAAAGGCAATAAGAATGTTAAGGTTATGTCTATTTGATTGCTAACCATGTGGTGCCATTGAATGGAGTAGGTGTTATGCATGCTTGCTTGTTGGGCTGAAGAGCCAAATAGTGATTACTTTAAGAAACACCTTGCTCGAATCCCGGATTATCTTTGGGTTGCTGAAGATGGGATGAAGATGCAGGTTTGTGTACATTCATTCTCCAAAATAAACTTATTGATTGATTAAATCAGTAACAAGGAAAGATGCTACAAGCATAGATTTTCATTTAGAAAACTCCATGGTTACTGGTCTGCAGAGTTTTGGAAGCCAACAGTGGGATACCGGTTTCGCAATTCAAGCTTTGCTTGCTAGTAACCTCACCGACGAAATCGGACCTGTACTCAAGAGAGGACATGACTTCATCAAGAAATCTCAGGTTCAATATCAGATTCATTCATCATCAAGTCATTTCAATCTTTTTCTGTTGCTCATCGTATGTCTATTGACAATAACTGTTGCCTTCCGATTACAACGAATAGGTCAAGGACAACCCTTCCGGTGACTTTAAGCAAATGTTCCGTCATATTTCAAAGGGATCTTGGACTTTCTCTGATCAAGATCATGGATGGCAAGTTTCTGATTGCACTGCAGAAGGCTTGAAGGTAACTGATTTCTTTAGTCTCAATTAAATGCATTATATAAATATGAGTGATGCATCTATTCTATAAATTCATGTTGACTTCACAGATGCTCCTCTATTTTACAGTGCTGCCTACTCATGTCCATGTTGCCACCAGAAATTGTTGGTGAGAAAATGGAACCTCAGCAATTATATGATGCAGTCAATGTTATACTCTCTCTGCAGGTAAGAATGTGCTCATTCTAGATTTTCAAGGATACCTCTTAGTCATAGCAAGTTGTCTATTTATATAAGCTTCAAATGCTTCACTTGTTCTATATAGAGTCAAAATGGAGGATTAGCTGCCTGGGAGCCTGCAGGAGCTCAAGAGTGGCTGGAAGTAAGTGCTTAAGCCCTTGATATCTGTTAGGCTATTGAACTATGGTTTACTCTTTCTTAGTTTTCACATGTTAATGATGGTTCCTTATATGTTGCTCTTGTTCAGATGCTTAATCCCACCGAATTTTTTGCCGACATTGTCATCGAGCATGAATACATTGAGTGTACTGCATCTTCAATCCATGCTTTAGTTATGTTTAAGAAGTTGTACCCTGGGCACAGGAAGAAAGAAATCGACAATTTCATCACGAATGCTGTACACTACCTTGAAGATATACAAATGCCTGATGGTTCATGGTATGTTTGATTCGGGATTAATCGAATAGACGTTTTTTTATTAGAATTGAATCATATCGAACACTTAACAGGTATGGAAACTGGGGAGTTTGCTTCACATATGGTACATGGTTTGCACTCGGAGGCCTTGCAGCTGCAGGCAAGACATACACCAACTGTGAAGCTATGCGGAGAGGTGTTCAGTTCCTACTTACAACACAAAGAGAGAATGGTGGGTGGGGAGAGAGCTACAAATCATGTCCTGAAAAAGTAAATCTCCAATGTCACAAACAACTAATCTGCCCTGTTTGATACCAAGGGTTTAATGGTTTAATTAATAACACCAATGTGGTTGGTGATGCAGAGATATGTACCTCTTGAAGATGGCAGATCAAACTTGGTGCATACTGCATGGGCTATGATGGGCTTGATTCATGCTGGACAGGTGAACCTAATGCTTTTGTGGAAGCTTAGGCTTTGAGGATACAAATTGAAACTTAAATATAATATTGATAACCCGGTTTAACTACAACTCGCTTGTTTTAAACAGGCGGAAAGAGACCCAAGGCCTCTGCACCGTGCTGCAAAACTAATAATCAATTCTCAGTTGGAAGATGGCGACTTTCCCCAACAGGTGCTAATATAATATTTATATGGCTTACTGAAAATCCTAAAAGAAAGAGAGATCAAACAGTGATTTCATTTCAACCTAACAATTGAATCCTATTGGTGACAGGAAATTACTGGAGTGTTCATGAAAAACTGCATGTTACACTATGCAGCCTATAGGAACATTTACCCACTGTGGGCACTTGCAGAGTACCGGAAACGTGTTCCATTGCCATAATCCTCTGTCCAAACATGTTGGAACTTGACTCATCAAACGCCAAAAGAAGGGGCGGATTATATAGATTAATTTATTGATTTCTGTATACTATTTCCTTTTTATCTTTCACAAAGGTGGTCATGAATTTACAAAAGTCAATGAGTGGATGCCATCACATAAGTGGGCAAAATAAGCTTGTAAAATGGTATACCCACAAATCACATTTTAATTAAATGACAAGTTTTTCTATCCGCTTTGCCCAACGTGACAAAGTTTTCATGGATTTATTTCATCTGTTTTTTTTTTGACCAAAGGATTTATTTCATCTGTTAAGTATATAAATATGGTTAAAAATGGCCATCAAATTATTTTTTTCACATAGCATTAGTAAGTGGAATAAGAAATTTTGAGGAAAAGATTTTGAATTGGAAGACAATAACAAATAAAGACAAGTTTATTTTTAAAAATGATAAAGAATTAGAAAGCTCAAATTTGTCAAGTTTGGTTCTCAGGTAAATGCGGAATACTATTAAAAATAAAAATTTGACAATTATTTAACTGCACACGATATTATCTGAACCAGACCGATTTAGATTAGATTAATTGATAATTAATTAAAGTATTAATTTAAAGAAAAATTTTAAATCAATTAAGTCAAAAATTGACATAAATTGATTTAATTAAATTAAAAAATTAATTGAATTAATTTCTAATATTTTAATAAATAATTTATTTAATTAAATTATCAAATCAATCAATCTCAGTTCCGTTGATAAAATGGGTGGAAAGAAATGAAATTAGTTTCTTCAAGAAACTTAATCTCATTAATTTTATTTAAAGTTCCATATGACAGCAGTGTTGTGTCCTACAGATGCACATCAAATAATAAAGGCACTTTATTTAATTTCCTTGCATGGACTCTCTAGGTTTGGCATGATTGCCAATAGGCAGAAGTCAAATTTCATGACGTGTGACAACTATTGGGTTCTATAGATTAAGATATTATCATACAGTTGGGAAATTCAAGTGGGCCCTTATGAGTTTAATTCTTAAATAGGTTGACACATTTTAAGCGCTTCTTTTTTTCAAGAAATTAAATTAAAATATTTTAATTAATTCAATCAATTAATTAAAATTTATATATTTTTATTTTTAATTAAAACAAATAAATTAATAATATTTATTTAATCAAATTAATTAAATTAAAATTACATATAATTTATATTATTAATTATTAAATTTAATTAATTTAATTAATTATTTAATTTTAAACTAAATTAATTAATAATTAAAATCTTAAAATATCATTAACAGACTTTTAATTGAATTAAATCAACTATTTCGATTTCAACCGAAATTTGTAACATAACACATTCAATTCAATCCCATTGTATAAAATCAATAAATATTATTGTTAGAGTGGTGGCTGCCATTAATTACCGTGGGGGCCCTTCGTTTTCCTTTATTCAAAATAATTAGACATTGAACAGGATGAGTAAAGATCCACACCTAGAAACAGGCAGCTCATACAGAAAAGGCCCCATGACATAAAAGACAAAGATCCGAGCCCTCGGAATCAAAACTTCTACCATTATGAAATACGAAGTGACGTTTAAATAAAAAGACGATTTTACTCTTTATTAGTTAATTATTCTTTATTTATTTAATGGTTTTCAATTAAAAATAACAAGAACATAATTAGTTATAAAAACATTTTTAATTATTATTACATTAAAATACAAATTTCTAAGATAATCATACCCTAAACATGATGTATTCTTCAATTAATAAATACACTGTTCTTAAAGTTACAAATATAATTACAAAAATTACATTAGAATAATAATTAATTGTTATAAAACATAATCAAATTGGACCATCGAATTGAAGATTCCGTTTAATTTCCTTCGTTAAATTGTAATCATAATTTAATTTGATTAAAATTCCTTGGTTAAATAAATCTATTTTAAACTAAATAAAAGAATCATACTTTTTACATTGAATTGCTTTGGTTTCAAATTTATGGTCTCTTGAAAAATAAATAAATTTTTAAAAAATAAAAATACTTGAGCTTTATATCAAACCTTTTTATTTGTAATTCTAAATATTTTATATTAAAAATAAATAAAAATTTTAATATTATTAATTTGATATATTAAAAGCAAATTTTATATCTGTTGTAACCATTTTTAAAATAAAAATAGCCTGATGAAATTAGGAAAAATCACAGAATTTTTTGTTTTAAAAAAATGTGGGGCTTATTTAAAAACAAAATTTGCGATCGGTTTATATTTTTATTTTTTTATTTTTGCAAAGAATGATAGTTGATGTATAAAATCATGTTCAGGAATTTTTTTACAACTGTTTTTTAATAAGAAATTTTTTTATTTATCTTTTAAAGATTAAAGAAATATTCAAATTGGAGAGTTAGTATGCGTGGGAAAGATATTAATACCATAAGGACACTAAAAATTAATATATTATCAATTATGTATTGTTAATAAGTTTGAAAATTAAAAATTAAAAATTAAAATATCGATATTTAATTATGATCTTTGTGTTTTTTTTTTTGTAAAACACCAAGAAATTATTTCCTTGCCCCATTCGATTCATTGTTGAGATATGACAAAATATTTTATTCATTATGAAAACTATTTTTTTTATTCATCCGATTTTGAGAAAGGATATTCTCTTATTAACAATAATCAAAAAAATCCCTACCATATTTTGCAGTTAGGAATTTTATTTCATCGTTATTTAGAAGTATACCTTTATTACCTTTAAAAAAATGAAATATACATTTATGTTCGAAACATTTATTAAAATAATTTTATAAACCTCGATTAAAATAAAATTATTTTATCATAATTTGGTTTTTTTTTGTTAGTTTTGCTTCTTCTTTTTTAACCTTTTTACTTAAAAAGTAAATGAGATAAATTTATCAACTAAACTTGATCGAAAATATATAAAAAATAGAAATACTAAAAAATTTAATACAATCATTTTCATATTTTTTTCAAAATTTAAAATTAAGCCTCAATGTCACAAAGAAAATCAAATTAGACAATGTGTTAATGTTGAGAGTTAAATTTTTTTAGAATCAAGATTAAAGTGACATAATTTGTAGATGTTGAGGGTTACAATTGCTATTATATTAAGTTTAAAAGCTGTCACTGTTAGTCAATCGGTGATAAAAAAAAGATAAATTTGAATAATTAGGTGATATTTTTGTAACTTTTCATAATTGGGTGACAAAAAAAAGTTTACTAATAGTTGGATAACTACTAGTGTATTTTACCCTAATAATAATAACTTCTATCTATATTTACATATATTCTTACAATCACCTTTCTTTAATATCACAAGACATGGTTCAACATGTTTTAGGGTTAGTGATTATTTATTTTAATAATATCATCTCTAAAGTTTAAATTTAAAATCTCCATATAAGTGCAATGTGCCATACTTATACATTCAAGAATGATTGATTTTTAGATGTCTAATATACATTCTTATAATTTTGTTTTCTTTTGAGAGTTATAAAAAGGCATCAAAAAATTAGTACGAATAAAAGCTCTTATGTTAAAATTTTTTTAAGTTTTTAAATTTTGTATCCAGGATTAAAAGAAAATTAGTAACTTGTCAATACACAAAGTGAGAGCTGATAATTCTAAGCAATTTCACCTCGTTTAATACAAGGTAGAGAGTTGTGTGGTGACAATGGAGATCCCAGCTTGGTGAATTTGGAGAGGCAGGAAAAAGCCCCCTCTTTAGTCTCAAGCCCCTTTTTGTTTAAAAAAGGACATTAGAGATTGTCTTTTTATATAGGCCTTTGTAATAATAACATTCTACAATATTTAGGGCCATCGATATCAGGATATCATAGGTGGATCCCTAATGAGACGTGATAGTATATATATGTATAAGATAACTATAAACTGTAAAATTCTAAAAAAGAAAGTGGTAAAACTAACACTTCTTTAATTCCTTTTAATTTCGATATGGAGTAAAATTAACTTCTTTAAATTAAAGTAATTTAATTTTGTTAATTTTAAAAAATAAACAATTAAAAATAATTAATTGTAATGTTAATATTTTCTATTAATAATAATATTTTATTTTGATTAGTATATTAATAAATTTACTTAAAATATTAATATAGTTATTAATTATCCTTAATTATTTATTTGATAATGGGTTAAGAGAAAACAGAAAAGTTCAAAAAAAGGAACAAAATATTAGTACAAGAATATTTTGAATATTAATATAAAATATCTTAAGATAAATAGAAAACGTAATTGATTTACAGCCACGAACACCACAAGAAATAAATAGACAGTGACAAGTATGGCCTCAATTTAGATAGTCAGCACACAACAGTTGATTATAGCCGACTGGAGTCTGATGTTTAATGGATCCAACTACCTCTCTTTAATATCACAAGACGTACATTGTCTCGTTATCTTTTCAGTTCATTTCATCACTGCCAAACATTTCAAGCATCAAACACTTGCGTTCTTTTTCATCAGTGAAGTAATCAGTTTCATATAGGCAAGTAACCGACGTCGTGCCTTTGATATATCTTCCTTTCAATCGGAATGAAAAGCTAGAGTTCATTCATCATCAAGATGGCGTCAGCTTTAGCAGGAGATGATCTATCGGCAAGATCAATGAGCAGCGGGCGTGGGGGTTGGGGGTCGGCGAGGTTCCGGGATATTTGGCAAACTCCGCCCGAAGTGTTCGAGAGGAGCCAACGGCATGACACGGAGGAGGATCTCATGTGGGCTGCCATCGAACGACTTCCCATGTATGATCGCCTCCGGAAAAGTATGATAAGGAATGTTGGTGATAATGGGAAAGTTGTTCTTCACGAAGTTGATGTAACTAAGCTTGGACAACAGAATAAGAAGCAACTCCTAGACAGCATTTTGAAGGTTGTCGAACAAGATAATGAAACTTTTCTCAGGAAATTAAGGGATCGAACTGATAGGTATATCTCATTTTTAGTGAAAACCAACTTCTTCTAACTTGTATATTTTTATATTACATTTAAATCGATAAGCTTTGTATTAGAAAAAAGAAAACCTAAATTAGAGGAAGTGAAGTTCGAATCATATAATCAAATTTTAGTGGGAGGAGAATACCACCCCGATCTGAACAACTATACTCAAACTGTATTATATGTAAAACCTTTAATTTTTTTGTCTAAAACTATTTATCTTAAAGGTTTTTAGAATTTAAATTTTATGGATAATTGATTTGATTAATTCTTTTTTAGAATTTAAACAAAAATCGATTTCTGATCTAATATATTGAATTGGGTTATGAATGATGAAGAGTTGGCATTGAAATTCCAAAAATTGAAGTTAGATTTGAGCATTTATCAGTTGAAGGAGACGTTTACGTAGGAAGCCGAGCTCTTCCTTCACTGCTTAATGTTACCTTGACTATTATAGAGGTATCCCTTCACTCTTTTTCTTTTTCTTTTTCTTTGTAAGTTTAAATTTTATTAGAATAATTTCAAAGGATTAGTTTTTAATGATTAATAAATTGTGAATTGAGTTGTAGTCCAATTGACTTGTAGTAGTATTATAGAAATTGTATATATGAATTGTATAATATTTTTTCAATTTAACAAATAGTTAAAAAAGTAGAAGTGAGCTTCTTCAAGCATTTGGAATAAGTTCGAATTATTAAATCGACATTGTTGAGAGGATTTCATTTAAATACTACTATTGGCTCAAATAAAATTAAACTTATACATTAAAACGGATAAAAATAACAAATATTAAAACTTTTAAACATCATATATTTTTACAAGGTTTTTAATTAATATCAAACTGTCATATCAACTCTCTTTTAACGTTAATCATTTTAAAAATTTATATTGATTAAACAAAAATTAATTAATAACAGCAGTGAAGTAATATTTTGGATTTATGGTTAGTGTTTGTAAGATTTAGGATTTAGGATTAATGTTAATATTTAGGGTATATGAGTACTGATTAAGATTTAAAGTTTAATTTAAGATCAGTTAATTAAAGTAAAAAAATTAATTATATTTAATTTGTATTTATTTATACTATGTTTAAGTTGATAATTATGTAGGTGTCTCATATCAATTTATTTAGAAAGTAACCAATATTATTTTAACGGTGTTTCTTACTTTATTTATTTATAGTTTAACATAAAATTTACTTTAAACCTCAAAAAGAATTTAACTTAAAAGAAAACAACAAATATTCAGATTAGAAGTTAGGGCATTAAAAATATCAAAGTTTGAAATTTACCATTTTATAATCTGACTTATGACACATTGACGTGACATAACTTAATTAAGTGCTACAAATCAACTTTTTAGGGTTAAGTTAGATCCAAAAACTTTGGTTGTATTGATAATTATAGTTTATTTTTATTACAATATATTCTAATTTCGATAACTAATATATTTTTAAATTTTTTATGCTGCCATGAACCATAGAGTATTCTTGGATTGGTTCGGCTTGTACCTTCTAGGAAAAGAAAGATTGAGATACTTAAAGATGTCAGTGGAATTGTGAAACCGTCAAGGTAATTTAGGAAAAGAAAACATTAATTATCATTTCAACTTATTTGTAAATTTGGATAGAGAAATCAGAAATGTTAAATTGAACTTGTTAATGAGGATATAATTTGAAGGATGACATGTCCAGTTATTTATGGATTAATGATCTGTTCTGAAAATTTATAGGATGACCCTAGTTTTGGGTCCTCCAGGTGCAGGGAAAACAACATTCTTGCAAGCACTTGCAGGAAGGCTTGATCAGGATCTAAGAGTGAGTCTCTTTAAGATTTCTTTTTCCATAGGACTAACGATGGAATTATCTTAAATATTTAGCTTCAATAACTTGGCATTGGTGGGCAGTCTAGTGGGAGAATCACATATTGTGGTTATGAAATGAGTGAGTTTATTCCTCAAAGAACATGTGCTTATATCGGTCACCATGATGTTCACCATGGTGAAATGACAGTAAGGGAAACATTGGATTTCTCGGGACGGTGTCTCGGTGTTGGCACCAGATATGAAATATTGAAAGAGCTGTCAAAGCGGGAAAAAGAGGCAGGGATCAAGCCAGATCCTGAAATTGATGCATTCATGAAAGCAACAGCTATGGCAGGCCAACGAACCAGCTTGGTTACAGATTATGTTCTTAAGGTTGTTTGGTTTTCATCTAAGTTTTCTATTTGTGTACTAAACCCCAATCCAAGCACATTAACCCTTTTTAAGAATCTTTTAATCAGATACTTGGACTAGAAATGTGTTCGGATACTCTGGTCGGGGACGACATGCGTAGAGGTATTTCTGGTGGTGAAAAGAAGCGTTTGACCACTGGTATGCTTCTACCAAAATTTGAATTTCTCCTGAGAATGGTGCTGAATGTCGTTACATATTGGCAGTCTAATAGTTTGGGTTCGCCTGAATTGCAGGAGAGATGTTGGTTGGTCCAGCAAAGGCCTTCTTCATGGACGAAATATCAACGGGGCTGGACAGTTCTACCACTTATCAGATTTGCAAGTTCATGAGGCAAATGGTTCATATCCTGGATGTAACCATGGTCATTTCTCTTCTCCAACCAGCACCCGAGACATACGATCAGTTCGACCACCTTATCCTACTTTCGGAAGGTCAAATTGTCTACCAAGGTCCCACCCAAGGTGTCCTTGAGTTCTTTGAATACATGGGTTTCAAATGCCCTGAAAGAAAAGGAGTTGCAGACTTTTTGCAAGAAGTAACTTCCAAGAAGGACCAAGAGCAATATTGGTTCAGAAAAGACCAGCCTTATAGTTATGTTACGGTTTCCGAGTTTGTGCAGGGGTTCAACTCATTCCACATTGGCCAACAGCTTGAATCCGATCTGAGGGTTCCTTATGACAGATCAGTAGCACGCCATCCTGCATTAGTTACAGAAAACTATGGCATTTCAAACTGGGAGTTGTTCAGAGCATGCTTTGCAAGGGAGTGGTTGCTAATGAAACGTAACTCATTCGTGTATGTATTCAAGACAGTCCAAATTACGATCATGTCATTGATTGCCATGACCGTATTTTTCAGAAAAGAAATGCATGCAGGCAATTTGGAAGATGGTTCGAAATTTTTCGGAGCTTTGTTTTACAGTCTAATCAATGTAATGTTTAATGGGATGGCAGAACTTGCAATGACAATTTTCAGGCTTCCTGTTTTCTATAAACAAAGGGACTTCTTGTTCTATCCTCCATGGGCTTTTAGCCTTCCCATTTGGATCATCAAGATCCCATTTTCATTAATGGAATCCGGAATATGGATCTGCCTCACATACTACACAATTGGATTTGCTCCAGCTGCTAGCAGGTAGGGTGTCTCCACATTTTCACAATCACCATTCTCACATACCACGAAATTAGTAGTTTCTTCACAACCATGAAAATTAGGAACCTTAGTCAGAGTTTAGTTATTCTATTTCTATATCCTAATAATCACTGGTTTAGTGAACACTCAAAACTAACACTTTAAACTGTAAAGTGTAATAGTTTCTTTTATATAATAATTCTTTCCCTTTTATATATCCAGGTTCTTCAGACAGTTCCTGGCATTCTTTGGCATACATCAAATGGCTTTATCCCTCTTTAGGTTCATTGCTGCTGTAGGAAGAACACAAGTCATTGCAAACACATTGGGTACCTTCACCTTGCTAATGGTTTTCGTGCTTGGAGGTTTCATTGTTGCAAGAGGTAGGTAAATTCATCTATAATTACTATCAAAGAGCGTTGCAGTTAAACCAAGCAGTAAGCAAAAGGGAAAGCAATATGGTATTCCTATTGTCAAAATTCTATTAGATGATTGTTTCTGTTTATCGTTTGATCTGTATAATTAATATTTTGCAATTTTTTTTTTTTGTTATAATCCGCTTTGGTTCAAGCATGGTAACCCTTTGTCTAATTGCAGATGACATTGAACCATGGATGATATGGGGCTACTATTTGTCTCCAATGATGTATGGACAAAATGCCATCGTCATGAATGAATTTCTTGATAAAAGATGGAATACAGTAAGATCTCTTCCCTTTTATTTGTCTTCCAATTTGAAGCATATATGCATGTGTATGTATATGTATATGTCGATATAGTATGGATGCATCTCCGTGTATAAGCACTGGTTAGGCACTTACATTTTCCTGACCTTACTGTATCACAAAATGCTGTATATGCAGCAAAATAATGACACCAGAATTAATGCAACTACAGTCGGACAAGTCCTTCTAAAGAGTAGAGGTTTCTATACAGAAGATCGTTGGTTTTGGATTTCTGTTGCAGCGCTGTTCGGATTTTCTGTTCTCTTCAACATTTTATTCATTGTGGCGTTGACTTACCTCAACCGTAGGTTACCTTATTAGTTTCTTTCATTTTAACGAAATCTCAATACTTCAAACAACTGCTATATGAATCAAAATCCAACTTTAGGGCTGCTTGCTTTCGTACTTGTAATCTCTTCCATCCAAAAGACATTTCAAGTGGTTTTTATGTGAACCAATTTTCAGCTCTGCGTGATTGCAAAGCAATAGTTGTTGATGAAAATGAAAATACGAACAAGAAAGAGTCATCCTCGGGAAAAAACATACCAGGTAAGGAAACATGCTGAATATTTGATCGAGAATGTTGTATTAACATATCACTTCCAATCGTAAGGAGCAAAACCATTCTTCCTAGATGATGCTTTGCCTGACCTTTTGTGAGTGGATTGTAGGTACTGATCTGCCAGTGAGAAATTCTTCGGATGCCACCAACATCACGGACCGACCGACTGGAAGAGGAATGGTGTTGCCTTTCAAACCACTTTCACTTGCGTTCAACCATGTTAGCTACTCTGTAGATATGCCTTCTGTAAGTTACTAATTCCTCAACACTTCCCATATTATTGTAATGTAAGATCAATGCAACATTTCATTCGAGAACATTTTGATTTCAAGAGGCAAGCGGTTAAGGTGAAATGTTGGTTTTCTTTTTCTAGGAAATGAAGAGCCAAGGTGTTGAAGAGGATCATCTTAAGTTGCTACGAGATGTTAGTGGCGCTTTTAGACCAGGGATATTGACAGCATTGGTGGGTGTCACTGGTGCCGGAAAGACAACCCTGATGGATGTATTAGCAGGAAGGAAAACCGGGGGATACATTGAGGGAAGCATAAGCATCTCTGGATATCCAAAGAACCAAGCTACATTTACTCGTGTCAGCGGCTACTGCGAACAAAATGATATCCACTCTCCTCATGTCACAGTCTATGAATCTCTGCTGTACTCAGCCTGGCTTCGTCTTTCTTCAGAAGTTGACACCAAGACAAGAAAGGTTATGCCATTTCCAAAAAAAGTATCCGTCCCTTTCTGTTGTAATTACCAAAAAAAAAAAAGGGTTTAAATTTGATACTCTGGACTATGCACAGATGTTCATTGAAGAGGTTATGGAGTTGATTGAGCTCAAGCCACTACGGGATGCTATAGTTGGCCTTCCAGGAGTAGATGGTCTTTCAACAGAACAAAGGAAGAGGTTGACAATTGCAGTTGAATTGGTTGCTAATCCTTCTATCATCTTTATGGATGAGCCAACATCCGGGCTTGATGCCAGGGCCGCTGCGATTGTAATGCGGACAGTGAGAAACACCGTTGATACGGGGAGAACCGTAGTGTGCACCATTCACCAACCTAGCATAGACATCTTTGAGTCTTTTGATGAGGTATATAGGCTTTATTTTGCTAGATTCTTGTCTCAGAATTTGCTGCCTATGCTTTCCTCTAAATTATTATTACATTTATGTTAGTCATTTTCAACTTGCTATTTTACTTGTTCAGTTGCTGTTGATGAAAAGAGGAGGGCAAATCATCTATGCCGGACCTCTTGGTCGCAACTCTCACAATCTTGTACAATATTTTGAGGTGAGCATTTGGTTTTCCGTAGGTCAATTAATGATAGAAAATTCATATTAGACTGTTAAAATTTATCAGCAACATGTGCGCTACTTGCATTGCAGGCTATACCAGGAGTTCCAAAAATCAAGGAAGGATATAATCCAGCAACATGGATGCTTGAAATCACCGCTCCTGCAGTTGAGAATCAGCTGAATGCAGACTTTGCAGAAATTTACGCTGAATCCTCCCTTTATCAGTATGTTCCAATTCAATTCCATAATTAAGACGAAATTAAGAAGTGGTAGTTTGATATTTGCTTCCTCTATATTGTTGTAAAACTTGCAGGAGGAATCAAGAACTTATTGAAGAGCTCAGTCATCCGGTTCCGGGCTCTGAGGATCTCCACTTTCCGACCAAATATTCTCTACCATTCCTCTCTCAATGCAAGGTTTGTTTCCTGAAACAACACTGGTCTTACAAGAGGAACCCTCGGTACAATGCTATTAGGTTCTTCACAACAATTGTCGTCGGCATCTTGTTCGGCCTTATCTTTTGGAACAAAGGACAACAAATGTAAGTAATGTGTTCCTTCAATTCTTCGATTAAACAAAGATTATTGCCGTTGATTATACAATGTAACGGTAACAGCAAACTAGTTTTATGTCTTAACCATGAACAGAGCAAAACAACAAGATGTGCTGAACTTTTTCGGAGCGATGTATAGTGCAGTATTTTTCCTTGGAGCAGTGAATGCTACAACGGTGCAAGGCGTAGTTGCAATAGAGAGAACCGTTTTTTATCGCGAAAGAGCTGCCGGGATGTATTCTGAACTTCCTTACGCGCTAGCGCAGGTGAAAATGATCAACTATGTCCATTGGAGTGATCTAATGACGGAATTTAAGTTGAAATACTTAATTCGACCATCATTAATGTTAGACCTAGAATCATTCTCCCAACCTTACTTTGTTGTTCAGGTGGCAATTGAGATAATCTATACCGCAATCCAGACAGCGATCTACGTTGCACTCCTATACTCAATGATTGGGTATGAATGGAAGGCCAGCAACTTCCTATGGTTCTACTACTACATAACAGCTAGTTTTGTCTACTTCACACTGTATGGGATGATGGTTATTGCTCTCACTCCAGGGGCACAAGTTGCTGCAATTGTCATGTCATTCTTCCTAAGTTTATGGAACATCTTCTCGGGTTTTCTCATCCCGAGACCGCGAATCCCGGTATGGTGGAGGTGGTATTATTGGGCAACTCCAGTGGCTTGGACACTCTATGGCCTTATTACGTCTCAATTGGGTGACCGAAACTCCGATCTTGAGGTGCCTGGATTTCCCGACATTCCGGTTAAGAGATTCATTAAGGAAATGTTCGGTTTCGAGTATGAGTTCCTTCCTGTAGTTGCTGTCGTACACATCGGTTGGTGTCTGTTGTTTTTCTTGGTATTTGCCTACGGTATCAAGTTCCTTAACTTTCAAAGAAGATAATTCTCTTGTTTCTTCAACGCGTATGTTAGTTATAGGATAGATGGTGTCACAATCGGCACACTACTCATATCACAACATCAAACAATACCCTGTAGAAACCACATCAATAACATTCAACCTTTGATTTTAAAGCTGAGAATTGTTTATCAAAATCAGATCCGTGATTAAATTAGTCATATTATTAGTTTTTGATCTAATGAACAGTTTAACTAATTTTCAATTAAAAATAATAATAAAATATTATATCTTTTTTAAAACTCAACTTTAACGGCTCACATGCTGTTTTTAATTTCCTAAGTAGAGAATAAAAATATTTTTAATTAAGATTGAAACCATAATAAAATTAAAAATCAAATTGTTGGAAAACATAAACCGAATAAAGAATAAACTTCCCAATATCTTCCTTTAAATATTACTTTTACCGAATCTCAACTTTTCTATGTATCAATCTTCCATGTCTCATGTCCCTCAAACTCTCTCTCATATAAATTTCTACAATTCTACGTGTTTTTTTTTTTTTCCAAAGTCTTGGCTTTCTCTCAGGGCCTAACCTTTTCTTTTCTTTCTTTTAGCTTATGTAATGAGTGGGTGGGTGGGTGGGTGGGTTTCTTTTGTTTATTATTATTTTCTATTTTAAGGTTTTGGGATGTTGTTTTCTTTCCTAAGCTTATTCCGTCTATTTTTTTAAAAATGGATTCAATTAATTTTTTTTTTCTTTTATTTTTTTATTATTGATTCGTGGTTTAATTATAAATTTTATTGATTCATGATTTAAACGAATTTTTATTAGTAATGGATCGATTCTCAATCTAATTAGTTTGATTATCTAATTTGATTTTAAACAAGTGATATATTTTATTGATATAAGCTTTCTTCAGGTTTTTTGTCATCTTTTTGGATGAAAATATACTATAAGGTTTCTAATTGCTATGTGTTTCCATATTTGTATAATTCCAGCTATTTCTATAGAAGTAAAACAAGTGACATATTTTTCTGTGAAGTACTTACTTTTAGTTTTAATGCTGTGGATTAGTTTTTTTAATTTTTGATTCCTTCATCATGAAATGCACATACATTAATTTTTATATTTTTATCATGAAATGCAGATAATACTTTTGGATTATGTTAAAATCTAAACTAGATTTTGGTAGGTTATGTCAACACTGCTCAAATTATGCTAATACTTTTGGATTATGTCAAAATCTAAGCTTAATTTTCAGCTTAGCCCAATTCAAATTAATGAATTGAAGAAAATCATTAACAAAGAAAATCTAAGACAATAAAAATAACTAATTGAAGCAAAAAAATTTATATATTTTTATTTTCATTTCTCTCAACTTTTGATCAACAATTTTTAATCACCAATTCACTCCATTAAAAGCTTAGAGTTTACATTATATTCTAATTTGTTTATTATTTTATTTATCAGATTATAAATTTATTAACAAAATAAAAAAAAAAGGTAGAAATGTTAGTTGATACATTCTTTTCCCTTTTTTGGTAATAATGTTAGAACATATACAATAAAAAAAGATGGTGAAGGTTTTAAGTTAGATTATTTATGATTTGAATTGAATATCAGAATTTAAAGTTGAGGAAGGAGACAGTAGTTATTACAAACAATATCTTGCTATAAGAATGCTACAACATATATCTCATCAACAAAATTTGTAATGTTAGTTTGAGGTCTGATTTTAAAGGTCACAGCTATTTTTTATTATTCTGTACATTGAAGATTTTAAGCCTCCCCAAGAGGTTGATTTTGAAGCTCCAATCCTTTATTATATTATATAACATATCCCATCAAAAGAGAGAAAATATTTAATGCTAAATCAGATCATAGTTATGAGTAATTAATTAAATAAGTACAATATTTGTAAAAATTGAAACATATGTGTTTGTAAGTGAGAAAAGTATAACTTCACATTATCAAATTTAAATTTTAGATTTTACAAATCATAAATTGGATGAAAATATATGTAATTATATATAGAAAATATATAATTTGACATTATTTTTAAAGATTGATGAATAACTATTTATTATAAATTATTATTATTAGAGAAGAGAATAACAAAATTTGAATTTATATTATTTAAATGTGAAACGGAAATTTTAATTACAACTGTAAGCAAATCTTGATAGTGATAGAATTTAAATTTTTAGTTGAAAATTGTTAGTTTATGCTTTTGGGCACACTAATGATAGAATATAACCTATAAAAAATAATTAATGATTCAACCTACTTCACCTTTGATTTTAAAGGTTGATTATTCAGCATTTATTTATTAGTACATGAAATTCTAACACATATCTATGATACAGTAAAATTTTTGAAAAGTTAGATATAAAATTTAAGAGTTAATATGTTGATTATCTCTAAAATTTTCCTAAAACTATTTAGTTTATATTTGAATTTTTTGGGTCTAGTTGGTATTTGAATTTGTATTACATTATTCAAATTGTTACTTCCACATTAACAACATTAGCAACACTGATGATCAATCCAATGGTGATATGTAATAACCCCTCAATATGACATGCGACAAACATAAATTAAAAAATCTTTAAAAATATATAAATTAATAAAAAAAGTATAATTTTTTCACATAAGGAATGAAGATGTATTTTTAGTAATTTATATATTTTTAATTTTAATACAAAATCAAAATTTTTTTGTTATTATTATTTACAAAAACATACAATATAATTTTATAATAAATACAATTAAAAATATATAAAAAGCTATAATATTATGAAAAATATATAAAATTTTACAACATATAATATATAAATAAAAGAATTTATTTTATAAGTTTATAAAAATACATACATATATAAAAAAAACAAAAAAATTATAAATTTATAAAAGAATATATAAATATATAAAAGAACTAAAAGTGCATAAACAATGAATTTGGAGTAATTGCTGTTAAGATGCATTTGAATTTGAAACAATCTGTTTAGATTCATTAAAAAACCTTTTTATATTTTTTATTAATTTTTATATTTTAAATTTTTATATATTTTTAATTTCAAAACAATAATAATATCTTGATATTTTATATATATATAATTAAAAACATATAAACTTATTAAAAAAATTACATCGGGGATGAATTTTTGAGAAATGAGTATCCAAATTTAAATATATCAAGACAAATATTGATCAAGATTAATTTTTGAATAATTCAATAATCATTTTATAATTTTTTAAAATTAGATGATTAAAATATAGATTTACTAATAATTTAGAGGTGCAGTTTACTAAAAAAACAAAGGACGACACTTCAACTAAATTATTTAAATAAATATAAAAATCCTCAATTTATTCCGTTCTGTGTCTGTTCCATAAATTAGTTATAGCAGTTGCATGGATCCAACAGTGAAGTTCATTTCGGCAACAGAAGGAAAGCAACATAAAAAAGAATAAAGCTTATAATTTGTTCCAGGTGAAGCTTTCATGAATTGTATTTTTTAGTGAGACTAAAAGATCCTATCATATGCTGTTTAGTGAAGAATCTGCACATAGGCTTGCCCATATATATGTATACTCTTGCTAGATCATTTCCATATGCAAATATCTAAAAGAAAACAAAACCAAATTTGATCGTCAACAAACAAACATGGATCCCATCCTACTTTTCTTTGCAACCTTCTTCCCACTACTGTCTCTTGCATTCCTTATATTCTACAAAAAATCTAATTATGCCTCGAACCCTAACCTTCCGCCCGGCAGGATGGGATTGCCGTACATCGGTGAAAGCATCGAGTACCTCTTAACAGGTCGAAGGGGTCACCCCGAGAAGTTCTTAAAAGATAGAATGGCCAAATACTCTTCGCAAGTCTTCAAAACTTCGATATTCGGAGAACCCATGGCCGTTGTTTGCGGGGCTGTCGGTAACAAATTCTTGTTCTCCAACGAAAACAAGCTCGTCACTTCGTGGTGGCCGGATTCCGTGAACAAGATTTTCCCTTCTTCAACGCAAACGAGTTCGAAAGAAGAGTCGATCAAGATGAGGAAAATGCTGCCTAATTTCCTAAAACCAGAAGCCTTGCAAAGATACATAGGGATGATGGATATGATTGCCCAAAGACACTTCGAAGCCAGTTGGGAAGGCAAGCAAGAAATAACAGTGTTCCCACTTGCCAAAAGATACACCTTTTGGGTGGCTTGCAAAGTGTTTCTAAGCATAGAGGACCCCGTCCATGTATCTAAATTTGCCGACCCTTTCAATGCTTTAGCCGCCGGAATCATTGCCGTCCCCATTGACTTACCGGGAACACCTTTCCGGCGAGCTATCAATGCTGCTGAAACCATCAGGAAGGAGTTGATGGCGATCATCAAGCAAAGAAAGATGGATCTCGCAGAAAATAAAGCAACCCCAAACCAAGATATATTGTCCCACATGTTGCTTGCAACCGATGAGAAGGGGCAGTTCTTGAATGAATTGAACATTGCTGATAGGATCCTGGGTTTGCTGATTGGCGGTCACGATACTGCCAGTGCTACCATTACTTTCATTGTCAAGTATCTTGCTGAGCTTCCTAATATCTACAGCGAGGTTTACAAAGGTGTGATTTTCTAAACCCTTTATTAATCTTGTTCTTTTTCCTCATGCAAGAAAGAAATTAACATTTTGGTTAAGTGTCGTGGAAAAACAAATTACTTGTTTGTTTCTTCGATTTTTTCCCTTCCATTCCTTTCGTGTCCATTGATTTTTAGTCACATAAAACAATTTTGGAAAATTATCATATCAGCATAGAAAAATTAATTGTAATCCATATAGCAACGAAATAGCCAAGTTAAAGCATTTCGTTTTCATTGGTTTAATCGGTATAAAAAAAATGGCAGACTACTCTAGTTACCCAACCATGTCAATAAAACTGAGAATAAAATCCAAAGTTTAGCTTAGTTTATGCAGCCATGTAAGTTGTTTTAAAATATCAAAATTCCAAGCATTGTAAATTTATAATGAATAACATGACATTTTATCATTAATTAAGTAAAATAAAAAATAGTGGAGAATTTATAAATAAATATTAATAATTTTATTTAAACATAAATAAATATTAAAATCTTATACTCTAAACCCTTAAACCTATAATTCTAAATTTGAGGATTATTATTTTATTTATTATATTTAGGTTCAATATGTTTATATATTTATTTACAAGTCTTCCATATTTTATGTTTAATTTAATGAAGATATGTCATGTTATTATTTATTAATGGTGTGAATGAAATTGTAAAATTAATGTTGAAATTGCATGAAATGTAGGGTATTGTTTTTTATATAAATAGAAAAACAATGTTTATTATCACAACATTAACTCAAGAAACAATAGATAGATAAGGGATTAACTTGGTAAGTATGGAAAAAACATATGAAGTAGGAGTTTTAGATTAGGGCAAGAGAGCAAAAAAGTGTGACAAAGGGTACGTGTGGCAGAACAAATGGAGATATCAAGATCAAAGAAAGAAGGGGAGACGCTAAACTGGGAAGACATACAAAAGATGAAATATTCATGGAACGTAGCCTGCGAAGTGATGAGACTTGCGCCTCCGCTTCAGGGTGCTTTCAGAGAGGCCATCACCGACTTCACCTTCGCTGGTTTCTCCATTCCCAAGGGCTGGAAGGTTCCTTCTTTTTTTCTCTTGTGAAATCTTAACACACTCTCTCTCTATGTATAAAACTCCATGATCAGCAACTAAAGTGATTTACTGAAACTGGAACAGTTGCATTGGAATGTGAATTCAACCCACAAAAACCCCGAGTGCTTCCCTGAGCCAGAGAAGTTCGAGCCTGCAAGATTCGAAGGCAGTGGACCAGCTCCTTACACATTTGTCCCCTTCGGAGGAGGGCCAAGGATGTGTCCTGGGAAAGAGTACGCTCGTCTGGAGATACTGGTTTTCATGCACAATGTAATCAAAAGGTTTAACTGGGAAAAGCTGATACCTGATGAGATGATAATAGTGGATCCACTCCCCATGCCTGCTAAAGGACTCCCTGTTCGCCTCCTTCCCCATTAATCCCAACATGCAACTTATTTTCTCTTCACCAATTTCAATAATTAAGAAATCAGTCTTAGCTCTCTCAAACAAGCAGAGCAAACCATTTCACTGCTATTCCTTCCCTTGTTGTATCTCTCTTCTTTCTTCATCTTTAAATCTTAATTAAGGATAAACTTCCTCCATACTATATTCATTGTGATACTGGTACTTCCTAAATTATAATAAATTTCTTACATCTTGATATAATATCTCAAATTTTGATATATATATATTGGGATAAAACATGCATATTGAATTCTTCACAAATTTGAGTTTAGTCCGCATAATTTTTATTTTTAAGAATTTAATTTTCTTCTTTTCATATTTTAAAATTTAGATTTAATCGTCAAATTGTTAATTGTTGATATGAAATTTTGAAATAAAATAAAATTAATTAGTAGCAATATAATTAGAAAATAACATTGTAATAAATTTAAATTTAACAAAATAATTTTAAAGTGTTAACAAAATAACAATTGCACTTGAAATTTAAAATCTAGAAAGTATATAAATTCTGAAAAATAAAAATATAAAATTAAATTCCAAATTTATGAGGAGCATAATTAATTTTTCAGGTATTTATAATAGAATATTTCAATATTATTTCACTCAAGTAAATTAACTCTAAGCTTACTGTAACACCCCTAACCTTAAATCGTCGCCGGAACAGGGTTACGAGGTATTACCAGATAATCAGACAATTTACGATTAATATTCAAATAATTATCGAACATATTATAATATAATCATAAATTCATATAAAACTTTCGCTAATTGACTCTTTTTTTTAAAAAAAAAACTCAATATAACCCTTTTATAAATATCTAACATTTTCTGTAATTTCAAATCACAAATCACAACCAAACCAATTCCAGTATTCCAACCAACACAATTTCATGTTTAATCGTATTAAAATCATACCTATAACAATAATTTGATAATTTACTCTATGAACATTTATGTTACCATTAAAAATTAAATTAGAATTTCATTCATCCATTCTACATTTAGCACCAATTATACCATGCATATCATGTAAATTTTCATACCATTCCATTAGTTTAAACACCAAAATATCAAATACCATTCTTTACAACAAAAATTATATAGCATTTTAAAGTGACCAAATTAACATCTATGTACATGCCACTTTTGCTAAAAGAAGAATACATCACCGAATTTTGCGCTGGAGTCGAGATCGCCTGAATGCTAAACTGAGACTCTAAACACCTATTGATCTGCGCACGGAAACAACCGCACGCTGAGTATTTTATACTCAGTGGTATTACTATAATTCAAATTATAAATAACCAAATAAATTTTCACATAATCAATCATATAATACATGAACACATATTGCTTTAATTTATACACTACTTTCATTCCATATCAATAACAATTCAATTTAACCAAAAAACAATCAAATATCATAAACAATTAGGTACTAATAACCTTTGAAACCTTTGATTTATCCATTTCATTCTCATTTCTCAATTTCATCACATATCACTTATATGTATCAATTTTTCATTTCTATTCAATTTTTCTTTTTCACATCGTTTATCCCTATTAACAAAATTCAAACCTTGACGGATACACGGATCCAACCAATACACCAGAATGACACCCAGTGCCTTATCGGATAGTTCGAAGCAATAAAGTGACACCTAGTGTCTCATCGGCCTAGCCAAAGTAAAGTGGTACCTAGTACCTCATCGAATCTATCCGAAGTAAAATAGTGACACCCAGTGTCTCATCGACTGGAGGTCGAAGTATCCCTCAACACTTCCAATCCTATGGCATGCCAACTATATCCGACTTAGCCCAACTAATTAATAGGGATTTTCAATTCACAATTCCTATCACTTTCAATTTCAATCTCAATTTCACTTTCACCTTCAATTTTGATCGCAAATCATTCAAATTCAATTCAAATATACTATTAATTCAATATCAACTTTCATTCATCTCAATATTAACACTTACCTCATATTCACTTATTAAATATGAATATCAAAATAAACATTAAATAATGAATAACTTGAATTATAGTAATACAAATTCGAATTTCGCGATTACTCTTCGATAACTTTCTCCTTTTCTTTTTGTGCCAATGCCTACGGTTCTTTGCTAGCTACGAAAATAATAATAATTTACACTATTAATTACAGAACTAGTTAATAATAATAACTGAATTTCTCTCCAATTTATACCCTAATTCCAATTTAATCCTAATTAACTCATTTACTTTTCTAACTCAATTCATACTTTATTTCTATTCAATTTCCTTCCATATTCTACTTAACTATCTAAAGTTCATAATAAAACCCTAATTTAAAAATTCTTTCAATTTAATCCCTACAACTGAAAACTTATAGCCTAATTTACAATTTAATCCTTTAATCAATTCTAACTTAAAATTCATTTAATTAAATCCCTAATTCATTATTTTGTTCAACATGAACTATGTTCAAAAATCTAAAAACTTTCAAAACCTCAACTTAATTTCAACAAAACTTTGTTCTAAAGCTTCTAAAACATCAAAATTAAGAGAAAAAGACTTAATTGACTTACCTATTTAAACTTCAAGCTTTAAAACCCAATTTTTCCTTTTATTTTTCTTTCTTTCTTTCAGCTACTTTCGAAATGTTCTCTGCTTTCCTTCTTTATTCTTTTGGTTTGTTTCTTTTATTATTTACTTTATATTCTTTTAACATTTAGCTAATGTAGATTTTCATTAATATAATAATTTAATATATAATATACAAATATCATTACTTAAAATTTAAGAAAATATATCATTATAATACAAGTGTTTAAATACATATTTTACACATGTACTATTCCATCATCATACATTTGTCATATTTTTATTTATTCATCCTATAAAAATATCATAATATAATTAATATAAATTATAATTTAATAATAATAATAATAATAAATATCTATTTAATAACAAGTATAAATATTACAATTGTACAGATATATTTTTATACATTTGTACAATATCATCACCATCCATTTGATAAATTTTTAATTTATTTATCATACAAAAATCTTATAATATAGTTATTTAATTAATAAATATCTTTTAACTTATAATAAATAATAAATATCTTTTTACTTAAATAAAAAGTAATTAAATATTTAATTTACAATTGCACAAATATGATTATTACACATGTATATTTTATTTATTCATTTTATTTATTTCCTATAATATAATATCTTAACTTTAATTAATATAATCTATAATGTTTTGATTAAATAATATTTTTATAATATAAATCAAGAAAAATCTAAGATTTTTCCATGTATTTCCGCTTCATCTTAAGCCATTGGCTTATTTTCCTATTTAGTCCCTCTTATTTTCTTTTACTTTATAATTAAACTTTTACACCTTATTCTATTTAGTCCTTTTTTTAAATTATTCTTAATTAGACTAAATTCACCTAATTAAATCCTAATTAAGCACTCAACTAAACTCATAATTTCTTCTAATAATCATTTATAACTTGGTTTACAAAGATGAGGGTCCTATAACTCACTTTTTCGGTACCCATGAATTTCGAGTCATTACACTTACGCAAATTTTCTAAATGAATTAGTTGATTAACTAATCACGTCAGCATTCTTTGTAAATTTTGTGGTGGAACATACATCGAAGAATTATTTGATTTACAAGTCAAAAAGTTTACAGTTATCTAAATTGAATTTATATATTTCAATTTTCGACACTTTTTTACTTTTAAAATTTCTTTAATTAATTTATATATTTAATATTGTTAACTATTTTAATTAAAATATTAATGAAAGTTTTTAAAAACATTATTAAAAAATATTATGCCATGAATTTGAATGATTGGATTAACGAAAATTACATCAAAGTAGTGTTAATTACGTTAAACAATCATGTAGAAACAAATGAATACACCATTGAGATGTCAATATGTTACCTTTGGGATATTTGATCATAGATGTAACCCACTATAATCGAACCACATCGTGGGTAATTTTACAAGGAGATATTGTTCAGAAAATTAAATCAAAAAGTAAAACCCTTGAAAATCTTTTAGCATAATGTAATGACACTAGTTCTCGAATCGAAACCCTACATTGCCCCCACAAAGAGCCTTCATATTTCATTGATGACAAATAGCATTTCTTTTTTAACAAAAATAAAATGTTGTGAATGATAAAAAGGTCATCTGACCATATTATGAAAGCGGGATAATCTCAGGGGGCCTGCAACACCCGGCAATGATATTCTCCGAGGGCCCATATCGGGAAAATGTTCCGATACGCTGAATAGCTGATCATACAGTTCTTATTGAACACTCCCATGATCTCCTGTGGCCGGGAAATGGTAAAACCAATCAACAACGTGATGCATTAGTTATAACTCTCTCTTTGTAATTCCATTAAAAAGGCAGAAGTTCTTGTTCAGTCTTACCCGATTATTTTGTACTTGCAGACAACTAAACCATGACAGGCATTTAATATTTGGAAATTATGCGCTGAAGAAACATAATTACTTCTAATTTTCTTAGACAAGCATGATTTATATTATTTGGTCCAGGCACAGTTTTCTTCACTGATCTTTAACAAAAACACATAAAACCTAATGTATTTACCTCTTGAGGAAAATCTCCATCCTCCATTTGAGAGTTAATTAATATCCTTGCAGCGCGGTGCAAAGGTGTTGGATCTCTCTCAGCCTTTTGTTGCGGAAGAGTTCATAGTTACCACAGAGTAAAAAAAAAAAAAGGTGAGGTCAATGACATGTAAGCTGAAACATTCGTTAACGCTTAAAAGTATGTACAGTGAATCAGCACGTTTAACACACAAAAATAGTGCCATACAATGTTATCATACATCCTGAATTTTGTAGAACATTAACCAATAAGAAGTTACACATACCTGCCCAGCTTCTATAAGGGCCAACATGGTCCAACTGGTATTAACAATATGCGGCCGGTTACCCTCAAGATTTGTATAAACCTAGTGAAACAAACAAGAAGTTTAATGCTACACGCAAGGAAAGTAGAAACATGAATCATCCCGATAATTAGTGCAATAGTCTTGTCTAATGCACTGTACTAGGAATCTGAATTTCTAACATTGATGGCTCTCAATCAGATACTTCCATTTAAGGAAAGAGGTAAGTGCCAACAAAAGGTAACTCAAAACAAGCCATCAAATCATCAACAACTTCAAGACAGCCCTTAGAATTCTACATTTAATAAACACTCTTCAAGAAAAGAAATGTTGAAAAACTATACAAATCAAAACTATTACTAGCTCAATATAACTAAAAGAAAACTTCTTCTCATTGTTCAGACACTTTTTTTCTTATTTAGCATGTAGTCCCTACCAATAGTCTCATTAGTAACTTACAGGAATGTTATCGAACATGCAGTCCTTACCAAGCAATTCAGATGAATTGGAATTTGAGAAAATTGAAGAAAATAACTTTACAAAGATCATTGACACTTTACACAACTAGACACTAGAAGTTATAGCTCGTCTCAAATTTTTTGTGAAAAGGTAGATTCATTCCAGTTCAACTTTTAACCATACACCCTTCTGAATCCCCCTTATGTCTAGAATAGTAACTGGATATGCAGAACCTACAAATAAAATGACCCAATCGAATCTTTGACCTGTTCAATGTGTTTTTCAAATAAATTTAGCTTAATTGGTTTGAGGTTCAATCCAATTGGACTATTATTTTCTGTTCTTTTTTCTCTTGAAGCTGAGCCAAATGAACTAGAACTACCATATATTTAGAGCATAATTAGTAAATTCGAAGTGAGATTCCACAAAGTCAGACAGGCCTATCAAAGAACACGCAAGGAAATTCCAAAAATGATGGATCAAAACCTTGTTCTGGCATGATAAGTAGCTCTCTCCCCAACCACCTGTTGCAAGCTCTTTGGACAAGAAAAAATTACATGCTTTACGAATGTGAGAACTGTTCTTGTATGTTCTACCAGCAGCTGATAGCCCCTTTATTCCAAACCATCCAGCGTAACTGAAGCAGATGCCCCAGGATCCATACCTATCAAAATCTCCATTACTTAGTACAAGTAATTTAAGAATGACAGCAAAATGCAAGTTCTTCAGCAAAAGCTACAGAGTCAGCCATGTTGAAGAAGTGATAAAAGTAGCAGAATATGTACATAAAAGTAATTATGAAGAATTATAGATCACAGAATACTATATAAACGAACCAAGAGCCATCTTCTGCTTGCATCTTTTCTATAAACTCCACAGCTCTACCAATACAATTTTGAATTTCTTCTGTCCTATACTCAGGATATAATTTCTTGAATGAGGCCAGTGCCTGAATGGCTGCCGAGGTACATTCAACATATCTATGTTGCCAGTCCATAAACATCAAATCAGAATGTAATTCAGTTAAAGAAAAATGTCTTGAGAAGAAAATGAAGTATGCTGGGACCTTACGGGTAATCGATAACTATGTCACCAAAAGTTTCAGCAGGGTTGATTAACTGAAAATAGGAGAAAAATGAAATACTGCAATTATACTGGCCACCTTACAAGATGCATACGACAATTATGAAGGTTAAATTGTTTTCATAACAACTAATAATAATAAAGCAAGCACTAAACCTTAGATACAGTATATTAGAGCTATGTTAACTCCATCTTTCATTTCAAGAATCAGTCTTTCTCCATCCAGTTCAATAAATTATATAGGGTACTTTCTTGTTCTCTCTTGTTTGTAAACTTATGGTAAATCAGCTATAATACTTTGTGATTTATAGCTTAATAGCTGTGAGCAACAGTAAAATACTTCATATTTTTTTGTACTCCTGATGTAAGTTTTTAGTTGTCAATTAATTTCATTCTAGAAAAAATTTATGAAGAGCAGTATCCTGTTTTCTTTTCTTCTTCCAAATCATGGTAAATCAGAAAGGTTGCACAGTTACCATAATCTCTGTTCATACGAAATATTCGGTATCCTCCCATACACTTAGTATAAAACTTTAAATGTCAATGATTTTCCATCTTCAGCTTTTACTTGGGACCATATAATGGAACAAGAAAAGATGAGCAACGGAAAAAGCTCAGAAACAGGCATAGGATTTACAATTTTTATTCCCAGATAGACTAACATCATTGTTTTTACTGCTGCATTGTTTACAATTTTATTTCACTTTTTATTCTTTAGTAGCTTTGGCTATTATTTTTTGGTTAAAACCACATTTTATTTTCTGATTTACCTTTTCCACTTTCAGTTGATAATGTGTATGCCTGTTCATATATTGTATCTTTATTTGTTTGTGTGTTTATGGCTTTTGCGTTTGCTTGATGTAAAGAGGGAAAATTGACAAAGCCATGTACATGTCAAGTAGTTACCTCCAACCACTGATAGGATCTTGTCAATTCATACGTTGCAAAACCACCATCCGCATTCTGCAGTGATCCAAAATCTAGTCAAATTTAAGAGAACTTTTGTATAACCAGATTTCAGATATGTCCCATTAAACTGACACAAAGTAAGTTGATCAAGGTAATGCTGGCAATTCACTAGTGTGTACTATAATAAAATCTTGACAAATGAATATTTGGTAAACTAATAATTTTTATTAATTAATAGAATCTCAAAGTCCTGACTCAAACTAGTGCATTAAAGCAATAACCTCACTGAATGCATAATATGATAAAATACATGAAAGTTCATATAATGCTATGAGGAAAATTTTCACTTTAATTTTACTTCTCCTTTAAGATTTCTAAAAAAATGCATCTACAGTTAATTGTATGTTCTTTCTACCTAAACCAAATTGAATCTCATAATTAGTTTCGCACTGCACACAGGAGATTCACTAATTCTTTTCATGCTTAGCGAGTGGTTTCATAAGTAAAGATTAATTGTTGTCTCTATCTAGTGTTTAGAATTTATAGATCATTCATGTATTTTGGTAAAAGGAAATAAAAATAATTAATACACATGTATAAGGATTGAAAACATAAATTTCTATATAAATTTATCAATAAATGAATAATTTATTCATTTAGTTATAATTAAGTAAACTCTTTATAATAATTTTTTTAGTCAGAAAACTATTGTTTTATAGGGTTTTTATTGTATTTATAAGTGAATAAATGACATCCATGTTGAAAAATTTTCAATTTCAATTTGTTTCAGAAACAGATAAAAAACAGATAAATCTCAGGCAATAAATAGAGATTACTATCACGAACTATCTATGGTAATGTCTATCTGCTTGAAACCAAGTTCTATCCTTTTCTTTCATATTATGTCAAAGGTTTGTCTTGACATAGTTGCCTAAGACTATTCAGGCTTTTCTTTTCCCTTTAGATCATTAAATATGTTGCATAATGGGAGGTGACATTTCCAAACTCTGGTGCCTAAATCAAAACCTAGGACCCATCTTCCTTTAGTGAAAAATGCAACACTAGGTTACAATACCATTAAGACTCTTTAAGTCTTTTCAGAGCTAAGTATAAGGCTCAAAATAAAAGGAATATATCGCATTAGCAGGGACTGGTAAGCTCATTGGATAATAGTTTTAATGAGAAAAGAACAAAGAATAAGATGCCTAAACCCAAACTCAGGACCTATCTTCCTTTAGCAAAAAGGCAACAAAAGGTTTCATTGGTATTAGTTACTTAAAAAGCTAAGAAAAGAAGAAGAGAAGGTTCATAGTAAAAGCCTAAAAGGAATAAACTACATTATCAAGGACATGTAGTCTCATTAGAAAATAGTTTCTATGAGAAAAGGACAGATTATGGAGGTGCAACTTGCAAGGCATCAAACTTAAGCATCTCTAAATATTAATCCACTAGGGGGGAAAAGATCCACAAATATCAAAGTGATTACAAGCTTTTCTGATATCATGGTAAAACCTTATTGCTCAAACTAGGTGGTCCACTAGGTAGCAGCTATTGGAATGAACATTTAAATACCACAAATAAAGGCTACAATATCCAAATCGGATTGGCTTGGCATAATTACACGAACCAAGCTCTTCTGTTATACCTAATCAGTAAAAAATCGCAAAACATTATACCACTTAACACTGTGTCAGCCTCATTTTGAGGTTTCCTCCATTTGTAACGCCAGTGGTGACCAATTACTAATTCACTAAATACACCAGAACTTCTTAGAAGAATTTAAATACTAAACCAATGTAGCATCCAATTTACCTGTAGGGAAAGGATAACATTAACAGCATCATATAGCCGAATCACATTTAATGGCTCCCCAGCTGTTGCTGCTGGTAGTGTTGATAGTAATAATGCAGCCTGTACATGGAAATCATTATTACTCAAATCTAAAATATTTTAGAGTCTCTTGGAGGTTTTTCATTATTTGTACCTTCAGCCCCTCTGATGTGCAGTCTGAGATGGGCCATCCATGATCTGCAGTTGAGAATGGCCAAGCACCCTTTGAAATATGACGATACCAGAAATTTAGGTCCCCAGGGCAATCTTCTAACACCTGAAAACACAGAAACCTAATCAAGTTGAGGAAATTATGGTCAATGATACAACAATGATTAAAAGACTTCAAAAATGAAACCTGGGAATATTTTAAGAAACCATGCGCTTTTCTTAAAACTGAACCATATTCGTCAGCAAGACTAGTAGAAATAATAGCTTGAATAGCAAAAGCAGTATCCCATAATTGACTTCCATTATAACCCTGAAATGAAATTATAAGAAATTAAGATATATGAGAATCAAGCACAATTTCTTGCACAGCAAAATATTCTTTTCCCTACCATAGTTCAAAAATATAATAAATTAAAACAAGAAAGTACCATTCTTAGAACTGCAATAAGACAAGAAACGAACTAGATGAGTGCAATGATGTAAATTTAAGAATCAGAAAAGCCAATATTGTTCAGCACCTGCATCTTCATGCCATCTTCAGCTATCCACAAATAATCTAAGATTCTAGGTAGATGCAGTTTGAATGACTCTGAATATGGATCTTCCACCCAACAACAAAGCATATTCAAGACCTGCAGAAAACAAGTTCTAGGAAATCAGAAACTCCTTGGAGTGAAGAGATGGAGAAGATTCATGACCTCCTAAGCATCACTCCAGAGCTTTGCCATACTGAAGAATCAACCTAATCTTAGTAAAGTGATATGAGCGTTTACAGATTCCCTCCCCTTCATTGATAGCTTAAGCGGAATAACAACTACGTGCTCTCTTCTAGATCAAGATCTAAGATCATGTGCAATCATTCTCCAGGCTTACCTTATTCACAGGCCCTATGCATATATACCGGGTATTCTCATCTTCATAGTGTATATGCTGCATGACAGTCTGCAAAGCTTTCTCCCTCAAGCTTTTACAAGGCCAGTATTTAAGCATAGGCTCATATAAATAGTGGAGAGATGCCCAAAGAATATCCTGAACCAGAGGATGTGGGTAGTATAGATCTTCCTAAAAATATTTGGAAGAAGAAAAAGAAGTAAGTTCCAACCTTGAGATCTAAAGACAAGAACCATCATCTAGGCATTTGACTAGAAAAATAAACATGTTTTGACAAAAATGAAAATGGAATACCAGTGCAATTAGAGTTTGCTTGCATACGTATCCTCATACAGTCTTTCAAAGATAATTTAATTACAAAAGATAAATAATATTCTTTTTTCTGTCATGGAAAAGCACAAGATTGTTTATGAGTTTATTCATTTAAATGACTAAGAAAAATGCACGGCAAGTATTTTCATCATAACAATATCATGAGCTCGTTGCACTGATTTTAATATTTCACAATCTAGTCTCTACTTCTTTAGTTTGATAGATAATGATGTGTGGATTACATAATCAATAGATTAAACTGCAGATGGGAACTTGAGACAATATTAAAGAATTATAGAAAACCAAAAATTAATGGATTGGAAAATTATAAGGAAAGTTATGAAATACTGACAACAAGCCTTTAACAATGCACAATGCCAAAGACAAACAAATTAAGGTCAAGAAGATTATTTAAATGGAAATACAAAATCTAGCCTTTCCCTGACAAGTTGGAACACAAACAAGAATATGAGACATCTAGGAATATAAGTTGGAACAGATCTGTTAATTTTCTACAAATGTCTCACTACTGATATGCGTTCATGGTTTATAAGTGAGGAAAAGGATTATTAACTTCTAACGATTATTCTACAAATTGAACAGAAAGCAGTGAACATGACCATTTCACTCATCACGTAAATCTATGATCCCAGCAATCATATTTTCTACCATTTATTTAAAATTTCCAGGAAATTCTGTTGAACTCTCTGTACTGGCCTGGTGAACTTTCAGCAACATATGATTTCAATTAAACTGCATTATTGTCAAGTGTCTTGGATATGCTAGAAGCAACTTCGAGAATAAACAACTAAATACAATAACTATAAATTTAAAGAATGCTTAAGATGATTTAAACATCAAAATTTCCAAAAAGCAGACTAACCACATGAAATAACAAGGGTAGCTATAGGAAACAAGTAAAAGTAGTATCACTGGCTAATTGCCAAAACTTGCTGTACATATATAAAGAAACATTGTTTTTCACAGGCAAATGGTTAGCCAACCTTGGCACATGCGTTGCGAGCTTTATTCCAATCGACTTCATGGTAAGGAACCGTGTAGAGCTCTTTTCTCAAGGATAGAATTGTGGGTGTGATAGGACCCACAAACTTCTTCCCATACAAATACGACATTGGAAGATACACCATTCGACAATGGCACCACATTCTTCCTACAGAATTATACAAAATTATTGTCTAGAGTAGAATAATGTAGAACCTTTGGAACAGATATAAGACCTGTAAAAGGGAGACTATTTACTAACAAACTTTTGAAAGGAACCAGGTCAATGAACTAAAGAAGGGAAAAAGTGAAACAGAAGCAAATCGAAAGCATCAAAATCCTTTTAATTTATATGAAAAAACCTATGGACTAAGAGTGGAAAAGTAAGTTATAGCAAAAGAAAAGCCCTCAAAGTGAAAAATAGCTACAAAATAGGAAACAAGATCCCCCAATATGAGTTGTCTTTGTCTAAAATGAAAAATAGAAAAGAGGCTAGTGACTAAAAGATATGTTTTCATTCCTCTACTTATCATTAACTCAAGCATTATAAAACACACACACACATATTCTATATTCTACATGGCTTGGAATGAAGAATTAAAAAACATAACCATCAAAAAGTAATTAGAAACCTGGATGAATAGGAAGAAAGTAAGGACATAGCCATACTTCTGGAGGCAGTGGATTATTCCCTGACCATTCATATGCTCCAAGCACCTATCAGTATCAAATATCAACAAAAGGTTGACACTGTGTTCAAAGTTTTATCCCTTTTCTAAAAATAACAAATAAGCAAATAGTGAAGACTAATTATATACCGAGAGCCACATTTTCCCCCATGATGTAATTGCAGTTGCACTACCATGTTCTAGAATCCACTCACGTGCTTTCTCAATTGCCCCTTGTACACCTTCAGCACCTTCACCAAGCAGCCTCAAGCTAACATAATTTAACACAGTACCAAACATGGTGCTTGGACCTTCAATGTGAAGACCCCAGCCACCATCTCTATTCTGCAAGAAAACAAACTACTCTCAGAACAGAGCAATTTTCTTCATTTGTTTATATGGTAATGACAATGCCAACTGACAGCGAATAGTTAGTAAAAGGCAGCTGACTTAAGTGGGTTGGTTTTCCTTTCATCCAGATAGCACTATGCTTGCTTAGAACAAGCTCAACTGATGTGAGAAACATTCCAGAGAGCTAGCAGACAATAATAACATAATTATGTCATGATTAGTGCATAACGTAATATCTACTCAACAAGTGGAAATCATAAAATCTTAAAACACACACAGTGCACATTGCTTGCCTGATGATTGTACAGATATCTGCACATCTCATATTGATGCTCCTTTGATAGGACAGTATTCAAGGCTCCAGTAACATATAACGTAATAACCTGTTGCAGTTTATAAACAAAGATTAAATTACATATCATCCAATTATTAGTTGTTGAGAGATGCAATAATGTCAAGGTGATCAGAAAGCTATTGAAATGTAATTATCATGGGATCTCAGAGTTAAAAAGACAGACATAATGACAAAATAAAGGATTGGTTCTTCCACTACACGTACAAATGTAAAATGTCAAAAGATTTTGAGAAGCAGCAATTTAATTTGTAGATTAAGCCACAGAAAAGACATTAGTAATTTCCACATTAACACACAGATCAGAATCAGATATAGCTTTGTTAAGCCTTACCAAACCAGGAAGTAGAAACATAGGGCCCCCATAATCTCCTGGCCAATGACCATCATCTGCTTGTATTGTTGAATAAAAATCGAGGGCACCGCGCAATGTTGTCATTACAGCCTCTTCCTTGACATCTTCAAACTCTTCCAGTTTGGTTTGTGGTAAATTAGTGACAGATTGTTTCTCCTCCGCAAACTACATCCAGAAAGAACTATAATGACCTTCAAAATGCAAAATGGCTAAAACAATCAACAATGGTTTAGACGACGTGTCAAAAACTAGAAATCTTTTCTCCACTCCTTAACGGTTTCCATATAATCTGGATATGAAGTTTACCACAGCAGAAGAGAAAAGTTTTAAGCTTTTTTTTTTCCCCTTTTTTGAAGTTTTTTGTCACATCATGAAATCAATCATAGAAGTAAAATTTCCCTGCAATGGAAAGACTAAAGAGAACTATATGGAAATCCCAACAGCAGAGAAGCAATTCTTCCAAAATTGGAAAACAAATTACATGAACAACTAATTAACAAAAACCCCAAATCCCAATTTCAGCACCCAGATTAACCTGAATTCTCATGAGAAGATCAGAACTGTGCTTTTTGTGGAAACGGTTATCCCGAAAACTCTGACGACCCATTTCCACCTTAGAAAGCTCTTCCGGGGTTCCTGATTCAGGGCAGAATTCCCAGACTTGACGTCCTTCATGATTGTTCAAACTCCTTAGCCATCCCCCACTATCTCCAACACTCCCTTTGGCAATCTTAAGTCTCCACATTTTGTTTAAGGAAAAAGCACACAGACTGAGTTGTCCACAATGTTTACTTCTTTGGCAAATGCTAGACTCCACAAGTGTTTTGAGTTTTGTTAACTATGAACGAGAAATGCTTTCAAGACCCTGCTGGAAAGTGATAGCAGACTGTCCACAAACACAACAAAATCTAAAATTTCGATGGTTTGATCAACAAATGTCAACAATTGGTGGGCTCCCATTGTGCATAATATTAGCATTATGCTACACTTGAAAACGTAAATAAAATCTTAAAATGAATTACTTCTACTTGCTACCAAATGTAAGACCATTTTCTCAATTAAAATAATTATTTTCTATATAATTATGTTAAAAAATTTACTATCAACTCACACTATCATCTCGTGATTTAAACACAGTAAATTTTTTAAATTAGCATTCAATATACTAAGCCAAAAGCTGAAGTTTAGGAGAATAATTTATTGAGCATAACAATATATAAATGCATATATATATATTTAAAAATTACTATGAATTTTAAAGTGATTACCTGCCGGCTGCCGCCTAACACCACCGGAAAGAAAGGCTCAAAGCCGGCGGCCGACTTTGTTTCAACCCCCAAAAAATTCTCTACGTATGTAATATAATAAATTCGCCAACTAATAGTACATAAGATAAAAACACGTTTGATTGATTGAAATTATTGTTTAATAAAAATAAAGAAAATTAAAAGTTTGAGTACGAAATTATCAAAATATACAAGCTGTGATAAGTGTTGTCTACCATTTCAACCTTATCTAATAAGTAGTATTATTGCTAATAAATGTTGAATGGGCATATTGTATTTTTAATAGTGAGCTTAATAATTTTTTTCAGGTTTTAAATTTGATAATTGTTTCATATTAGGGTTTGTCTTTTTATCTAAATTAGACCTTGAATTAATCAAATATTTCCACATTAATAATTAATTTTTTATTTTTAAATTTATATCATTTCTAATATATAATTTTAAGATTTTAAATAAGTTGATTGATTAAGTTGTGGCTCCATCATGTTGAAAAAATTGCTAGAGCTATCTCACTTTCAACTTTTCATAGCTAATAAGATTAAAACAATTTTATAAATGGGAAATGAATGGAATATGACAAAAAAAAGGGCGTCCACAATATAAACACAAATTAGAGTTTGACCATTTTGAGATGTGAGTCATGATGTGACAAGACACGCATGTTTTCTTTGTATATAAAAAAAGAAGTAGGTTTTGATTACAATGGAAATTAGCTGTTGTTGGGTATAACATAGAAGAAGAAAGAGGAGGAGGAAGACATAATGTCCTCAAGAGTCATAAACTAAAAATAGGGAAATAGTTTAAAACCGTCCAAGTTAATAGAGTAGGAAAAAAAAAGGCTTAAAATTGGAAGGCGGAGCTAAGATTTCTCCGAGGCACAGCTCAGCTTGTAAACCACAAAAAAAAAAACCCAGGGCATAGGTTAGAATATAGGATTGTTTACTCAATTTCATCAACTTTGGACCCTCTTCATTCAATCCTTTTTATTACTAAATCCTCACCAACTCTTCTATTCTTGGGATTTTACGCCAACGTATCGTGGTGGCGTTTGTCCCCTCTTTTTTCTCAACTCTCTTCATCCCTCACATTTCCTTCCCCAAAACGAAAAACGAAGGTATACAAGTCAATGTAAGGCAAAAAGGCCCGATAATAAGCTCATGCAATCAAAACTCGTCATTTCTATTGAAGCCTGCCTTATCTGCTTAGACACCATTTCCACGTTGTAGCTTGCAATGGTAATGGGCACGCACATAGCTAGGCTTGTGCGCATGCCAAATCCCTCGTTATTTCTTGCACTTGTTCTTTTCTTATCGTTGGTCCGCTACACATGCGGGGCTGGTGGTGATACGGAGACTGAGAGTCTCTTGACGTTTAAGGACTCGTTAACAATCGCATCGTCTCTTAACAATTGGAATGCTTCCGTTCCACCATGTATAGGAGATATAGGGAATTGGGTTGGTGTTCTTTGCCATGACAGTAAAGTTATCGGTTTGCAACTTGAAAATATGGGTCTAGCAGGGACGGTGAATATTGAAAGTCTCGGGGCATTGCATGAATTGCGCAGTTTAAGTCTCATGAACAACAATTTTGATGGTAAATTACCTGATGTGAAGAATTTAAGTATGTTGAAGGCCTTGTATTTGTCAAACAATCGTTTTTCTGGGGAGATTTCCGATGAAGAGTTCCATGGGATGCTATCCTTGAAGAGAGTGTTTTTGGCAAATAATGCTTTTACTGGTAAAGTTCCTAAATCGCTAACCACCTTGCCTAAGCTAGCCATTCTGAAATTGGAGGGGAACCAATTTAGTGGCGTAATACCTGAATTTTATGGGAAGGAATTGAAGGTGGTGAACCTGGCTAACAATCAATTTGAGGGGCCTATTCCTGAAAGCTTAAGCAAAATGGGTGCAAACATGTTCTCAGGTAGCCACAGCACGCATGCATATCATGCATGCCTTTACTCGAGATATAATAAAATAAAGCCTTGATCCGCTAAAGGTAATTTGGCACCTATTTATTTATGTTATATATTTGTTGTGATGCAGGGAACAAAAATCTATGCGGGCCACCTCTCAAAGCATGCGGCATGAGCCCTCCGCCTAGTTCGCCATCTAGTCCTAGCGGCCCTTCACACAGCCCCCCTGTACCCACGGTTAAAAAGTCATCGACTGCTCTAACGATTGCCCTCATTGTGGTGTCTGTAGTTTTACTGGCGATTATTGCATTACTTGTTTTTTGTCTCGTTCGGAGGAGAGGAAGATCAATATCATCAGAGGAGGAAGCATTTGTTAATGAGTCAACTAAGCCGCCAGCAAGCGATGAAGGGGAAAAGAAAGTTCCAGAGACTTCTACTACTATTCATGTGAAAAGGTCTGAGCTAATATTCTTGAACGAGGATGTCCAAAGGTTTGATTTGCAGGATCTGTTAAGAGCCTCAGCTGAGATTCTTGGTAGTGGGAATTTTGGTGCTTCATATAAGGCTATCATAGGGAAAGGTGAAGCAGTGGTGGTGAAGAACTATAAGCAAATGAATAACGTTGGCAGGGAAGATTTCCATGAACATATGAGAAGATTAGGAAGGCTATGTCATCAGAACTTACTACCTATATTGGCATATTACTATAGGAAAGAGGAAAAGTTATTGGTTTCCAAGTTCGTAGTTGATGGTAGCTTGGCCAGTCACCTTCATGGTCAGATTCCCATCCTTTTAACTTAAAGTTGCTAGCTACTACTTACAAATTATAGTCACTAACTCTATTTTTGTGTGGGTGGGTGCAGCCAACCGCTCTGAAGAGAAACCTGGTCTTGATTGGCAAACTCGATTGAAGATCATAAGAGGTGTTGTGAAGGGTTTGGTATATCTCTACAACGAGCTTCCTACCCTAGTTGTTCCACACGGTCATCTGAAATCTTCCAATGTGCTCCTGGACATGAACTTCGAGCCACTTTTATGTGACTACGCATTGAGGTCGGTGATAAACCAAGAGCAAGCTCACTCGCTGATGACTGCTTACAAATCACCAGAGTATGCGATGAATGGTCGCATAAGTAGGAAAACCGATGTCTGGTGCCTGGGAATACTCATCTTGGAAATCTTAACGGGTAGGTTCCCAGAAAACTATCTGACGCCAAGTTACGACAGCAAAACGAATTTAGCGACGTGGGTGAACAAGATGGTGAAGGAGAAGAAGATCAGTGAAGTGTTCGACACGGAGATGCAAGGAACGAAGAACTGTAAAGGTGAGATGATAAGCCTATTGAAGATCGGGTTAAGTTGTTGCGAAGAAGATACGGAGGCAAGACCAGAGTTGAAGGAAGTAGTGAAAGAGATTGAAGAGTTGAGAGAGGAAGATGATGACGACGACGTCTCTTCCACCATAGGCGAAGTGAATGCAGTTATCTCCGGGGAAAACGGTTTGAAGGATGAGGAATCCTTCTTCAGTCGTTGAGCTGTGAGATGATGAAGGGGAGCAAGCACACCTTGATGAATGTAAGAATGGATGTCCCAGCTATGTCTTCATGAACAACATCATGGTCCGTGGGGAGCTAGCTCTCTCCATATGTAAACAATGAAAACTTCGCTGGGCTGTAACTCCAGACATGAAGCCTTCATACATTTCTAACATGGTGAAGAAACCCAAAAAAAAAAAGGAAAAGCAAATATTTGATAGAGAATTCTTTTAAATGGAAAAAGAAAAAAAAATACAAATACAAATATTTGTTCCTAGCTTTTTATTTGTTATATTAGTTATTCTAATAACTTTCTCCAATAATTTCTATAATAACATAAATTAAAAGCATAATAAGCTTAATTAATAAACAAATATGGTTCTTCGACCTATGTGAGGTTTCAGGCTTACACATATCTTCTTTTTTTTTTTTTTGTGTACCATGTTAAAACTTAGAATTTAATAATCATTTTATTTTTCACATAATCTGTTTCCTTTATTTTTATAATATTATTATCACAATCAAATTGTGAATGCTTATGATTCTTTAAAAATCTATATCATCCACATCAACTAATAACTTTATTAATATTATTAATAATATATTAATAATATTAAAAAATAAAAAATTTAGCTAACGTTTTATTGTTTCGACAAACATTAATTGAGTTGCTCACAGTTCGAAAAGGCATGCTGATTTCTTTTCTTTTTTTAGAAAAAGAAGCCAGCTCACGCTTATTATTATTATTGGATTGTAAAAAAGTATCAGCAAAAAGCTAAGAACAATATCCAAGTATTGTTCAATTTTTCTTCCTCTTCAATAAAATCTCACATTTTACCTTAACAACTAAATTATTGCATTCTTCAATTTTATTGTTATTAAATAGATATTACTTGAAAAATAATTAAATTATTACAGTTAATTAATCTTAAATTTATATTAATAATTAAATTATTGTACTCTTTTACTTTAATCAGTGGTTGAAGGTTCGATGTTTAATCTAAATATAGAGCAAGTTTAAAACTCATGGCCAACATCTATTCATTTAATGAGTCTACAAAATATAAAGAATTAATTATTAGACTCACTCCGATAAATATCTTAATAAATCAAACATATATAATTTATATAAGAAATTAAAGCCTCAAATGACTAAATGGAAAAAGTTGGTTGTTAGCAATTTGATAGTAGCATTTCACCACAATAATAATCACAACATAAAATACCCTAATACTACTCTAATAATTCATATTCACTAATACCAAATGGCGGAGTCAGAAAATTTTTGTTGGGAGGTCGGAATTAAATTATATATTTTTACGATAGTAAAAATACAATTTTACTATTTTAATAGTCTATATCTTTATAATTTTTAAAAGATTAAATAAAATTTTTATAATTTTTGAGATACCAAAATGTAATTTTGTCAATATTAATTTAAAATTTTAAAAATTATAAAGAGTTTTTATGAAAAATTTCGAGGCCATACCAACCCCCCTTCTGCCACTATCAATAATTTTAATACGATCAAGTTTAGTATCAAACTCTCTTATTATTTTTCCATCAAATTACTATCTAGTAAGTATAAGTTTATTCTATAAATTATCCTTACACATATGAATAATGATTAGTTATCAGTGTATTGCTAAATAATAAACAATATATCTCAATCACAAGTTTATTTTAATTCATTAACACTTCTATTTATATCTACTCGATAATAATTACTGACCATTATCTTTTTTTTGTCTTGTTTTTAATTAGTACAAATTAATAGTGACTTTAGATAGACGGTATGTTTATCTATGGTTAACGTAAAAATAATGGTGGCGATGAGATTAGATATTATAGCGTAAGACAATAAGTAAGCTAAATACACCGCACCCAATCGTCTATCCAAACCTATCCTGAAGCATATTATTATTTTCTATAATTCGCTCACGGTAACAGAGAGAGGGGAAGAAATATATGCCTCAATTTTTTTAATATTCTTTATATTCTTCGTTTTATAGTCCATGTTTGATATTCGTAGTTGTCTTTTCAATAATATTATCTCTAAAATTCAACCCTAAAAATATACCTTATTATTATTCATAATCATTTGTTGGTTAATATAGTCCTCCATTTTTAATTATTGTAATGTTGATTGATTTCCGACACAAATTTCGGTCAAAGGGTTCTAATTATTGAGGAATTTATTTGACAACCAAAATAGACAAAAGCTAAAACAAGGGAGCTGTTAAAAAGAAGATAATAAAAGGTAATGCATGGTCAAAATCAGAATTTTGATGCCTGCTGTAAAGGGGATTAGAGGAAAAAAGAGAGGTTTTAGGCCTCCCAAAACTAGTTCTAAACTTCCCTTCGGATAATAACAAATGATGATCCGTTAGGTAGTTTTTGTCAACAAAAACTTGAATCTTCATTTTGCCATTAAAACCTGGGTAACTAAATATTCATTTTATTTATTTATTTTCTAATTAAAAACACTTTGAAAAACCAGCTAGTTTTGTTTTTCCTTGGGTATTTTTGTCTTCTTTTATTAAGCTTTAAGGAAGAAGAAGAGAAAATAAAAAAAGAAGACAGCAAAATGTGGCATCCAAAGGGACATAGTACAGTATCAAAGAAAGGGGGTGGTGGTGGCAATGGGCTGGTAGCGGTAGCCATTGATAAGGACAAAGGGAGTCAATATGCTTTCAGATGGGCCGTTGAGCATCTTCTTTCCAAAAGCCAAACTGTTGTTCTTATTCATGTTAATAAACCCTCAGCCGGTGTTAATGGAGCAAGTAACTCTCTGTCAAACTCTTGGTTCATGTTCCACGCTCCAATATTCTTATTTAAGTTTACCCTGGTGCAGGTAATGGTCATGTTAGCGAACCCGGCACCAACAAGCAGATGAAGGATAAGCTATCTAGGGAACTGTTCCTCACCTTCCATTGTTTTTGTACTCGAAAAGACGTAAGTTTATGAAATCGAATGCAACCCTTTGAGCAATTGTGACGATTGCTTTCTTTCATATCAAGTATATATCATCGCGGAGCCTAGTAGAGGCCCAGGGTAATGCTCCTAAAGTTTAAAATTTTTACAATTTAACCATCCGTAGGTATGCTAGAATAAAAAAAAATATGAACATGTTTTTATGATCTTTTTTCTTCCTATTCATGCCTAGTAAGAAAAGAAGAAAAAAAATCTGTAATTTTTCCTTCAAATTTTAAATATAAGGTATGTTTTTCTTCAAATTTTTCATAGATTTTGAATCTTTGAAGTTTGTTTTATGTATATGTATCAATAGTTTTTTTATTTTTTCAAGTGTATTAAAAGCTTATTTTGAATCTTCGCAACAAAATGGAGAATGAATTTCTTATGGATAATATTGTTGTTTATATTGAGAGAGATTGTTGAAACTTTTGATTCAGACTTTATATTTAATGATTTTTTTCCTTGAAAGAATATTGTGCACAATTTTAAGTAATGATATGCTATTTTGTCTTAATTGTTCTTTTTAAATAGGTTTTATTACTCAAATAATGTGAAAAAATAATTAATTATTAAAATAGGCACCACACCAATTATTTACGAAAATGGGCAAAATCTACAGTACCCAATTGGTGCCGTCGACGTGTCAAGCGACACTCCCAAATTTTCCAGCACATCATTCGGCCATCATTATCTTTTAAAAGAATGTTTTTTTTTTGTTGGTTTCGTCACTGTGTTAGGCGGCACTGGTGTATATTTGGATGAACATGAATTCGGTTTTAAAGTTTGGGGCTTAACTGTGAAAAATATACTTGTTTTTGGAGGACCAAATTTGGTTGATTTTGGATAATCATGAATTGGTCAATTTGGGTTGAATCGATTGTTGTGCTGGAATATTACTTCTTTTGGATCAATTGTTTTTATGTTTAAATCAATTATCATGTTAAAATATTACTCCTTTTAATTCGATTGTTTATATATTTAAATTAGTTATTATGTTAAAATATTACTTGCTGAAATGATTGTTACCTAACATGCCTAATTTTAATTTGATCTCCTTATAATTAATATCCTGGCTGCAACAGATACGTTCTCTTGATATCATACTTGAAGGTTCAGATATTGTAAAAGCATTGACGGAATATGTTTCTTACGCTGCAATTGAGAAATTGGTTCTTGGTGCCCCTTCTCGAAGTGGATTTATGAGGTATTGGTTAGATAAGAACCCAATATGATTGGTTTTGCAGGAGAAATCAGATTTTAAACTTTAAATTGCAACAAATCTGTCTGAAATGAGAAACAAACGTTAATAATGAGCTTTTGTGTAGCGAATGTAATAGTTAGGGTAACATCACCACCTAGCCTAGAGTAAAAATTAAAAGAAGGATGGCGCTTCTTCAGCACTGAAATTCTTTGGCGCTTCTTCAGCACTGAAATTCTTTCTTATCCAAACGATGGTTATGCAGAAAATTCAGGGCCGACATACCGACCTGTGTATTGAAAACTTCACCGGACTTCTGCACTGTATATGTCGTTTCCAAAGGAAAGGTCTCTTCAGTACGAAACGCGGTTCGTTCAGTACCGTTCGCCTCCCCATTACTTGATCAAATTAAGAAACCTGAGAGCGTTAGCCCTGGCTATTCTTTGAGCAAGATCTCCCTGAATAGTGCTACTAGCCAAGGAAAAGGAGGTTTGTGTCCCTTCCACACTAAAAGTCCTTTCAGTCTAGTTTTCATCTACATATCTAGACTTGCTGAAGGTGTAACATCTGTTTGTCGACCATGCAGCTGATGGTAGGTCAATGACCAAGCCTCGTACTTCAACCGACAGCAATGCCAGGCAAGTCTTGAGAAATAACCCTGATACACAAATCGAAGTTGGATGCAGTTTTAAAAGAAATTGGATTCTTGTAGGAAATGGGATGAAAAATAAGTTGTAATCAGTACGAAGATATTTGTTTTATGATGACATGACCTTGCTAGTGAAACTAACCATCGTGTTTATAAAATCAGGTCACCGATCTACGGCCCAAGAGCCAGTCTTCAGAAAATGTTTGGGGATTTACCAGAATCGGATACTGATATATCATTTGTCAGCTCAGACAGAGCAAGCACTGACCGTAGCTCTTCTTCGTTCTTCGATTCATTCCTTGATTCTAGGCGATTATCAAACAGCACGGAACAGAGCTTAGGATCAATGCGTTTAGGAATGAGGTGGCCTGACCGTAGTTCTCCACGTGAGTCCTTATCAGGATACGATAGTGGAAGATCATCTTGTTCATCTCAGCATCCGGTACGTTAATCACTATCTCTCATTTTGAAGACTAGTTTTATGATAGCCACCTGCAGGTTCCATTCATCTCTTATCATTGCACATATAAGATGCATGCCAAAGTTTAAGCACCTTGAGTACAGAACTTGTGTGTTTGTTTTAACCTCCCTCAATAAGTTTATACTAACCATTACCGGCACAAGCAGGACGAAGTCGAAGTTGAAATGAGGAGACTAAGGCAAGAATTGAAGCAAACAATGGACTTATATGGTAATGCATGCAGAGAAGCACTTACAGCAAAGCAACAGGTACAAGCATCAAACATGTCATCTTGTTGCACCCCTCCTTGTGAAATTTTCTGAATCGTAGAGACTTTTTTACTTTAGGCAATGGAGCTGAAACAAACCCAAAATCAAGATCGAAAAAAATTGGAAGAGGTACGACAAGCGGAGGAAGCTGCAACGGCAGCTGTAGAGCAGGAGAAAGCCAGGTGCCAGGCAGCCATAGAAGCAGCTTTAGCAGCACAGAAAGAGGCAGAATTGAAAGGAAGAACGGTTGCAGGAGGGGAAATACTAAGAGAAACAGCGGAAATGAAGAGGATGTTGGAGATTCTATCCCAAGGTAATGTCAAATACAGAAGATACACCATTGAGGAAGTTGAAGAAGCAACAAATAACTTTGCCCTTTCTCGAAAGATCGGAGAAGGAGGTTATGGTCCTGTCTTTAAGTGTAACCTCGATCATACACCGGTAGCGGTTAAAGTTTTACGTCCAGATGCTGCACAAGGTAGATTACAGTTCCTGCAGGAGGTGAGAAACAGATAATACAATTGAATAAAAAGATTGATGAAAGACAAGAATTAGTTGAACTTGATGCTGTTGATTATGATTGTGCAGATTGAAGTGCTGAGCAGCATGCGCCATCCCAACATGGTACTACTTCTAGGAGCTTGCCCAGAGTATGGGATCCTAGTGTATGAGTACATGGGTCGGGGAAGCTTAGATGATTGTCTATTTAGGAAAGAGAACCACCACCAAGCACTGTCTTGGCAACACAGGTTCCGAATAGCTGCAGAGATTGGAACAGGCCTGCTTTTTCTCCATCAGAGAAAACCAGAACCAATTGTGCACCGTGACCTGAAACCAGGCAACATATTGCTGGATCAAAACTACGTGAGCAAGATCAGTGATGTTGGGTTGGCGAAGCTAGTTCCTCAAGCTGCAGAGAACATGACACAGTGCTGCGTAACATCAGCAGCTGGAACATTTTGCTATATAGACCCGGAATATCAACAAACAGGTATGCTGGGGGTAAAATCCGATTTATATTCCTTAGGGATCATACTCCTTCAACTCATAACAGCCAGGCCGCCAATGGGGTTGGCTCACTACGTGGAGCAAGCAATCGAGAGAGGCACGTTTCATGAGATGCTGGACCCTTTGGTACCCGACTGGCCAGCTGAAGACACCTTGTCACTGGCGAAACTAGCACTTCGATGTGCGGAACTGAGACGGCGAGACAGGCCGGATCTGGGGAAGGATGTGTTACCAGATCTGTGTCGGCTGAGAGAGATTGCTGAAGAGAAAATGACCGGTTCCTTTTATGCTGCTTCCCCTATGTAAAGCCAAGCTCCTTTTTCAAATGAGAGCATTTGAAATTCTGGAACATAATTAAAATAATAACTAGTTCTACAGTATTACCAAAATTGTTTCTCTTGTTGTATCATGTCCTCCGTAGTCCCTACCAATCTTTGAAGAAGAAAAAGATATCACTTTTCAGTTTCATTCGTTGTTTTATTACTGGAATCAAACCTGCTATTATTATTATTATCATTATTTATTATGGAAGGTGATGATGGATTACAGCGGTTTCAACAAGTCCAAATTCCTAATTCAATTATTATATATTGTTTTTAAATTTTAATTTAATATATTTTTGGTTTATCAAAATCATAAATATATATAAATTTACTAAGATTTAATTATATATTTATTTAATTATTTTTATTTAAGAATTAAAGTGATACAATGTGTAAATATTAAAAATTAGAAAGCGATAATAAAAATGAAAAATATCTAAAATGTTAATATTGAAAATTTTTATTAGTTGTATTTATTTTAGCTAGACGGTTTTTCTACTCCAATAAATAAACAAGTGAAGCCAAGTTTATAAAAGCTTTGCGCATGGGCCCATTAATGCCAAAAAGAGCAAAATGGGCTTATTAAATTAAGAGAAAACCCCCACTCCCCCCCCCAACCCGCCCAAAACAAAATTATACCTCCAATCAGCCATCTCTGGCTGTCCTATCCGTTCCCAAATCACTTCCAAAACCCCCAAATTTTGTAGGGTTTTCATCAGTGCTTCCATCATTTGTAAGGTAAAATGGAACAACCTGCGGCACCAAATGCTGTTCCTCAAAAACTTAGTGACAGAGACAGCAGCAGCAAAGCGAAGAGAAAAATTCCAACACCCCAGGAGCTGATATCCCATTACCAAAACCAAGGCCTCGATTCCCAAGAAGCTTCCATCAAAGTCATTGAGGATCTTCAAAACGTGGTGATGAGGGTCGTCTCCTCCAACTCCAAACCCAAGAAAGACAAGTTCTTGATCGAAACTTCCAGAAAGATTGACAGTGTCAACACCAGGCTTGCTGTTGTTGACATGAAGCTCGACTCCAAGCCTGGTTATTTGGAGACTTTTGCAATTGGGGTTGCTTCTGGTGCTGCTTTTAATGGAATTTGCAGTGTTCTGCCTCATGTTTTTGAGGGTTTCGCTCAGATTTGGTCTTCTGTTAGGACTGCTACCAAGCCTTCTTCTTCTCCTTAATTACATTTAGATTAAAATTTTCAAGTCACAGTTTTTTTTTTTGGCTAATCCTGGTTTGGGAATTTGAATTAGAGTACTTCAATGCTACTGAATTTGAGTCAAATTTTAGAAAAGATAAAACATATTGTCAGTATGTATGATACTGTGTGTTATTATGCTTAGAACTTTTGCATTTTATTTTCAGCATTACATCATCATCAGAGTCTTTCTAGAGGTAACTGAAGCTTTACATAGTATAGGATTAGAATCCTTGTATATAGGATTAGAATCCTTGTATGAAGGGGAATTTGTAGAATGGCTGAAAAATAAGAAGAATGTTGAAAATATGCATGGCGACAATTGATCTACCTAAGAGGCAAATAATGATGGTTCTATTTTATAGTAGAGCTTCCGGAGTAGTTAAGCTTCATCCTTCACAGCTTACATGAATCAAGTACTTGGATTTATAAAATAATACTAACATTTGCATTTGTAATGTATGATTGGTTTATACATTTCTTGAGTGGATTTAGAAAAGGTTTCCGCCACACTTATGGTATAGATTTCCCCTTTCACCCAATATATGCTTCAGCTTGGATATGTAGTGATTTATGAACTCTTTTTGTTTAATTTGAACCTCTGTAGTGATTCCCTTCTTCTTTTGGATGAACTGTGAGTTTACATGGTTTGAAATTCGCTTCTTGAATTGCCTATTGAATGAATTTATAGCCGTGCCAATATTTTTCAAACTAATATTATTCTGCCAAAACTATTGCATCTCCCCCCCCCCCAAAACTACCACCACCACCACCACCACCCTTTTTTTGTTTATGATGCAAAATATTACTAAATACTAAAAAAATAATTATTTATGTTGGAATTATGAACTTACAGCATTTCTTTTTAATAAGCTCCTCAAGTCTGCTATTATGCATTACAAACATGGTCTTTTTTAAAGCAGGCAATATAAGCCTCCATTGTCTTCCCTGTTGTTGTACCCTTTCAAAGCAGCTTCTTAGTTTCAAGTAATGATCAGTGGAGGCCTACAATGAGTTCGCACACAAAAATGTTGAAAACAATTCTTAGCCACGTCAGATGGTAATCCATAATAGGCTTATCCCGGATGAAATTTTTGCACTTGCATTATTTATATGAATAAAACACAAAATACAAACGTTAAAATTAAATTAATTAAAAAAGAACACATAAGAGTTATGAAAATATTCACCTTAAATATAAATTTATCCTCTTTAAGAGTTGATTAATTACTAAAGGAGGAATTTAGTTAAACTAGTATAAAACTAAATCAATTTTATAACTAGCTTTATTTTTTATACGATTCATATATTAATTATTCAATTTTCATAATTCATTTTTTATTCACATTAAACCATTTCATGTCAAACTATAAGTAAATTAGAATCATATAACTAATTGTGCAATGAAAAACTTTAGCCCTTAAACGTTAATCATATTAAAGAAGACTAATAACAAATAGGCGTTTGTTGTAATAACTATTAAGTGATAAGGGAGGGATGAGGCAAACCCCAACATAGGGCATGGTCCATATATATTTGTGGTGGAAGGTATAATGTTTTTTTTTTGGGGGGGTTGATTTAATTTATATTTATAGCATTTTGAAAGAGGTTTTCTCGGTGAGGCATACAATCTTTTCTTGATTTGAATAAAAACATGTATATTAAATAAGTAAATCTCTTTCTTTAGCTAGTTTCAATTAAGAAAATTATCTTTCTTACTTTTATTTTGTTTTTCGAATAGCTTTATATCATGCATGCGTAAAGAATACATGGATAGAATCAGGTCAATAATATTATTTCATGCACGCATGCACGCATGCATGCATTCAATATTAATTCCTGACTCCTTTTTTTTTTACATTTAATTCAATTCAATATTGCATTGGATTAACTGTATGAATAGGTTAATGTAAACTAAATCCGGAAGGTTGTTTATAATAATATTATCTCCTATTTCAAATAGTTATGAATCGTAAAAATATAATAAGACAGATACAAAAGAATTTATTTCGGAGATGGCAACGACACCAATACCTTCTAACTAGAAGCAATTACAAGTCCATGTCAAAGAATTCGCTGTTGATGGCCAGAAAACTATCAGATGGACGTACCCAGGGTTCAGGACATGTCCCTAAAGGCTCCATAGCAGTCTATGTCGGGCCAGAGCTCCGTCGGTTTGTGATTCCGACAAGTTATTTAACAATGCCGGAATTTAGAGATTTGATGGATATGGTAGCAGAGGAATTTGGATTCCAGAATACAGGAGAACTACAAATTCCATGTGATGAACAATATTTTGAGAATATATTGCTTAGATGCGCCACTCAATTGAATGTCTGATAACAAGGAAATTGACCATTAACTTCATATTCTCATTTTAATGAGTTTGGCGGACTTAGTATTATAAAATTACTAAAATCTTATTATTTTTTATTAAGTAATAAATATTATTTTGAAGATATCTATTATATTGTATTTTTATAAAATCTAAAAATTTTTGTATAAATTCATTGTCTTAACTTCATCATTTCAATTAAAACTATTTTAAAATTTGTTACATTAATTTTTTTATCTATACTGTAGATCTACCATAACCTAATAATAATGAATCTCTTAGATATTTGCTTAAGTCTTAAAATTATACTACTAGCTATTGGGTCTCATTATTTTTTTTTAAGTTTACAAGTAAAATACAAAAAAAAAACTAATAAATTAAAACAGACTAATTAAACTAAAAACTCATACATAACAACATACAGTATAACTACGTATAATTGCATACGGTGCACCTCAACTCTAAGTACTCAAAAGTCAAAGTTTCCATCATCAACTGTGCTAATACTTGACAAATACCTCATTGGTCTTACTTGTTTTTATGTAAGTAAATTTTAAATCCAAACTAATATAGAATATAAAAATTAAATTATGTTATTAATTGTTATATTTTTATGAAAATTGTAAATTTAAACATTATAAGATATGTACTTTCTAAATTTTAAAAATTTCTCTCTTTTATATGTAATTTATATTTTTCAACGAAATCATTCTACTTGTTGAAATTTTAGTAATATCAATGTTTAATCTATTAATTAAATTTTTAACAAATAATATATGAAAATAACAAATTAATGTAACATTGCATATATGATAAAATATTTATCATGTTAGATTTTAAAAATAATAAAATTTAAGACAGAGTAATAATAGAATTTAACCTAAAAACATTTTACTACTTAAATCCAAGTTCTAAGCGTGTATCAAACCCAAACTTTTACTGAATTAAATATCCAGACTTATTTATCTCTTTAGTTTCATGTTAACTGATAAGTAGTACAAATATTAAATCCAAAGTTCAGAAACTTTTATTGTACCCAAAATAAAACTTTTACTAGCTTCTGAATTACATTCGAATAAATTCCAATCCTTAAATTTGTATTCGTGTTCACTTTTAGTTTATATCTAACTAAACTTTACATAAATTAATATTTTATTTGAAAAAAAAACTTATCTGAAAACAAATAAAATATATATTTGGTACAATAAAAACAATTTTTAAAAAACAATAGCTTTATCATTTCATACGAAACTACTCATCGTGATCATATTATTGATAATATCCCTTTAAAAAATCAAGGATTGAGTTCGATAATCCATCTTGCAATAGAGGGTAGCAATAATTAATACCCAAATCAAACTTCTGGCTGAGGTATATCTATAACAAGTATATAACATGCATGATCAAGTTTTCATTTGAATACGCTATGTAATAAATAAAACAAAACTAAAAGTTAATCCTGAGGGCAGAAGTTGATAATCATCTTCATCGAGGTCACTTGGTGACACGGTAGCTCTGCATCATTCAGAATATTAAAAAGTCAAGTTTCATATGCTGTGAGAGATGAAGAACGATGTCTGACAAGCTGAAAATACTGGCATAGCCAGTCAAGCATAGCATTCCTCATGAAAACATCATTAACTAAAATCCATGGAATCAAGAAATACTCATCAATACCTTAACCCGTTTGAGCAGATCTTTGGCCTTAGCATCCTTGTTAAAGTGATCACGAACCGGCTGTAGATAAAGGATTCACAAAGTAAATTAGTTCATAGGCATGTAAACAAAATAAGGTGTTCCACGACTGTTGTATGTAAGTTGCACCACTAGAATCATCGAACATAACATGAGAAACCGCATCTTTTACATTATTTAGCCCGCAGCATTATAAAGCCATGACAAGATCTTTCATGAGTTCAACATTGACTAGCAGGAATATTATGACAAAGCTCAATGGCATTAAGCTTCCAACAACAGCAACTCAGATGCAAAAGATGAGAAGCCATGAACCAAAATGCCCACAAGCTACTCGTCTAGTGATAAAAAGACTTGTGAAGGAATCATGTGCAAAGTCTGCATCAAAGTCCAGGGTTCAAAATCCTATAAACCGATCCCCTTCTCCCAAATTTTAGTGTCCCAAAAAACATGATCACAAGCACAAAAACATAAAACAAAGCAACATCGAAAACAAGTCAAAAAGGATTTGTCTCATGCTACTCCATTCCTCCCAATTAGTTTGCCAACCTTTTGCTAGAATAACGGGAAAGACGGAACAGCATACTCATGGAGTGACACGGCATGTAGCTGAATAATCATTCATTCAAGAACTTTCCGTCTCGTTAATAAGCAAATTTTCACAAATTCTTGAAAATGTCATTTTATTTTATACTCAAAATTAATATTACCAACTTAACATTACAAGCAAATAAACTCATAATGTAATTTATACTTTCTCATCTTAATTTATTTCATAATTTGTTCATTTTGAGCATAATTGTAGAAGAAAAATAAAGACCAAAAGGGTTAATTTATCTTTATCCAGGTAAATAAACTCTATTTAGCATGAAGAATACAACTTCAGAACAAAATAAGTCTCTCTCATTACATAATTAGAAAATAAAATGAAATAAAGTGTAAACTTAAATGACTACGCAAGGTCCATCAAGACATTACTCGGCACAATATTCGTTTTGGTATATATACACACTAAAAACTTTGACATATTTACCTACCCTTATACCAAGGGTCCTGTGCAACAAATTTAGCTTCCATGGATGCAGGATTATAACATTAAAAATAGGAAAAATAAAAATAAAATACAGAAGCTAAATGCAGTGTGTTGTTAAGGCATGCGCCTAGAACAAAAACATCTCAATTCAAACCCTTTTGAGCTTTGCACTTTTTAACAAACACAGTTGATGCTCCTAAGCGCCTTTTTTGGTAAGGTGAAAAAAGCTAATACAAAGCCAGTTGCAGCTAATTGTAGAGTTTAACCGAAAAATTTGTATGCCAGTGACTGGAGTCAGTTGCAACAGGATAGTGCTGACAAGGTTTTAGATATTTTCTTCATGCATTACCTAGTTATTAACAGCAGAAACTAATGCAGAGTGTTGTTAAGGCATGCGCCTACGACAAAAACAACTCAATTCAAACCCTTTTGAGCTTTGCACTTTTTAACAAACACAGTTGATGCTCCTAAGCACCCTTTTTGGTAAGGTGAAAAAAGCTAATACAAAGCCAGGTGTAGCTAATTGTAGAGTTTAACCAGGATAGTGTTGACAGAGGGTTTTAGGTATTTTCTTCATGCATTACCTAGTTATTAACAGCAGGAGGGAGATAAAAGCAAAAGGTAAAAACATGCTTACCTGTAGTATCTTGTTTAAAGCTTTAGAAAGAGCAGGTTTCAAATCGCCAGGATGCAACCCTCCACTCTCATAGTCAGAAACAAGCTCCTCAAAATCCTTGTAAGTCCTGAATGAAATGATAAACACATCAGTGCTATGCCACACTAAAATAGCATGATAATAACAGATAAGAAATAGCTTGTTATACAAATAATAAAGTGAATTAAAGCCTAAAGGAGTTCTGAAACTTCCAATGTGAAGGCATAAGCATTAATTTCCAAAATGGCCCATCCATTCTTATTGTGGGATATAAGTGAAAAGGTATGGAACCACTAACTTGTCACCACCATTGTCTGCATTGCGCTCCACCCTGAACTCATTAAACCATGGGAATATGATGTACTTGATGTATTCCAAACACGGATTGCCCTTAACAATTTTAGGGGGGCAGTATGCCTTTTTTATTTTCACATTCACTTCTGCCTGTATCACAAATCATAAGAAAGTATCAGTACATGACTCAAAGATTCTGGACACTCATCAGACTCTGAGTTCTTTTCTAGAAAGGCAACCCAGATATTATTAATCAACCCAGTCAAAGACAGACTACCTCCTCATCTTCCATGAAGATTGATGACGATGGATCACTTTTGGACATTTTCTCCTGTCCTTGCTGGAGACCAGGAAGCATATCTGCACATCATGAAAACCAAGAGCAACTAAGATAAATAGAAAAAGAAAATGAGCAAAAGAACCAAAATAGATATTGAAGTAGGAAAATACGATGAGACAAAATAATTGGTTTGTTTTTTCTCTTAATGTCAACACAGTACTCTCTTGCAAGCACATTAACCTTCCTTTGATCCATGCCTAACTGGCAAATGTCCGCCTGTCCACATAAAGCAATTACAGTAGTTTTAGATAAATAAAAGTTTGAATTAACATTATAACCTACAAGAAAACATAGAATGTACACAAGCAAGGGTACAGCTTGTAAAAAATAGTCCAGTATGAACTGCAGAAAAATGGAAGGAGATCAATAGCAACAATGCTGGAGATCCTTAACAGTTGTTCTCTACTTAAACTGTCAAACTTAAAATAGCTCTGTAGAGGAATATAATAGTACATTTGGATCTTCAATCAGAAATTGGAACTTTCCTTATTTGGACACATTGAGAAAAAAATCCAATTACTCCAACAAAAGGATACCAAATGATGTCCTAATGAAAATTCTCAATTAGAAAAAGAAAACGAAACAATGGATATCACTTAGAAAATACACCTAATAAGCATTTATATGGTTAAGAAATTGAGTAATTCATAGAAGTAACTTGAAACAGAGTGACACTCGCACTTTTATTGATATTTACTTATAAATCTACCTAAAGTTCTCTAAAAGCCTCGGAATCAGGAAAGGATAAATCCAAAGCAGAAGCACCTTAAGGAAAAATATGTCAGCACACTGCATGCATGGGTAAAGAATTTGGGCAGCTGACAACTCATCTTGCTCACTACGGCCCATAATTTGACAACACCTAGAAAAACACATTTTGTATTCGGAGTCAACAAAAGAATTACTACAAATATTAATAAAACAAAGCAAAAAGATCTTATTAGCCCCACACCTCATTATCCTGGGCAGCTTGTTTCTGCGAGCTATATCCATCACAAGTGGCCAATACTCTGATGCCCTGGAGTTAATTTCATCTGAAGACCACAAGAATTCAACCTTTTCATTCAGGTCCATGCCAACTGCCTTCCAGATTTCAATCAAATACTGTCCAACTACTTTGATTTTCTTCAAGTCACCACCCATTTTATTGTTTAGCTGTGCAAACCAATCTGCAATCCAGATTTTTACTCTACACCCAGCAGAGGTCAGTTTGTTAACATTTATTGCCTTCATAACTCCCTGTTTACCACAAACAACAAAAGAAAATTCAGTGGAAGAGGGAGAAAACATTTAAAAAGAAACACAATAAATCTAATGTAGAGCCACAGTATATGAATAAACAAAGTGAATGAAAGAAGCATGTTAGAACTTAGATCTGAAAACAAATGCAGCAAACAGCATAAATTTATTGAAAGGGAAATATGCATATAGCAATTGTTAAAAAAAGAACAATTAAATCATTAAAATAGATACGAAGAAGCTAAAACTTTGAAGTCAAATAATCAGAATAAAGTTAAATTGTCAACTTTCAATCTGTTATGATGTGCTAGGAATAAATAAACAAACCCAAAATTAGCTTTTCTGTATAAATCAAATCCATCAAAGAGTTGGTTCAATTCTGAGATTCAATCCCTACATCTACAGAGAATTCAATATAAGAGGACTAGAAATTTTTGAGGGAAAAAATACTTAAAGATTCTAAAAATGAAAAAAAGAAAGAAAGTAGAATACCTGAGCAATGTGCATTCTGCCAGAAGGCTCGAAGCCATCATAGCAAATGGGTTCAGGTTTGTGATTTAGAAGATTTAGCAGTTCATCCTCTTGAATACATTCTTCCCCTACACTTCTTATAATCTTAAACTTTTCTTCTAAACTCATCCTGAAACAATGATTTCAAAATATATAAATATATTTACTCGATTTCCATCTATAAAGAAACAGCAAAAGAAAAAACTAAAATTACAACGAAAATGACTCACTGTGGAGTTGAAGAGGAGGAGGGGGGTTGAGAATCGACGGAGAGAGACTGCATGCCGGAGGACGGTGGGGTCTGATCCGCAGGAGATTGGTCCGCCATCGGTTCAGAGAGTACTGCGACGGCGTTGGCAAAGGGTTTACAATACAAAGTTGGCTAATCCAAATTTTGGTATTACCCTAGTTTCCCACTTTTTTAATGTTTTTGGCTATCGTTCAAAACAAAATGTTTTTTTGGCTAAGTGCGTGCAGTGCAAGTGTAATCTCGTCCTTTTATTCGGCGGCTTCAACACAGACCGTTGGATAAATAACCATCGTTAAAAAGTTTTAGGTTAAACTGTCAAAATAGTCACTTTTGTTTACCTCATATTACATTTTAGTCACTTATATTTAAAATGCTACATTTTAATTATTTATGTTAACGTGTTGTAACATTTAGTCACTAAGTCGTTAATTTCTGTTAACGGTATAACAGTAAGCTCACATGGCACATTAAATCATCATTTCAAATAAAAATTTTAGGTTAAATTATGTAATTGATTCCTATATTTTTTCATTTTGAGAAATTTAATTTTTTTCTTTTATGTTTTTTTAACTTTTCTTCTTTTTTTCCCATTCTCTTCTAGTTCTCTCTTTGTTTTCTTCCATTCTCTATCTTTTTTAATATAGTTTTTCTATATTTTCTATATTTTCCTTTTGTTAAAACTTTTTTATGTTCATGAAAAAAATGCAAAAGTTGAAATCGAAATCGAAATCAAACTTCTTTCGCATATTCTCACCCTACAATTATAAACTCTCATTGTCCATTATCGCTTTAATGAACCAATTTGGATCTCTCAATGACCTAGTCAGACAAGCTCGCCTCACTCGAATATGTCGTTAATCGTGACTTGTGGTAGTCCACTCTCAACAAAGTTTCCTGAGCTCATTCCCTTAACGTCCAAACCAACCCCCCATGACCACCTTATTTATCTTATCTACGACATTCTCGCACTCTCGAAACTACATTATTTCATGGATTCTTCAAATGAGCTTTACACTCTCAATGATTAAAACGACCCCCATACAGAACTTACCCTCAACTTTATCCAAACTAGTTTGATTCCATGCTCCCTTTTTTTCTTCGATTCATCCATACTCGACTTCCAATCAAGCTTACTTGGGAATATCCAAAAAGGTTTAGATTAATTTTATCGTTTGCTTAATTTTATTCGTTAGAAAATGAAAGAAATAATCTACACGATTTTATAAAAATTTGGAAAACAAAAAAATTATTTTGAATGTAAAGAATTCAAATTATGTCTAGATTTGATTAAGGATATGATTTTTATATTGATTAGTTATATCCAATTCTAGTTTCAAAATTAGGTTATATTCAAATCGAGTTTTGATTAAGAATGATTGATATTCAATTTTCAATGAAATTCAATTTATAAATCATGTGAAAGAAGCAATGATTTGGTTTATTTGGCGGACAAATAATATGTTTCTGCAGTGAAGAATACGAGAAGAGAGAAGAATAGAGGGGAAGAAGACAAGGAAACGAAAAAAGAAAAAGAAAAAGATAAAACTGTTAAAAAATATAAGTATAGGGACTAGTTTTAGCAAATAAAAAACATAAAAAATACTACGTCAAAAGAAATTGAGAAGGGAAAAAAATAGAGAGAGAAGGAGAAGAGAATAAGAAAAAAAGGAAAGTTCAAATAACATAAAAAAAATAATTAAATTGCTCAAAATAAAAAAAAATACAAAGACCAAATGTATAATTGAACCTAAAATTTTAGTTTGAAATGATAATTTAATGTGCTACGTCAGCTTACCATTACACCATTAACACCGTTAATGACAACTAACGCTCAGTAATTAAAATGTTACAACACCATAACATAAGTGACTAAAATGTAATATTTCAAACATAACTGACTAAAATGTAATCTAAGTCAAACAACAATGACTATTTTAACAGTTTATCCAAAGTATTAAGCTACAGTAAAATTTTTTAATTCCAATTAAGAAAATTTTTGTCTTATTTATTTATTTATATTTTTAAATATAATTGGCTAGACTTAAATAAACAAAGAAGTCAAATACAAAACCTAATAATAACGGTTCAGGCCTATGAGACTCTAGACTTCCTATCCCATAATTGGCCTATTTCTTAAGCCATTAGTTTCAAAAATAATTAAAATAATTCTAATAAAACCTGCCTATTAATTGGAAAACAAATAAAAGGAAACTTGTCTAAATTAAACTAGTCGATTCCGAAGACACAGCTGTGGCTATATCCAACTTAATCAATATATAATAAAAATGAGAATATCTAGATTTTAAAATTAAATTCAAAGACCCTAAAAAAATTTATATTCATAGAATTTTTAATATCATATAAGTTAAAGTAAATAAACATTGTCAATCATCTTCATGTTTGGTATAGATTTTAAAATAGATAAAAACAACATAGAAATATTTAAAAATGAATATATTTTTATTTTTCGAAAAAAAATATAAACGATATTCTTGAATTTTAGTTGTTTCCAAATACTTTTATGGTTAAACCAACAAATATTATAGTATATTAAAATAACTAACAAACAAACAAACAAAAAAAGATCTACTTATGTCTATTTGTTTATCAAAGAAAATAACTTTATACCCTCAATAAAATAAAATTTAAAATTTATGTTCATCAAAAATAAATTTGATTTTTTAGACATCGATTAACGAGAATGAGAAACCTAATAATATTTTAATTTTACCTCATTCATTAACAAAGTATTATATGAAAATATTATCTTTTCATTCTTTGTAAATCTCTCAAACTATAGATGGATCCAAATTGGATCAAATCTGAAAGCCCGTTTCATCATTTAAAAATAATAAATATTAAAAACTATCATATCTTAACATTTTCATGTTTTTACAATCAACTTTTTTTTTTAAATAAATAATAATCCAAACCAGATCTAACCATCTTGAATTACAAAAATCCTTGCCCACACTGAAAAAAGAACAAAAACAACCTAGATCCAAATTTGTAATGATCTTAACAAAATTGAAGTCGCAGCAGAAGATAAAATCAATGAATGTAAAGATGAGACCATCAAAGTTGAAATCTTGGATATTTACACTAAATAGGATGACATCAAGTTCCAACTAATTTTCATGTGTTTAGGCATTGATGCTACAAAGCGCAGGAGATCAGGCTTGCCACTTAGTCCAGGAGAAAGGGTTTCTGCATTATTACTCAACAGTGGAAGGAACTTTGCAATATTTGGAAGTACAAGCTCCCTGCAATGCAGATGCACCAAGGGAACCTTGGACAACACACTTCCTTTCTGAACATCCAGACCTTCTGGCCTTCGTAACTTGTACGGTTTCCCCGTCCTTGGCTCAATATCAACTCGAGGCATCTGCTTCCATTGCCGGTGAACAAACCAGCCATACTTATAGTCACCAACTATAGGAGTCCCTAGAGCTTCTGCACAGTGTACACGGAGCTGAACAAAATTGGAAGTACGAGAGGATTAACTATAATTGATGACCTGATAGGAGAAGTAAAAACTCTTTGAAGGTAGGACACAGACAGATTCATTATAGCCTTATAGGTATTTGCCAGCTACTTCTGGACTACAAAAAGTCAACCCCCCCCCTTTTTATCACCCCGAATAAGCTCCTCCTATTTCCTTCCCTAATCATCAAGAGCCTGTTTGTCGAGGTATACGTGTATACACATTCTTTGCAGACTATAGTTGTCACCTTCTCTATATGATTCTAAAACTACAAATTGCCTGCACACATCACTTGAATAAGAAGGCAGCGAAAGAAATAGAGAGATAGATATGGTACCTGGTGCTTCCTGCTAGTAAGTGGGCGCAGTTCAACCCACGAACATCCATTTATCATAGGACCTAATACCCGATATTCAGTCACAGCCTCTTGAGAAGGTTCTAAACCCACATTTTGAGCCAAGATGACCCTCTCAGTCTTACCATCATCAAGAAGAATCTAAAAAAAAAAACAACAAAAGGTACATGATTAAAGTGCTAGTTAAGGAAGAGGCAAAGAGACTAATTGGCAAAAGAGAACCTTTGAAAGAGGAGAACGAATTAAGCCTTCATTCTCCTTTGGAGTGCCTATCACCAATGCCCAATAGCGCTGAAACTTTGCATCACAAGCATCATTCCAAGCCTAAATGTGGCAACAGAATATTTGTAAACTAAAAGAACAAAAGTGTTCAACCAGCAGTTTATAATGCTGTACAAGTTGGCAGCCATTGCGCTAACTAAACAAAAAGCATAATAACAATAAGATGGAATATGGGTAGCAGGCATTTGACAATTTGTTTTCCTTAGGGTACATGTACCTTACATGAGGACTTTGCTGGATTTATGTCATTGAACAGCCAATGAAGATGACTTATGCTTTCTTTAGTTCTTCCCATTAAGAGGAGACCACTGCTTTCTCTATCAAGCCTATGCACCTGACAGAAGTTGACAAGAAAAGCAGCCTAAGTGAAAAGATGGAGAAAAATGGCTTACCAGCAAGCAAAAGAAAACTCTAAATTAAATCACAACTCATTAATAGCTACAAACTACATTTCACTTACAACTAGAAGAAAATCTTTGGACATATAACTTTAATCCACTGAGCCTTACCCCAAGTACACAAAAATTCAAGATACCACATATGTCCTTTTCAACAATTAGCTGAATAAGAAGCATCATCAACCCTCAAAAAGTTATTAACATCTTAATCTTCATTACTCTCAAGATTTACAGTTTAACCACAATGAACCAATGAAATAAACTAAAATTACTTCAACTTGATAAAATATATAAGAGGTCCAACTAACTTGAAACTTCAATAAATGATAATGAAAAAGGAAAGAAGAAATAAAAAAAAAAAAAAAAACTTGGTTCATTCTTGATCCTATTTCAAAACATGTCCCTTAAGATTGATAAAGTTTTAACCAAGTAAGCAGAAAAATATATGTTCCTCCCATGAAATAATGAGACATGGTTTCTTTGCATGATTGAAGCAAATAAAAATAAAAATCAAATACCATGGTATGGATGTCTAAGAAGAAGTCAAGAACCTTTCAAGAAAGAATTATAAACTCAAACAGAAAAGGGTGCTTGTGTGCATACTGCATGCACACAGAGATTAGAGGAAACATATAAAAGTGCAACTACATTAAAATCTATCTACCTACAAGTGTGATGCCAAGCTATTATTCATCCCATATATTCCACCACGATCCTAATGTTTCTCTCAAACAAGGACCTCATCTTCAGCTTAAATCCAAAATTTAAGCATTCAAGCCAATTTTTTTTATCATATACCAGATTATCATGAAAAGCATTGAACTTTTCACTACTACTGATATATGCCGATAATAATGACAAAAAAGAAACCAGGTATGGTAAAGGTATTCACCATATAATCTACAAAAAATGAGCGTACCAGTTTAGGACCCTCGTCATAGTCATAAGACAAAGCTGCCGCTGCTAATGCATCCATGCTGTTATGCACAGGCAGACTTCCCTGAAGATATTGTTACAAAACAAAGTAAGAGGAAACACAATATACAGAGAAAACAACACAAATGCCCTAAACAATATGACCAAACCTTTACTGGCAGCTTGGGGGGTTTATTTAGTACAAGTATAGCATAGTCCTGAAACATTAAACAGCAATAATAAAAACGGGAACAACTTGAAAAACAATTCAGAATGAAGCAAAAAACTCAGAGCACATAATCCATCAAGTGAAAAGTAATATAGGAATTAAGAAGGACACACATCAACTGACAGGTTTACAAACAAGCACAAACATATACATTTGTCAATAAGAGATTGATAAAAGATACCAACAAGCAGTTAAACTCAACACATGCCTTGTACTTGACAAGCCTTCGCAAATAGTCAATCTCATCAGCATTAGGATGAAGAGTCCCACTCGGTATACAGTCAAATCTCCTTGAGACTCGAGTCTCCGCAATGGATACAGGTACCCAAACTCTTGCCCCTACTTCCATCACCTCATTATGCTTGATCTGTAGGTAAGCTGTATAAGTGCAGAGTAATTAAACCCCCACATAAGGGCATATTATAGACAAGGACCCAAGAAAAAAAGGAAATTTCTTTTATTTTTTTAGTAAAATTCTGGGATTAAGGGTAACATGCTTAGAATCAGTACCTTTCTCAAGGATTTCATTTGCCCATCCCTTTCTATGAAAGAATCGGCTGCATTAGGATTTGAGGATTCGATCTTAACCTACAACAAGAAGGCAATACATACATCTATTGAATGCTGAGAAAGGTAAGCAGCAGAGAGGATTAATTGGCCTATAGCATCGAGCAAAGCAATGGATATATTTATATTTCTAAAAGAAAATTCAATAGTTCGGCATACTCACGAGGCCGTTGTTAAAATGGGACTGAATGGCGGAGTCTGAAATTTCATCAAAGTAATACTTGAGCCAGCTGATAGCAGTGACACGACCAGTAGCAGAGTTCTTTCCGGGCAAATGATGACCAGGGAAAGGGGGCAAGGAAAGAAGTTGGCGTGGCTTTGGACCCTGTTTAGGACTGCCCAAGTAAGCCACGTTATTAGAGACACGGATGACTGGGTCGGCATAAGCAGGTGGAGGCGGAGCCACTCTGGAGTAGTATCTCGCTAGAGATAAAAGATGGTGGCCGAGCTTATTCTTCTGCATCTGCAACCATTAACTGCTTACTTCTTCAATTAATCAAAGCTGGCGTTTTCTTTTCCCTTTCGGCTTTTCCCCTCGATAAAAAGAGAGGCTGGTACAAAACGTAATAGAAAAACTATATCATAGCCTTTTTCTGTTAAAATGAATAAACAAGTCTGTGGGGGATTCTGGGTTCTCAGTCTCACCGTTGCAAGAGCATTGATGATTTTCAAATAGGGCATGAATGGGCCTAAATCTTGAGAAAATTGATCCTCATGAATCTGGGTTGTTGTATTAGGCTTCTTTCTTATGGCATGTAAAAGGGGGAAACCCGATGCCTCACTTAGCCTCTTGAGCAAGGGATTACGAATTAAGTATGTGAAGCCCAATTCTGAGGGCCCTTCAAGATGGATAACTGTGTTGGAGATGTAGGCTTTAATAGCTTGGTCCAGCAGTTTGCCCTCAACAAGTTGTTCTTTTAGGCTCGATAAAACCGGTCACTTTTGTGTGTAAACATCGAGGCAGGTCAGACCTTTGATGCCATTCATTTCTTCATTAAAGGATTTGATCAATGCCGTACCAGGTGATTGACTACGGCTTTTGATGGAGCGTGGCTCGCAAATTCTTTAAGTTTTTTGTTTGTCTTTGTTGTTGGCGGAGGGGTGGGGGCTTTCCAGTTGAGTTAATTTTTGACTGACTTAAGTAAGATTCAGGTCTTAATCCAGAACCATTAATATACTTTCTACTTGATTCCTATAATCTTTTAAAAATCCCATTAATTAGTTCATACCAACTTTGTTTTGATTTTAATAACGACTTGAAGTTGATATGATCAGGTAATGCAAATTACCAATAAGGAATTTCAAGCTATAGAAGTTAGGATAGCAGCAGATCCGTTATCTACAAATTTGAGCTTATCTGAATTTAATTTGTTTAAAAATTTGAATCTATAAATTATTTCAATTTTATTATCCAATTTTAAATTTAACATTTTCAACCTTTTATCGGTTATCTAAATCCGTAAAATTGCAAAACCGAATCCGTTAAAATTAAAATTTTAAAAATAATATAAATCAAATTTGAATAAAATTTATTCACAACTAATAACAAATAAATTAAATAATAAATAAATAATAGTCTAAACAAACTAAATATAAAAAATTCACAAAAATCTAAATATTCCTAACAATTTAAATGTAGAAATTTCAAACAAATCAAAACTTGAATAAACAATTCTAAATAATTTAATATCTTAAATCACACAATTTCAAAAATCCGACTTAATTAGTTTAGTTTGAGCTATGTTAAACTTGGGCAAAAAACCTTTTACGGGTGGTGCCTAATTCAAATGTAAATAAAATAGTTTTTGAAATGTTTTTATTTAAAATATATAAATATTGATATAACTGCAATGATAAAAAAATAGTATTATTATAAATATATTATTTTATTAATTTAAACAGTAATATGATATTTTTTGTAGAATAATTAAGCTTAAAAAATTTTAAATTCAAGTTTTGATCTAATTCGACTTATAAATACCTTTAAATGAAATGAAAGTATAGATTATATTCTTATAATAAAATCTCAAATTCAATCAAAAGTGGGTTCGACTTTTTTCTAAAAAAATTAATGCTCCAATATACTATAATTTAATTTGTTAATTTATTATATTGTTTAAATGATAATAGAAAACATTATAATTATTGTTACATGGATATTTGTAGTTATATAATTATATTTAATTTGTTTTTTATTATTTAATTTTAATTTGAGTTTGACTAGTCTAAATTCAACATTTTTCTAATAAAGATTTTTTTTGCACCAATCATGTCTATCAAATCAGATGAATAACTCGATCGATGGATAATTTATAAAAAAAATGATGAATTTAAATGGTGACAAAAACACTAACTCTAAATATGATAAAAATATTTTAAAATCCTTTTAAAATTTAACAAATTATAAATTAACATAATGATAAAAATTATATTTTAATTTTTTTAATTTGAGACTTCGCTCCCGAAAAGAGAGTTAACCATTTTGTAGGAAGAACTTAGAAAATTTATTTTTTGTTATTGTTTTAAAGTTGTACTACAAAGATTTTTCTGCAAACACTAATATAAAGTATCCTATGCTTAAGGAACACATTAGTACAAACTCAGCTCCCATGTCTTAGCAAAATACGTTAAAAATCATGTGGATATAGGCTTAAAGATGTTTACTAAAGTGCTTTTAATAATCTGCTTCATTTCTATTATCCTTGCAATCTAAGATTTATGAATATGGCGGGTAGAGATTAAAGGGACATTTCGGGTGCGGGAATCGGATTCCCGGAAAATGGGGCAGCACGAAACCATTTCCTTTTTCAACTGCACTTTAAAGAGAATCACAAAAAAAAAAATGGATAAAAATATAAATTTAAAAAATAGATTTTGATAAAAACAAGACCCGTTTAGAAAATAGATCGAGTTTTGGATAAGTTTTTTTACCCGAGCTCAGTCTGAATTTGCAAAAAAAAAATTACTATTTTCTCACTATTTTGATGTTATTCCAGTATTATGTTGATATTATTTTATTCTTATTATTTGTATATTGTATAAATTTTATTTTATTTTAACATTACTATTAGTTTATAATCATTTACTAATTAAATTGCACCTATCTTAATATTATTTAAGTATAAAAAAATAAATTTACTTTCAATTTTTTGAAAAATATCTATTTTAATATTTTTAATGATTATATTTTTTAAAAAAATTATATAAAAAACTTTTAACGTGAATGAGCCGAGCCTAAATTTTATTTTTTTATCCGAGCTCCACACGGCATATACACAACTCTAGTGGCCCCTTGAAAAAAATAAAAAGATAAGTCGTATTTCTTCTTTTTCTTTTTGTTTTTCCTCAACTGATTTGACCAGGTTTTGAAAAAAATTGGAAATCGATTCTTTAAAAAACGATAGCTCTCTTCAAAAGGACAAAAAGAAAGAAAGAAAAAAACAATATTCTTTAATTGTTTTTCCAAATATAACAACAATATTTTAGCCAATTGTTTTTACCATTTTCCATTTTAACATAAGTCTCATCAAATTAGTGTGGAGTGTGGACACTAGGGTTTCGGAAATTAGAAATTTAATTTTGGTCAATTTGATTTTGACTTTAAGTCGAGTTTGTTATTTAATACGGAGTTTATTGGTTAGATTAAAAAGATCATTCATTTTTTTGGTAAATTTATTTATTTAATTTCTTTCAATTTTAAAATAAAATAAAAATTAATCTCTATATAAAAATGGAAATAATTTAATTTCCATAAGATAATAATTAACAGATTTTACACTTTCCATAAAAAATCTTACTGACAACTTGAAATATATGTGGAACTATATATTTTAAATTTAGTTTAGATGAATCAATCATAAACTAACACCTGCACATTATATCTTTTAATATATTTTATTATTCTTAATTTCTTAATATCGAAATTGATAATGATTAAATCATTTCGATATTTTTATAAAGACTAATTTATTTAAAAGGGACTGAAAAAGTCATTTTATCTTCATTTTTTATTGAATGAATATTTTATGCATTAATTTCATCCACCATACCATCAAACATCTATCAATAATATAGCACATTCTCATTAAGAACAACAAAAATAAAATAATAGAAAATTTATAAAAAAATATGAATAATTTTATTTAAATATAATTAAATAATCACGACAATTATAGATAAATTTAATTATGTTTAAATAGAATTATTAATATTTATTTATAAATTTTTATTATTTTTATTTTATTTAATGATAATATATTATGTTGTTATTCCTTAATATATAAAATTAAATATTATCTTTTTCCAACTTTTTATATGCCCACGAAAGATAAGTATTAATTCCACATTTAGACTATCATTTTATCAAATAATTTTCCGTAGTTTAACATACATGAATGACATCTTGAGAATAAGAAAATATATGAATGCATTAAATATATAAAATTTATATAATTACATAATCATGCAATATAAAATTAATATATAGTTTTAAAGATGATTCTCTTTAAAAAAATTGACAAGATGTTTATCCACTGTACTTGGTTTTGACCGAATTAAAAGTAGAAACAAATCTTCCACTCCATGGTGATAAAAGAAGAAAATTATTGGGCAAAATTAGACCCACTTGGCATTAGGACCCGTATGAAGGTGACACAAAGTTGTTCATCATTTTCATTATCTCTCCTCCTTTCTTTCCTTTTTTTTTTTCAACTTTAGGCCACTCTAGCTTAAAAAATATACACGGGCATGAATATTGTGATTTTCTTTTCACTATAATCTACGAATATAATATTTCGTTGATTTTGTTTTACGCCCACGGGAATTTCTTTAACAACAAATATTTTATATTTTCAAAGTAATTTTAAATGGATGGTGTGTTTCCTTACCGTTAATATAAAAATAATAGTGACGAAAAATTATATACTGTAATATGAGATAAAAATTAAATATACTATACAAATCGTTCATCCAAACTTACCTTTAATAGTACAAGTGAAAAAATTACGAGGATCTTAAATCATATATATATAATGAAGTACATAAAGTAGAAATTTAATTTTTCATACGATTTATATTAAAAAAATAATTTTAAGTCTTTGATTTTTACTAAATTATAAAAGTTTATGTTTAAAATAAATACTTAATCAGGTAAACAAGAATTTTAAAAAATAATTTATTAATTTAACTTAAATATTTCTTAAAATAAATATTTATTCTAAAATTTAGTTACCTATTATTTGTATAATTTTCAAAACATTACTATTTGGGTTAATTGTTCATATATTAAGAAAATATTTTAAAATTTTAAGATAAAATCACTAGTTGAAATTACACCGTTCAAAAATATTAAGGTAGATATTTAAACAATTTTTAACCATCAAATTATCTCTCATACATTTTTTTTTTACTCACGGAAAGGGTTATTAATAATTCATATTTCATAAAAGGATTTTCTGCCCTTTATCATCCGTACGAAAGAATTCAATATTTCTCTTCTTTTTCTTTTTTTCCTTCAAACGTGTATAAATTATATATTTTTATCTGTTGTGTTTTTTTTTTCCAATTTTTAAAGTATATAAAGCACCGAAGAAAATAGCAAATAGGGTAGCAACTACTGCATCAACTTTGACCTGAACCAACGTCACGAGCGGCTGTGGTCGGCACTCTGACAATGTCATAGGCTCTGAGGCTTGGGAAACGCGCTTTCAAATTTTGCTGCACTTCAATAATATTTTATATTTGTTTCCCTTCGTATGATTATCGGGTCACTTTATTACAGGATTAGGTGAAATTACTCTTTTCATTATTAATTTGATTAGTTTAAGGATAAAATATAGAAATGGTCACTGAACTATATGCTCACGTTTACTATTAATCACTGAACTTTTAATATTTTTAATTTAATCATTAAATTAGTTTAAAATAATTTTTTTATCATTGAATGTTAACATCTGTTTAAAATTTAACAAAAATACTGATATGGACTTTTTTTTTGTTTTAAAAATAAATTTAGTCCTCTAATTCTTATATTTTCTATCAATTTAATTTTAAATATAATAAATTTAATAAATTTAACCTTTTCCAGATTAACAAAACTATTTTTCAAATTTTACAAAAAAAAATTAAAAATCAAATTTGATTATTTTACTAACATTGAAGATTAAATTAATTGAATCTTAACCTCAAATTTACACCCGAAAATAAAACATTAACCTTTACATGTCACAGTTTGATCCATAGCAAAACTAAAAAATAAAATTCTGAAGAGGTGCTTAGTTAATGGCTATTACGATTTCGACAATAGGGTTTAAAGGAAGTTTAAGAAATTCCTTCCATGATAATTGGGGAAGTTCTGTAGTTGATGAAGAGTATGACATCAACTAAGTCGGTCTTCAAGAATGTTGGAGTTGAAAAGGGTATTAAAACAAAGCCTACGATGAAGATCGTTAACGAAGGGTGATTACTTACCAAGTTGTTGGTAAGAAAAGGTTCAATAACCATAGAGGAAAAGCAATTATGATTTATTTTACATGTATAATTTAAATTTAAAATTTATAAATTTAACCTTTTCTAGATTAACAAATTTATTTTTAAATATTTAAAAATAAAAATTTATTATTTTGTAAATGTTGAGGACTAAAATTATTGAGTTTTTTTAATAATTTAAACTAAAATGATATATTTTGTAAATATTGGGAGTTAAATTTATTAATTTTTTTTATATTTAATATTGAATCGATAGAATATTTAAATATTAGAGGGCTAAATTTATTATTATATCAATAAAAAAGCCTCACATCCACATTTTTTTAAACTTTCAAACACGCGGTAATATTCAATGACCGGATAATTTAATTTCAAATAATTTAGTAAATAAATCAAAAAAATTAAAAGTAGAAGGATCAAAATATAACAAAACGGTAATTTAGTGTCATTTTGAATTATTAATTAATAATTTTTCAGCTTCAATGCTGAAAACTCTCATAAAATAATTACAAAGCCAATTAAGGACTTAATAAAAAATGCACTCATATGTCACGTCATCAATTTACGGATTATTAAGGGCTTTAATGAATTAAATTTTTTTCAAATTTCATTTTATTATATATTGTGATTGAAATAGTAAAACACTTTTACCAAACTTTTATAGTTGAGGATTTTAAATTGAAATGAATGATATTATCACGGGTTGCAGTTTAAAATCCGTTACTATCGCATGCAACACATCCTATAGAACTTTATCATCGATATGAAGATCATTTGGCCCATAATGCTTGACCCGATTCAAATAGCTGATAAATAATATTGTCATATTAAAGTCTGGGCGACCCAATGATGAATATATTACAACATAGGCTACCTTAATAAATAGAAAAATTAATCTTAGAAGATTGAGGGGAATCATATATTATAAGATTAGATTGGATTTAATTATGTAATATTGTAAATCCCTGAATTTAAAGGATAGGCTAATATCGTCTATCAGTTTTGAGGAGCTCAATTATAAATAGAGAGCTTCCCCTAACTTGAAATTTACTTTATTTATCCATTCTTTATTGAATTCTTAAGAGTAATGGAATTTGTTGAGAGCATTTACTTAAACACCTCTTATGCATTATTTTCCTTTTAGCCAGGGGCGAAGCCAGAAAATTTTTTTGGGGGGGCCGGATGGAATTTTAATTTTTTATAGCTTATATTTTTATAATTTGTAAATGATTAAATTAAATTTTTATAATTTTAGGGGGGCCAAAGTGTAATTTTACTTTTACTAATTTAAAAATTTTAAAAAAATTCAATGGCTTAAAATAAAATTTTTCATTTTAGGGGGGGCCAGGGCCCATGCCAGCCCCCCTGGCTACGCCTCTGCTTTTGGCTAGAGTTGCTTCAGCTATATAATTTGGTGCATTTGATGAATTCTAGTTGAATACTAATTTTGTGGTGCTTAGGCTGACTTAAACGTGTTTAATTGAAATGATCACCTAAGGCTGCACAGAACGTGAGAGTAAAGTTTTAGCTTTGATACACTATCACATGGTTTTACCAAATTATCTCATTTGTTACTGAGAATGATATTTATAAACAACACCAATAAAGTAATACGATCCACACTTTCTAGTTTTATTTTATATATAAAGAATTTATTTTAATCTGCTGATTAACTTTTTTTAAAAAAACATAATAAACATCGATTGGGTTTTAGTTTGGTAATGTCAATACAAAAAATACGAGTTTGAGCGTGTAAAAACAGTAATAATTTATTATATTCAACTATTTATTATTTTGATATTTGTAATTTTAATAATACATACTGTACTATATATAAACTTCGAAAAATTCATATAATCGTATGATGTTTCTATATTCTATTTATAAAATATGATATAATAATATCTAAATTAATTCCGATGTTTTAATTCATTGGTCAAGGGTATTCATTTTCGCAAGTTATTGATCGAATAGGAAAAATTGTTTGCTAATAGTTAAAGTTGTTCATAAATTGAATGGTCTGTCTGATTCAATTTCACTTTGGATAGAGGCTTGAATAAATAGTTCTCGTCCACCTCAACCAAATGCAAACAAAATATATTTTTTGAAAATATTATTCTTTAAATTGACAGTTACCAACATTTACTTGCTACCATGTTTAATGAAATTTGAGGGTTTTAAAAAAAATAATTTAATTTAATTAATTAACTATAAAAATAATTTAAGTAAAAATTTATATACGAAAATTACTTGAAATTCACAATATTTATTGATGTTGCTTGACACACTGACATTATCACCCATTGGTGAGCCAATGATTGACTTAAAAAGAAATAAATTTTTTGGGTGCCGTCACTATGTTAAGTAGCAACAATATGTATTTTTTGGAATAACCATAAAAAATACGGATATTCATGGTGAAGAAAAAAAGACAAAAAAATATTTTAAGATGTCGACAATTTTTTAGGTGACACAAGGGAAATTTCAAAAAAGAAAATTTGGGTGTCGTTAATATGTTAGGCGGTATCCATTAATTTTTTTAAAAACATTTTTTTAGGTGTTGCCTTTGTGTCAGGCGATATTGATGATATTTAAAAAAAATCGTTGTAGAAAGAGTAGTTTAAAACATTGGTAATTGTTTTAGAATATTTGGGGCTAGCTATTGAGAGATCTCAAACGTGGAAGTCAATGAGAAAGAGAAAGTCTTTTCATTGGTATTGAAATTGACTATTTACTTACAACAATTAAGGTTTTAAATTGAGAATAATAAGAGAAATAAAAGAAATAATAAATAATAAAAAGGACCATGTGAAAAGAAGAAATAATAAAAAAATAAAAAAATGTTATAAAATAAAAAGATATAGAGAGAGTAAACAAAAAAAAATCAATAAAAAGTTTATATTTATAAGTATAAGAAATATAAATGAAACAGATATCTAATTCTAATAGCTATTAAAATTTAAAGTATATCAATACTTATTTTAATTTTAATTAACATCTATTTAACAAGATATTTATAATAAAAGAAAAGTTATGTGAATATTGATAGGAATTAGATGAGAATTTGAACTAAAGGAAAAGTATTTAATGAGAATTAAATGATAATTTTAAAGTTGGTAACAATTTTTGAAAAGTATTTAAAAGAAAACAATATTTAATGAGAATTTTAAAATTTTAAAATTGATTACAACTTTCTAAAGAAAATATTAAGGAAACATATTTAATAAAAATTTTAATGGAAATGAAATATTTAAAGGAAAAAATATTTAAGTTGATGTCAGGAATTTTAAATTATTTTTGTATATAAATTTTTACTTCGTTAATTTTCATAATTAATTAATTAAATTGAGTTATTTAAAAAAATGACAAAGTGAAAAACCCTAGAGTAGACACAAAAATCAAAGAAGCCAAATCCCTCCAGAAAACCCCAAAGACAAACCAAATTCCCTCCCTTTCTTTCTCTTTCCAAACCCAAAATAAAAAAAGCAAGGGAAAAAGCGTAAGAAAATATCTAATGCCCCCAAAATCGCCCTCACTGCCTCAGGCACGTCAATTTTCCTCTCTTTTCTCGGTCCTTGGTTTTTTCTTCTAATTTTTTGTAGTTATTATTACTTACAAATTGAGAGAAAATTTAAAATAAAGGGATCTTTCTTTGCATGCTCGATCAAAATATTTGCATTTTTTTTTATGTTTTTAATCTTTTGAGTTTGGGATATCTGAAATCTGTGAACAAAATTTTATTTATATTTTTATTACAGAGAAAGTAAATTACTAATAATGTTGAAAACGGATTTTGAATCGCAGAAGAACAGGTACAGGGTGTTTGGGAACATGGCGTTGGTTGTTCCGAAGGAGCTTGACGAACTCGAAAAGCCTTTTTCTTTGCATTCGCCAAAGCCTTTTGAGATCCGATTTCAAGTTCCCGATTTGAGAGTTCCCATTAGAGTGAGTTTTTTCTCTTTCCCCCCTTTTATGGTGCTTCTGCTTTAAGCCTAAGGTGCTGTTTGGGTACTGGAAAAAAGGTATAGAGTAAAATATAAAGTAACAAGAAAATTCTTTGGTATCCCACTTGTTGGAGGTAAAAAGCTGTGGCAATAAACGACATGCGTTTCTGCATCAAATTTTTTTCAATTTTCTTTATAAATTGTTAAGCTGCTGATAGTTATGGGGAGACTACTATTCCAAACAAAAAATACACCGAGTAAAAGATATAAAAGAAAATGACCCTCTTAAGAATATTGTTTTCTTTTTGTCCATCAAGAATTTTTTTTTTTGACTATATTTCATTACTGGTTTTTCTAAATTTTCAAAAGATTTTATGGACATGAAAGATATCTTGTTCCTAATTTGTTTGTGTTAAGAAATGTATTGTTGGAAAATTTGATATTGGATTTTGTCAATTTTATTGATCTATATGACTCCCTGCACTATAATAGCCAAAGATGGTTACTGGTCTTAGAGTTAGCTTGAGTTATGAGATATCTTTGATGTAATTCATTTAATTTTATATTCCCTAAACCATTTGCCAGCAGCATCAAAATAGCTGTTATGGAAATACAGAGATCTGAAGTTTATAAGGCTACCGTTTCAAATAACTATTATCTTTTGTTTCATGAAAATGATTGTTGCCGTTATCACAAAAACATGTTCTGATTATGATTCAGGATTTCTTGAGGACTAGAGAAGTTGGTGAGTTTCTTAGTGGAGCTTTGGCTGGGGCTATGACCAAAGCTGTCCTAGCTCCTTTAGAAACTATCAGGTTGGTATACACTTGTGTTATATGGCTTCCTTCATTATTTTGCTGAGTTATTGTCTCTACCATTATGTCTAACGTTTATGATTCTTTATCTGGTGTCTAGTAAGTGTAATTTTTTCTTTCAATGAGCATTAAATTTTTTAAAAGATATGGAAACTCATCTGGGAGCTTGAACATGGGTGGACTATATAGCTCACTTCATAGTTTTCGGTTTTAAGTAAAAACTACTGAATTTCTTTCCATATTGATCATAAATTTTAAACATGGTTCTCAATTTCATTTAATTTGTTCTCCATGTTTTTAATGCCATTGAGCATTAGAAATTTACAGTGGATAAATTGCTTAACAAACTTTTGTCAGCTACTATATGTTTTGGTGTAAGTTTGAGAATTTGAATGTCCATACAGGCCTTTTATTGTGATACTGAGTTATATAGATCCTTCAAATTTAGTCAAATTGATTTACAATAAACCAGTTTGGTGCTTTCTGCTTGTTGTTGCCCTTGTTTTATTCCCCCCAAAAAAGAAAAAAAAAAGCCTCAGTGTGTTGATTCTTGTGGTTGCTGTATTTCTTTCCTTGTACTACACTGTGGTACACGTATTGCTCCTATGAGTTTCAGGATAATTAATGTATCATAGGATTGGATGTGTGTATTGTTTGTTTAGTTTCTAGGGTGTAATAAATTGTTGACCTGCAATGTTTTGGATATCAAGTCATTGTTGAAATCTTAGGATAGTTTGTTCTCATCATTGTTACCTTATTCATGATCCTTTTTGCCTTAAAATCATTATCATGTGTTTGTCATGAATGTATTTGTTGCTTAAATTTCTGATGAATTATGTTGAGACACTTGTAACTTATTTGTTCGACTCATAATTTGGGGTTCTGACATGCAGGACCAGAATGGTGGTAGGTGTTGGATCCAAAAACATAACTGGTAGTTTCATTGAGATCATTGAGCAGCAAGGTTGGCAAGGACTGTGGGCTGGAAATGGAATCAATATGCTTAGAATAATTCCTACCCAAGCAATTGAGCTTGGAACATTTGAGTGCGTCAAGCGAACAATGACATCAGCACAGGAGAAATGGAAGCAGATTGAAGGCCCAAAATTTCAAATTGGTCACGTTAATGTTAACTTTTCTCTTTCCTGGGTTTCTCCAGTTGCTGTCGCTGGTGCAGCTGCTGGAATTGTTAGCACACTTGCATGCCATCCACTTGAAGTTCTCAAGGTATCTGATATCTGATGAGTTCATAATGTTTCTTTTTTCCAAAAAAAAAAAAAAAGAAAGATAAGAGCAGAACATTCTGCATCAAGATGATTTATTTCTTTTAGATTTTGCTTTGAACACTGGCTCTACATGAAGTCCATCTAAGAGTTTGGCCTGTATAATGTCATCGAACTCATCAATTTTCTAATGCTTTAGAGTTCAGATTCCTCTTTGTATCTCATTTGTCTAAGCATTGGGTAAATGGTCGAGAAGTCTATCTTTATGTTGTTTTAACACTTGGGTAAATAATTAACTTGAATCTGATCATGTTGAAGGTATTATAGGGTTTCTCATTTTACCCATTTGCTTATGGGGCTGAATGTTCTTGTAATTCTCACAGGATAGGCTGACCGTTAGTCCTGACATATACCCTAGCTTAAGCATTGCAATTAGCAAGATTTACAAGGATGGTGGTGTTGGTGCCTTTTATGCTGGTCTCTCCCCAACTCTAGTGGGCATGCTTCCATATAGTACTTGTTACTATTTTATGTACGAAAAACTAAAGAAATCCTACTGCCAATCAAAGAAGAAAAAATGTCTGAATCGTCCGGAGATGCTTGTAGTTGGAGCTCTTGCTGGTGAGTCTTTGCCTTTACTGTTAGAATTGGAAAATATTTATAGGGTTTTCTGGGTATCATTAACAATTCTTATTATTATTTTATTTAAAATGGAACATTCTATTAGTGCACCAATGCTTAACTTGCTAAATTGGGTGAATTGAAATGGCCAGGTTTTACTGCCAGCACCATCAGCTTTCCCTTGGAAGTTGCCAGAAAACGACTAATGGTGGGAGCTTTGCAGGGTAAGTGTCCACCAAATATGGTAGCAGCACTTGCTGAAGTAATCCGGGATGAGGGACTCATGGGTCTGTACAGAGGGTGGGGTGCTAGCTGTTTAAAAGTAATGCCCGCCTCAGGTATCACCTGGATGTTTTATGAAGCCTGGAAAGACATATTGCTTGTTGAGAAACGCATATTATGATGGCTCTACAAAAACATCTCCCATGGCTAAACTAGTCGACACTCCTCTCTTTAAAGTGCAAGAGGATGCTGTGCTAGCACGGTAGTAGACTCAGTTTTTTTTATGGAAGCTTTGGGATGGCTGATGATATTTATTAGTATCAGTGCCCGTATATATTTTTTAATCTGAATAACCCTAGCAATTTCTACAAAATTCTTTTTTAATTTTGTTCCGCTGGATTATTAGGTGACCTCCATTGTGGGGATATATTGAATATTGACTGTACCCACAGATCTCTTCTATCACATGAAATTTTGATCAATTTGGTCTCCGTGTTAGCCTTTGTGTGTGGGTTGAGATGGGATAACTGAACTGTATTACCTGATATTGCACCGCAATGGCTGTTTGGAAAGTGGCTTGGAAAGGGAGCTTCTTGCTCCGGCACTTTGGTTTTCTTTAGAAATAACATTTTCTTCCAGCAATTTGTTGGTGACAAAAATAAAAATTATTCCACGCAGTCTATTCTGTCAAGATCAAGGGCAAAGCAAGGTACCAGCCTTGAGAAATTTATATAACCACATTGTGTCCTAAGAACATTCCACTAAAATCAGTCATGTGGATAATCCAAAATGGTTTCCTGATATAAATGCGATAAAGGAGGTAAGATCAAAAGTTTCTCTCACGTTCTTAGAGGTTACATACGTACTTGATATAAATGAATTTAGTTTTATTGATAAAGATCAACCATAGGAAAAGTAAAGCACTAAACATCACTAATGCACCTTACAGTCTGGGACCAAGAATAGCAAGGATACGACAAGGCTTGGCCTGATCTGAAAACAAAGTTCAGAAACTTCAACTTGCTTTCCTAATATTTACTGTTCAATTGCTTTACTAAGTTTTCAAACTGCACCTGCAGTTACATATTATCGTCTTCAACACTGGTGCCATTTCTTTGCCTCTGTAACTGAGGAACGCATGTTCTGATTGACTGTGAGTTCTCAGCAAGCATGTAAAGGCAGAACAAGCATAATCCTATTTCAGAAGCAAAAAGAGTTTGATATTTCATAAATCTCAAGAAGATACAGAATCAAAGAAAAGAAACCATTAAGCTTGCTAAAATTTCGGGTGATCTTGTGAAAAATCAAGAATTCTCTGTTGTTGGACAGCGAATACTTTTTACATATTTTGGCCATATTCCAACATCCTGTCATGTGTAAAGTGATTTCAATGGCATTTAAAAAGGTACTGCAAATACAATGATTGCTACAAATTACAAATACCAAATTCCCAATGCATAAAATCAGTTCATAGTGCATGAATGAACAAAAGAAACTTGACAGTATCTCAAGATAAATAAATAGAGTGAAGCTCATTCAACATTAACCAGTTCAAATATCTATGCTTCGACTACAAAAACTAACTGATTCAGCAACAGGATACAGAACTTAATGGCAAACATACCTGCATAAGCAACTGTAGCGCCAGAGACCAATCGTCCAATGGCTGACAGCATGTAAAGACAAACAACAACCTGAAGGAAGACATGCATCAGGTTAATAGTCATGGAAGAAAAAAAAAATCAAGATAATTGCATGTATAATCATCAAAAGGTTTCAAATCAATCAGCAAATCAACCAACAAGAGAAAAACGGATGGCCAGGGTTACAAGGAGAAGGGAAGTTATCCGGGAGATTTGCAGTAACATGCCTTCGAGGCGGATATTCAAAAGATATCAACTAAGTGGCAATTAGGATCTAAATAGCAAAAACTAGCTGATTTTATAGTGTAGAGCAATTTAAGCTGCAAAAATTCACCCCAAAAAATAGCCTTTTGTCGTGTCCAGTTGCTGCAACTCTTAGAACTGACTCAGCAGCCCCCACAGTATTAGCTAACCATGCAAAAATGCTATTAGCGGCATCCTGTGAGATCTGCCACTCAAGTGGATCCACTGGTACCCTATAAAACAGCATTTCAATTATGAGGGTGAAATAGTTCAAGAATAAAAATCCATTCCTAAAATGAAAAGAGCTAAATCATGTATGAATGTTATTAGACAAATCACATTGCACATATCAGCAGTTCCAGAAACGCAGAACAATCAGATGATTTTGAAAAGAGGAAAGAAATATAAGAAATACATGACAATATTAGAAGAATAGGAAGACAACCCAAGTGGAGGGCAATTTCAACACTATATTCAAATCGAACTATAGTTCAGATCTCGTACAAACTGAAAATATCTTCAGCAACAATGGAGCCTAATACAAAGCTCAATTAACCTAATGCCCTAATAATTCCCCAGATGCAGTGAAAGTTAAAATAGAGTCGATTAACGAAAATAAGATCAAACAAACACACGAAATGCTAAATCATTCTATAAGCATAATCTTGTCAAACATCATCAAGATGATCAATAATAATTTATTTTGATGACCACCCACGTAATTTCTCCTTTCACCATGATTAGTTAAACCAACTTAAACCTAAACCCAGGGACTACTGCAATCGCACTGTAAGAAGGTACTTGATAGCATGATAAACGAAAGATAATATAATTTGGTAGGAAAGGGACGACAACAGTATAAATTCACCCATTTCTTCGAATCAAAAGCAGCGCAAAGCATAAAAATAATAAACTTCACCAATCCCCATTAACAAAATGGAATTTAAAACTATCAATCAGCTTAATTATTGCAACTTGAAAATATAAACTCGGTCTTCTCAGAACACACAGTACATCAACCCTAAACTAGCAAGAATCCACAATTGAAAATATAAACGGCAAGAGAGTAAAAAAAAAAAAACCTAACAAAGAAATGAATAAATTGAAAAGAACCCAGAGCGGGGAAAAAATAAAATAAAGCGTACGAGATGTTCATTTGACGAAAGAGGAGGCCGAGAATAGCAAGAGAGCAAAGGAGAACGATTAAGACATCGGAGAAGAGAGAGAGGATGGTAGAATTGCGGTAAGCACAATGGTAGTACACCAACGTACCACATATCAGCAATCCCAATGCTTTGCCGGCTTCGCTCCTTCCTTCGCCTTCCATCATCTCTTCTCTCTTCTAATCCCCTTTTTTAATTTCGATCCTTTCAAAATTGTCCTTACAGTTGGAGTCTTGTTCTTCAATTTCTTCTAGCCCCCAATGTTGAAACGCAAACTCAAACGTTTTGACTCACCATTTTGTTTCGTTCTTTTTTTTGTTCTTGTTGGCAATGAATAGGATTCGAGTTCACATGCATTATCGTTGCGGTTTCGGGTCACTGGGTATTCGAATTTTCTGAAATAAATCCTATTATTATTCCTTTTGTAACATTTAGTCACGTGATCACTTGAATTTAAAAAATAAAAACAGATTTTGTGGGTTTGAGTTGAGAACCCAATTATATTGGGTTGCAAATGGGCTTCATTGTCCGTTGTTATACATACATGTCAAGCTGAAGCCTACTGCATCTTTTCTTTGTCCTAAACTGGACACGTGTATCAAATACTCAATCTCACATCCCATTCTTTACTCAATCACAATATTATATTATTATTATTTTAAGTATTGCAAGATGTTATTCGAATTCCATATAATCAAGTCGGAAAAGCCAGACCCTAATCATAGGATTCCAAGTGGGACTCACTGACATCCTATATTTCTCTTTTTATTATCTTATTCTTATCTCCGTCAAGCATTGCCTAATTTTATTTCTAAAAAAAAAAAATCTATTTGAATTAGTGTGCCATTAATTTAAGTAAAGTTAAAAACAGTCGTCATAATCAGATTATTTATTATAACAATGTGATTGAATTCTATAATAATAAAATTAAAAATAATGGTTAGTTGTATGTTTGTAATGGTAAAAATAGAAAAGGTTTTAGAGGCAAAATTAATTTGTAAATTTTACTATAGAAAAAATATTATTTTACTATTTTAATAAATTATATATTATTTTTAAATGATTAAATTAAATTTTTATATTTTTCTAATTTTTTTTACTAATTTAAAATTTTAAAAATTTTAAATAGATCATATGAAAAAATTTTCATTTTAAGGGGGTCGGAGTCCTTGTCAACCCCTTTAGTTTCGTTACTGACTGTAGAATAAAAAATAATTATTAAAGACATTAGATTATAAATGATATATAATAGAAGATATTTTTACGAAATAATTAAAAACATATGGATTTATAAATTTATTTAATAAAATATATATTAAAAGTTAAGTTGCTTTTGTTGTGAAATATTTACACGAAGTTAAAAAGAAAATTAGTAATGAAGACAAAATTGGAAGAATGCCGCCTATTGAGAAAGCATCTCCATTGCCGCATAAACCCTCAGTCAAAATTGGGAAGTGCAGTGTGGTACAAAAAATTAACTAAAACTCGTCACAATTAATTCAAAGGCAATTTTATGCAACGATCAAGTAAAAAAGGGACTAAACGCACTGAACCATTCTCAACTGAGCATCCAAAGGCAATTTCAATTGATGTAATGTAGTTTGAATGGTTTACATGATCTTTTCAGTTATAAGTTTGATTTGTGTAGTTATTTTAATCACTTATCGATTTTTAAATTAATTCAACTGAAAATTTTGATCTAATTTAATATTATATATATTATTTAAGGTTAATAATTAAAATTGATTAATCAACTGAACTAGTTAATCTAAAATCAATTTAGTTAGATTGATTATTCAACTTTCATTCAATCAACTTAAATTTTTTTATAAAATATAATCCATAAAATTGATTTAATAAAAAGTTGATTAAACCAATAGGAATTATCGAATGCTCACTTAGTATAAATTTTAAAGGGCAATTTGAGTAACTTAAATTATTAGGTTTTTTTAATTATCTAAATAATACAAAAAAATTAATTGCAAAAATGAGATAGATTGTAAATTAATTACAAGAATACTATGTTTTCTATAATAAAATTAGGTGTCGCCAATCAAGCCCAGTCCTGGAATAGTTTGAGAATGCAGTTGCTGAAGGCCCAGGTTGGAAGAGGCCCAAAAAAATTCTTCAACTTTTAACATGAAAAAAAAATCTTCAGCATTTTATGTTTTCTGATTAGCGTTTCATTGCAGGTAAAAAAAAGAAATTAAAATAAAAGGGGTTCAAAATTTTTTATTTTATTACTAGTTTATGTTTTTAATTTATTTATTACATTTGATATATTTTTTAAAAGGGACTCCAATTTGTTGTTTCACCTAGGGTCCCAAAAATATCAAGAACGGACTTGTTGCCAATGTGTCTGGTGACACTAGCTATAAAAAATAACATTTAAATAAAAATAAACAAAATAATAAATTTATAAATATATTTTAATGTAAAAAGGGATTAAGCCAAAATGTCAAGCAATATCCTTGTTTTCCTCCTCAATTGCAATAATTTCTTTTACTATAATTTAAGCTTCACATTAGACGAAAACAGTATGGAAACTTATTTAGAATAATTAGCTACATTACTACCTGGACAAATAACGTTTTTAATGCCTTTATCTTCTTTTGGATATTAACTTTTTCGTTTTTTATCCCAACATTTTAGAATTATTTTGTAAGTGGTTTGAGAGAGGATACTTTTTTTTTAATATCTGACATAGTTTAGTTGTTGGGTTATAAGGGCTAAAAATGATTTTTTTTAAAAAAATTTAGAGTAGGGCTAAATTGACAAATTTTATAAATGTTGGGGGTCAATTTCATTAAATTTCTTAGAATTAGAACTAAAGTAACAAGTTTTGTAAACATTGATAGCTAAAATTGTTAAATTTTTTATATTCATGATCAAATTGATAGAATATGTAAACATTAGAGGGCTAATTTTGAGTAAAAGTACAATTAAAAAAGCCTACATCAGCCCAAGTGATTAAAATATTTAATTTTAAAAATTTAGTCACTAAATCAAAAAAAAATTTAAGTGATCAAAATAGAATAAAAGACATAATTGAATGATTATTTTTATAGTTTATATATAAAAACATAAATTTGAACATAATTAATTTGTTGGTTTCAAAATCCATAATAATTGTAATTAATTTATTCATTTTTTGTCATTAAATGAGTGAAAATACAATCCTCCCTTATTATTAAAATTAAATAAAATTTTAATCACTAAATAATACTTTAAAATATAAATGGATTAAATAATATAAAAGAAAAACTATTTAAAACTCCATCCAAAGTTCGACAAACTGTACTTTCAGAAAAAGAAAAAAAAAGAAAAAGAAGTGGACAAAGGGTGGAACCATAGAACTAAATAAATAATGGTAATAAAGAAGAAAATGCCAAAAAAAAACAGCAATACGCTCCCATCCAAATTAAGATGCGACGCGAGCGAGAGTGAGAGTGAGAGTGAGAGTGAGAGTGAGAGTGACACATAGGCTTTGGCCTGACCTTCAGGAAACTACCTTTGCATTTTCCCTACGTATCCACGTTACTACCAAATTTATGGACTACATTTCTCATCTATACTTCACCTTTCCGATATTTTTAGATTTCGTTAAATACATGGTTTTACTCTCTCTATTTAATATTTAACTGTTTTTTTTATAAATAGTATAACCATATATTTATGAATATTTTCATCATTATTGTTGTTTGTAAATTCAAAAAGTGTAATAATTACATTATAATTTTAAAAAAAATTTATTTGATATAGTGTAATTACATTTTAAAGAAAATATGAAAATTATGGGTGCTAATTAGTCCTCTTAAATATCTCAATTCTCAACTTTTTACAAGAATTTTCAATTGCATTTAATGGAATAGGATACACTAATTATAATAATTAACTAAATATGTAACATATATTTCCAAATAATTTTTTTAAAACATGCAACTAATTTAAAATTAAATTAAAATTTTAAAGGGTTGTGCAAATACAATTATAAATATAAATAAAAAGAATACTACATTCTTAATCAATTAGTATCCACCACCATTGAAAAATAAGATTTTATTATAAAATTTAAACCAAGCACTTACATAATATTTATACATAATAAAATTCCAGCCAAAACACAAAAAATCCCGTGTACTGAACTAAATTACTTTTTTGAAGGTAGTAAATGAATAAATAAATAAAGTATGTATCATCATCATAAATCATAAATCTCATAATTCACCTTCTTCTCTCTCTTGTCTTCTCTCCGAGAGTAGTCATTTTTCTTTGCATCACTGCATTTTCTCTCGATTGAGCCTCTAGGGTTTTGAAAGATACTTAGTATCTTTTTTTCCTTCTCTACTATAATCGAATCGACTCTACTAGTTTCATCAGATCTTAAAATATCCAAGCTGAACTCCTTCACTCGATCAAAACTTTATCGGATAAGTTTCATTCTTGTCTAATTTCATTTGAGTAAGAAAGGGACAAAAAAAATGCCGGCAGTTTACGGAGCCAGATTGACGACGTTTGAGGATTCAGAGAAAGAGAGTGAATTCGGTTATGTTCGTAAGGTGAATTACCCCCTCTTATGATTACTAACCTTTCCAACCTCATTTTGATTTGTTTTTAACGTCGGATTGATTTCAATAGGGTGTGTTTCGAAGTTTTTATTCAATGATCTGCATCCTTTTAGTTTAATTTCTTTGATTTAGTTGATTTTAGACGTTTTTATGAGCTTTATGATTTTTTGATCTGATTTCTTGGAATTGAGTTTTAAGTTTTTTTTTTAATATTCTTGATCTGCGTTTCTTTTGTTAATACCAGTTATAATGATCTGAAAACTTTGATACATTTTTTCTGAGGATTTTTTTTCCTTTTTTCTTTGTAATGTATGATCAATGAATTTGGACTGATCTAGATGTCATTTTACACGAGTATTCCGCTTTCACTGCTTTGTGGTCTATTAGCTTACTTCTGATTTCGTTTATTCCTGTGTAAATTTTTTGGTTAGAGCTTTGGTAATACAAAAAATTAGCTCCTTTTCTGGTTTCCAATGACTCTATTTTGTCAAACTATTGTTGCTTTTGTTAAACCAGTGGTAAGAAATGTTGCGATCTGTTTCATATTTTCATTTGAGTTGCTTCCGTTGCTTAATGTGAACTAAAATGATCTACCTGATTCGGATGCTAAGCCTGGTTCAGAATTATGAATTCCATGATAATACAAAATGAGAAACCGGCCTTTTTAAAAAAAAAAAAGATGTGGATATATAAGTAATTGTGTATTTGAAGAAATTGCTTGATATTCAATTTTTCATTTCCCAGAAAGAAAAGGATCATGATGCTTACGTATTATGTTTAAAATTTTATTTTATCAACTTGAATCTCTTTTCTGATTGATTACCAACCTACTGAAATAGGTGGGTTAATGCATTTTATCTTTTTCTGTTCATTGTTTTTTCCGCTTAAATTATCACATTGCAGGTGTCAGGACCAGTCGTTGTTGCAGATGGAATGGCTGGTGCTGCCATGTATGAATTAGTCCGTGTTGGTCATGACAATCTGATTGGTGAAATTATTCGGTTGGAAGGAGACTCTGCTACAATCCAAGGTTTTTTTATTAATAATAACATTAGCCTTTTCTGTTAAAGATGTCACCTAATTTGCTCTTTGTTTTCTTGGAAAGATAGTATGTACGTAAAAAAGAAGTAAGAATTTCTAGTGGCTATAGTGAGGATACTTAGCAGAAAATTAATAAGAAACTCTCAATTTATTCTTATTTCAGTTTACGAAGAAACGGCTGGTCTGATGGTGAATGATCCAGTTCTGCGGACACACAAGGTGTATTATTGTTTATTGTTTTAAAACCACTCTAAAACTTACACTTAAAGTTCCTGACAGTGTTGATTCTATTTTCAAACTTATAATCATATGTTGATGTTGCAGCCTCTGTCAGTTGAGTTGGGACCAGGAATATTGGGAAATATTTTTGATGGAATTCAGGTTCAAGCATACTTCACATGCAGTTTAAATTCTTATATTACTAGGTCTTTCCCTGGTTTATTTTGTCACTAAAACCGACTAACCTGTTAATAGCTATGCTATCATGTACTTGCTATTAATTTATATCTGCTCGTCTTTTGTTTGAATGCTATATCCGGCACAGAGGCCTTTGAAAACTATTGCTAAAAGATCAGGTGATGTATATATCCCTCGTGGAGTCTCTGTCCCGGCTCTCGACAAAGATACTCTTTGGGAATTTCAGCCGAAAAAAATAGGTATGGAGCTTTTAAAGTGCAACTTAAATAGAGAATGGCTTGTGATGTTGGTTTTCAATACAATGCTTACTTCCTGCAGGTGAGGGGGACCTTTTAACTGGTGGCGACCTTTATGCTGTAAGTTTAATGGCCTTGTGCTGTTATTTATATTCTATAGTAGTGGTTCCTGAAGTAAGCAGAATTAGTAATTGCAATGCACTATCAAGGTGCTCGGCACCTGAGTATCCTTAGGTGAAACCTTAGTGCGAGATGAAATGCTCAGTTGGGTAACACAGTAACCCCATGTTCGTAGACTGGTAATAGTTTCCCTGAAATTGGAAAATAATCAGATCACCATTATGGTTAGAATTTACCTGCCTAGCCTGGCTCGGATGGGGATGGATTTTCTTTTTCAATTTGGCCTCTATAATTATTGTTCATTTAATTTTTAAAATTTTATTTATAAAATATAAATATTAATAAAATGATTTTTTCAAGATTTAAATCTTTTAACAGTAAAAAATGGCCCTTGAATACCTATAATTCAGACGAAATAGGATGTTGTCACTTCATTTTTTTTCTTTTATTTCTTATAAGATCTTTATATTGATACTTTGGAATTCAAATGCAGACCGTCTTTGAGAACAGTTTGATGCAACATCATGTTGCCCTTCCTCCTGATGCAATGGGAAAAATCACTTACATAGCTCCCCCTGGTCAATATTCATTGAAGGTTCGGCTGTTTAACTTTTATATCATATCATTTTAGACACTTTAATGTGGCAAAAACTTTCTTTTTGCTATAATTTATCCTTTTACTTCATGGCAGGATACTGTGCTGGAACTTGAGTTTCAAGGTGTCAAAAAGCAATTCACCATGCTTCAGGTTGGTTGGTTGGTTTTTTTTTCATATCATGACATTTTCCATGACTCTATGTGACAATAGTAGGGTCTAGGTTTTGGGCTCGGTTTGTTTTTTCTTTAGTCAAATTGTTGGGTGGGTCTGCTCATCTCTTGTACCAACTGGTACCTAGTAAGGTTAAGCTGTGTTATTGGTTTTTGATTGTTAATTTTTTTGTCACTTTATGTTGGTTTTGGTTAGTTTATTTAGTTGAGGTCAATGCTTTGCCTCCAATACTGATAAATTGCTAATTACATGTTTCTAAGACTTTCAAATTTTTAACACGGAATGTGCTACATCTGTTTGTAGACATGGCCTGTCCGTACACCTAGACCTGTTGCAACAAAGCTTGCTGCAGATACTCCTCTGCTTACCGGACAGGTAAGTTTTGTTGTGGGTTGTTTCTGTTGATGTTTCTTTCAAAAGATGTGATTTGCTGATGATTTTTTTTTTTATCAGCGTGTACTTGATGCCCTATTCCCTTCAGTTCTTGGTGGAACTTGTGCCATTCCTGGTGCATTTGGCTGTGGGAAAACTGTGATTAGTCAAGCTCTTTCCAAGGTAAAGTTTTATATAAATGTTTTTTAGTGAGCTTCGGCTTCTTCCTATCATAGATATTCATTGTGTTTATTTTTCTGATCATGTGCAGTACTCTAATTCTGATGCTGTTGTCTATGTTGGTTGTGGAGAGCGAGGAAACGAAATGGCTGAGGTGTTATTTTCATCTTTTGTCTTTGAAATATTAATCAATCTCTGGGATTTTTGTCTCCTGATTCTTTGTTTATTTATTTTAGGTTCTTATGGATTTCCCTCAATTGACAATGACATTGCCTGATGGTCGTGAAGAATCGGTCATGAAGCGCACAACACTTGTGGCTAACACTTCTAACATGCCTGTGGCTGCTCGTGAAGCCTCAATTTATACTGGTAAAAGCTATGAACTGGTAATCATATCAATTGCATATTGAATAACTGCTTGAAGAGTAACTTCTAGTGCAATGAGTATATTATTGTTATGTTTGAGTAATTTATTTTTCATAAATTATGATAATGAGTTTTTTATTTTTAAATATTACTGTTATCATCATCATGTATTCTGAAATGATCATGCTGCCAGTAACTTTTATTTTATTTTTATTTGCAGGGATCACTATAGCTGAATACTTCAGAGATATGGGCTACAATGTTAGTATGATGGCAGATTCAACATCTCGTTGGGCAGAAGCATTGCGTGAAATTTCTGGGCGGCTGGTAAAACTCTTTAACAGAATTTCACTAATGAAAATTATTTGTATACACTTTCATAAAGTGCAGTACTTTGGTGCGTGCTATTAAGTTTTATCATTCAGCAGTATATTCAATAATTATTATTTGGTCATGCTTTCTACATCTAATTTCACTTCATCAATAAAAATAGATTTTTTTCCTCGTTTGTTTCGGTGTCTTATAATTATTATATTCACTCTGTTTGCTTTTCAGCTTTCTTTCTATTAAGCTAATGTTGTTTTCTGTTTTAATTTGTCTTGCAGGCAGAAATGCCTGCTGATAGTGGATATCCGGCTTATCTGGCAGCAAGACTAGCCTCTTTCTATGAACGTGCTGGGAAAGTTAAATGCCTTGGTGGACCAGAACGTACAGGGAGTGTCACAATTGTCGGTGCTGTTTCTCCTCCTGGAGGAGATTTCTCTGACCCTGTGACGTCCGCAACCCTCAGTATTGTCCAGGTATACATGGTAGAAGCAGTTCATTATTTTCTTATAAAGGTGCCAGCTTGTCCGTGCTGCTACCTTTTAGCTTGAATGAATGTTGTACCTATATACAGCGAAAACTTAGCATGTATCCCTTGTTGGTTTGAATGTTAGGTTTTCTGGGGTCTTGATAAGAAACTTGCTCAGAGGAAGCATTTCCCTTCTGTCAACTGGCTTATTTCATACTCGAAGTATTCGGGGGTATGTTCATAATCTGATCCCTCTTAGTTTAAACTTTCCCAAAATACATTTTCCATTTATTCTTTTCCCGAGCTGGCCTTTTTTTTCCGAGTGACACCAGTCCTCAATGGTTGATTCTCTTGTGTTTGCAGGCATTGGAAAGTTTCTATGAGAAATTTGATCCAGATTTTATTAGCATCAGGACAAAAGCCCGAGAGGTTCTTCAGAGAGAAGATGATCTGAATGAAATTGTCCAGGTATGCTTCCTTATTTTGCGATGGGTCTTTGGATGAAATGGAGCTATTATACTGCATAAGGACTTGAAAGAGGGAGATTATTAGATATGTATTAAGTTTGAATTCTGTATGTCACTTTTGACAAAGCTTGAATCATACAGAGCATAATGTTACTTTTTCCTTGTCCCCTCCTTTTTTTGCTTTCGATAATATGTTTATTTTGTAATGTTAGTGTTAGTTTATGTAGCTTACTACTGCAAATGTTTAGCACCATCTTTTATTCTGTCTCACTTCAACACTCACTGGAATTTGTACTATTACAGCTTGTCGGAAAGGATGCTCTAGCTGAAACAGACAAAATCACACTTGAAACTGCCAAACTTTTAAGGGAAGATTATCTTGCTCAGAATGCTTTTACTCCGTAAGCTTCAGCTGCTACTGTGTTTTATAACAGAAAATTATCTCAGTACTATCATTGTATCAATGTCTTTGTCTTTGTATGATAATCCTTCTACGCACATGGTTTTGGGTTTGTTGTGACAGATATGATAAGTTCTGCCCATTCTACAAGTCCGTCTGGATGATGCGCAACATTGTTCATTTCAATGCTTTGGCCAACCAGGTAAAGTTCCTATTCTCTCTTCCATTCTTTCAATTTCTATTATGGCCATTGTAAGTTATTTGGAAAAGCTAGGAAAAAGGGAACGACAACTCTTTTAAGTGGGTTACTACTATGCTATTTTTCCTCGAAAAGTTCATGGAAGTTAGTATTTTAAATTCTAAATATTTATGGGGGTAAAGCTTTTTGTCCTTTTGTTGCTGTTCTTGTTGTGTGTGTGTGTTTCCTCTGGAATTGTAGATAAGTAGGTCAAGCAATTGTTTTCTTCGATATACCTCAAGCATGTATCTTGCCTCTAGCTTTATATATTTCAAACACTTTGGTGTCTACACTACTTCCTTGCTCTACTTTGCATACAATTATTACGTTTTGGTGTACCAACTGGAGTCTGTGAGACTAATGTGTAGTGCAATTTCCATGTGCAGGCAGTTGAGAAAGCAGCTGGTATGGATGGTCAGAAGATAACATACAGTCTTATCAAGCATCGTCTTGGAGATCTCTTTTATCGATTAGTGTAAGTTGAAGCTTTGTAACAGAAATGATAGGAAAAATTAGGCTGGGAAAACAAAATTTACTGTTTCAGCATTATATGAATTTTGGCTACAAATGGAATGCCGTGCTTAATGTGTCAATATCTCAACATCACAGCTCGCAAAAATTTGAAGACCCGGCAGAAGGAGAAGAAGCTCTCGTGGCAAAATTCAAAAAGCTTAACGAGGATCTGACTGCTGGTTTCCGTGCACTGGAGGATGAGACTAGGTGAACGGAAGTTTAAATATTTGACTTTCCTGGCCCCAATGTTTCAACTGTTGGGCTTAAATCACTAGGCTCTCGCTTTCTCTGTTTCCGTGTCCTTGTTTATCTGGGTAGATGCATGTTGTGCAGGCGTTTTAGCTTCTGTTGGCCTGAATTCTATAGTGCTCTAACTTTGAATTCGTTATTATGTATTATTATTGTTTGCACTTTCCCTTTTTGACAGCAGGAGATTGGAACCGTAATTTATTATTTCATGTATTTTTTGCAATAAAAATGTTCATTTATTATTTAATTTCTTCGTTGAGTTTGGCTGGGGTAAGAGTGGCTGTGCCTGCTCTTGCTTTTTCGGTTTACAAATTGACAGTACTCCGAAAACCCCAAGTAATTCTAAATTTTTAGGATAAAAAAACGAAACCTAAATTTTGATCTAATAATTGCTACATCCATTTGCCTCTCCCCCCTCCCCCCCAAAAAAGAGAAGGAAATCCACTAAACTTATTATTATGACTCTTGGGATAGATCTCTTTTGCCAACAAGATGAAAATAGGTTTTCCCTTGGTTCTTTTGCTGGATTGGTGATGTGTATTGTGCATTATTAGTTCAATCTATTTGGTCATTGTTGAATAGGAGCGATCTCCCTTGCTGCTTTTTTGTGAGCTTGGTTCTCCTTCGCATTTGTGAGGTTTTTGTCCTGTCTGTTTTTTGGGAGCTTTGTCTCCATTCCATGTCTGAGAGAGCTTTTGCCTCCTCTGTTTGCTTGTTTGCTTCCATGGATGATATGAATCTCTCCTGTGTTAAATTATCTCAATTCCGTTTGAAAACTGAACCCTCTTATCATTACTCTTCTCTACGTTTAACCTTTGAGCGTTTGCTCACAATGACTATAAAAAGAAAGTATTTTTACTCATTCAAAATTTATTATTTAAGAAATAGAAATATTCATTATGATTTAAAAACATTAGAGGAAAAAACTAAGTTAAAGTAATGTTTTTATTTTTATTTTTCATAAACTTAATAGTCTTAATCGAAAAAAAAAAGAACTGGTAATTTGTGAGAAAATTTAAAAAAAAAAACAACTGATTTAAGTGACAACACGATGAATCACCAATTCTTATAATGAACTCAAAAGGGTCATGGTAAGAATGAAGTAAACAAATTAATTGAACTTTAATGTATCATATATTGGAAAAAAACAATAATATGGATTTGTCAAATTAAAAGAAAGTTCTAAAATTTTATTCATTACTACTAGGCTTCTAACAATTCAGAGAATTGATAATAAATGTTATATTTTAATATAATTTACTACTTAATTTACATTATTTTTGAAATCCAATTTCTGAAATATTAGTTCCTAAATGCTACCTGAATGTATTTGGTCTTATTTGATTTTCATAAGTTGAAAAATCTAAAGTAGTTCAGACCAAATCCAAGAAAAAATAGATTTTTAAAACCGATGAAATTCGTTACGGCTGATTCCAATTATCTATTGTGTTCAGTTCAGTTTCTAAATAACTAAAAAGCACGTTAGCCACAAACTTAGTTTTCAAAATCGAACCAAACGGTACCATTCGTACTGACCATGATGGCAAGCGCTAGTAAAAACATATAGCCTCCACAAAACAGTAACTACAAACTAAATGCAGGAAGTGATGGAGATTGAATACAGCAACTACAAATTAAATGCATAATCTGTGATATACCATCAAACAACCTCCATAAAACAAAGCAGTTCTCTGTTGTTGACCTTTGGTACATAACACAAAGAAGTTCCTTCCAAAACCACTGAGAAGATTACCTTGGTGTTGCCTGAATTAACCGGGACCAACTTTCGGAATGTCATAATGCTCACTCATGTTTGCCAGATATTGGTTGAAATCCTGGATTCTATCACGATGAGATTTATTAGCTTGCTTAGCCAACCTATGAACGTCGAGTTGCTCCCTCTGCTCAATGTATCGTCTTTCTGCTGGGGTAAGATGATCATCATAATGAGGAGCCGCCTTCTCCCCACTTGACATCTCCGCATTGTTGATATCTTCTTCATTGGGATCAACAGAAACTTCTGTGGTTTCACCTATGTCAAGTACCGGCTAAAATTATAAGATTTAGAAACAATTATGATATGCGGAACTTAATAATGGAAACATGGAAGAATGTTGAACCAAATAAATTAACAGTGTGTAACATGATACAAGCAGGCTGAGTCAAAAAAATTGTGTATAAACAAGACAATGTTATAGTCATGTACGCATGTATGCATATGTACACATCCGTATATATAACTGTAGAAATTCTAGTCCGTTCCAGTGTTTTTAAGGTGAGCACAGCTACACCAGACAACAAAAGCACTTTAGGGTTTAAACGTGGAAAAAAGGCAACATGATTGTGTTCTCTTTGATTTCTTTAAGACATGAAACCATAAAATCATGCATCTTGGCCAAACAAAAAGAAAAGAAAATATCGCAGGTATGGATGAATAAACTAGACAACTCTTTTGAGTTTATTAATTAATGGTGCCTAGAATGCGCTTTGTACCATTTATAACACCACTTCACCCTAATTCCAGTCAAGCAAAAGGACCATGGATGCAGCCATACAGATTTGAATGTCTCAGTAATGCACGTTTAAAAGCCATTTAACCAGCAAAAAGACTAAGAATTATGTTTCGCTAATACGTTTTAGCGGATTTTTACGGGAACAAAGCATGAACATTTTAGAGAATAGGGATTTTCCTTCACGTAAAAGCAGTATCAACATTGCAATAAACGTAATAAATTTGAGTAAACAAAAGGAAAATAAAATTTGTCATATTACGAAAAAGCAATGTCGCTCCACTCCTTTTTTTTGAAGTATCCTTATTTGATACTCAGAATCGACACATACCCATAATTGAACATGAGTAACAAAGAAAAAATTGAACATAGCATGTTGGATATATAGACGACAGTCACACCCGAATCCAGTTAACATAGTCAAAAAGGGAGAAACGAAAACAAACCAGCGGAAGCGGCATCAGAGGGATCGTTCTGGGTAATTTGGTCATCATGTTGAATCTGCTTCTTATGTTTCTTTTTCTTCTTGATTCCACCAGCCTTAACATCCAAGGCTTTTCCCTTGAGCTTCAGCTTCCCACCTACAACGTTTTCGTATGATGACATTTTCCCTTTCCCCCTGAAAGCGATTCCGATTTAACATCAATTTGCAAACCCTAAAACAAGAAGAAGGAAAGCGAAAATCAAATCAACATCTCACCTTTAATGGGTTAGAAATTTCGATTTGACAAGAAATAAATATTTGGATGGTCAAATTTGAAATTGAATTTGAAGATCTTGAAAACAAGCGATATACCTCCCATCCGACTCTCCAAGCGAAAGGAAAGGTTAGGAGAGAAGAGACTGAAACTTCTTTGCCCGGTTCGAGGTTTTGGCCTTTGGGATTTTATATGACACCTACATGATTGTATTGAGTGGGTTTTAACTTTTCGGGTTGGGCCACGGCCTTGTTTTTAAAGGCTTAATATCTAACTTTTACCCTGTATTATATAAAAAATCTTAAATTCAATTCCTTAAAAAAAAATCTAATCATTCTGGTACCTTAACTCACATATCGACCATTGAAGCAATTTCCTTTGGATTGTGGAGTGGGTCCCCATAGTATATCCATTCCTCAACGTTTGTCAGACTCAGAAAGCATTAAAAACGAAACAGAGATTGCAAAATCCACGTAATGCAATGCAAGAATAGTTTCAGCCTGCAGTTTCTTTCTAGAGCTGCGGGTGTCGTTCTTCCTTTGTATTTTCTGGTCTGTATTGCAGTGGTGTGTGCGCTTCTCGGGGAATTGATGCGTGAGTCATGTCCTGTTGGTCTCCCTGTTCATCTTATTAATTTTATTTAGTTATCCTTGTTTTACCGTCGGAAAAACTTCAAAAAGGCAAAGGAGGAGGATAGTCAACTCTTTTAAAGCTATTAAATATGTTAACGGAATTAATGATATTTTCTACTTGCTCACCCCTCCGACATTCGTAAATTCAAGCCTTTGATATTTTTATTATTTAGTTTTTCTTTTAAGAAAATAGACTCAAAAATCGATGTGGAAAAATAAGAGCGTCGCAAAGTTGTCCACATGCCAAGGTTTGATTGGTTTTCCATGTCATACCGCAATTTTTTGCAATGTAAACTTGCGAGATGAAATGAAAGTATAACAAATAACTTGTTAGGGTAACAAACTGAAAACTTATGTATAATATAGAACCAAAATAAATACTTGCTGATACAAGGAAGTGGCGTGATGATAGTAGGAAATGATTTACTCTGTTGGACGAAGAGGCATACGATATAGGTGGAGAAGTTGAGGTTTTTAAAGAGCAAGGCGAGGACATGATCGAGAGTTGCTTGCAAGCTATTGCGGAATAGTGTATGTGAAGGTGCCAATGTTGTGATACGGTGCCTTAAGCAATATAGTGATGGTGGAGCCCCTATGTGTAACAATGTCAAAACTTTTTTTTCGAAGGTGTAACAATATCAAACTTCTTTAAAATTTTCAAATTTGAATTTTTTTTTCGTTTCTTTTTATTTATTTTTTACTATTTTAGTTAGAGACCCTTAGAAAAAAAATCAAAATATAATTTATAAATAGGAAACACACTAAAGTTATTCAACCTAAAAGCATATAATTGGGTTAAAGGTATAAAAGAGAAAAAATAAATTAATCAAACGCCATTAAAGTTTGTAGGTTTAAATATATTTAACCATGTGTTTGTTTTAATTTATAAGTCAAAAAGAAATTATGACTAAAAAGTAGATATTATATAAAAAAATCAAAAGTTTAATATAGTATTTCACAAAGTATATCTGAATATTTGAATTGGATAAAATTAATCTATATTGTAAAACTTGTAATTCTAAAAAATATTATTATTGGTTAACAAATTACTCAAAATTTATTGAAAAAAAACCACTAAACTTGAATTAAATTTGATTTTTGTTTTTGTTAGTTCCTATGCCTAATACAATCTAGTGTTTAGGGAACATGGATTTTGTCGGGATGGGCTGCGCTATACCCTTTTCTGAAACAGGATAGAGACCTTTTTTTACCAAATTATGTTACTCTTTTTGGTAAATAAAATTGTTTTATTTTATAAAAATTTAGCTAGGTAAATAAAATTGTTAGTTTATAACCAAAAAAAAATCCAAAAATCCACGACTATAACTAAGGTGGAGCTAAATTTAATTTAACCATCAAATATATTCAGAAGGCAGTCTTAAGTCTTAACAAAAGTAATTTGTTTGCTCGCATTTTGGACAGAGACGGACTTGATTGATGCCAACCAAACCATGCTGTATAGTGTGTGGTAAAAAAGGAATCTTTGACAGACACGACAATTCATCATTCAGTTCGAAGACAATATTCCTAGAACCCTGGGTTTATTATATTTCGGGTCAAAAAACATTGGGCCTATATATATGTCTTATGTCTTTATTATGTCTCTTAGATCAATTTTAATTAAAAAAATAGAGACACTTTTAATCTTTTGGGATCAATAATTTCAATTATATTAAGTATATATTATTTAATTTTTTAATAAATTATTTAAAAATTTTTAAAGTGATATATTATACAAATAAATTTACAATCAAACTTAAATAATGATTATAATTTATGTAAAAATGTTAAATCGATTGAGATAGCATAATTGCATGACGTGTCAACAATTTAAAGTTGATATCTACGGTACCATTTTGACTTTTTTTAAATAAAGTGATTAATTTATATCAGCATAAATTTAAATACTTTTACATATTTATATTTTTATATATGATTAATTTTAAAAAAATATATTAGTTAGGCTTGATAATATAGTGGTATTTGCCATACAAATAAAGATTCAAATTGATTCAATATTTGTATTAGATATTTCTACCACATAAAATAAAGATTTAAAGCTTCAATCTACTAGAAATTTAATGTTTTGTATTTACACTAATATAGAATAAAACACATTAATCAAATTAAGCAAATATAGGTTACATGACTTTATAAAAATAATTTTAGATTGAGATTATATAAACATTTTTATGACACTCTTTCAATTTTTAATGGAATTTTTATATAAATATTTGTTTATTTTCTCGCAGTCAATGCCATCTCATTCTTGATTACACCGATGGTACATGTTTTAAATATAAAGCTAAACATGTCATATATCACTCGTTGACATTTTCTTTTTTGACACTATCGTTGACATTTGATTTACTTAAGTTTAACCCTTTTTTAATATTAAATCTTTTTTTTATATTTTCTCTTATTTTATTTAGATTCTTCCTTGCCCTTACGTTTCGATAAAAAAAATGAAGAAGAAGAAAAGAGCTGGACTTAAATATATAAAGAAAAAAATTGAGCTCAAGCTAAACTACCTCAAGTTATCAAATTAGTTAAATTCGAGTATACTGATCTTTAATTTGAACAAGTTTTTAGTTTTTTGCTTTTATTAAAAACGAGAAATTTCAATTGGAGCTCAAGCATGCTAGAAATAGAATATAAAATATGACTAAATAAGCTAATTTATTAATAAGTTTTATCAAAAGAATTTGAGTAAAATAATTTTATCTCGAATCAAATTTAAACAGAAAAAGTAATCTTAAATTCTAATTTAAGCTAATTTATAATTTTGAGTTTAAAGTTAAAGCTTTGAATTAGAATTTTTTTTTAATTTGAATTTAGTTAAACTAAATAGGATATCTTACACATGATATAAAGGGAAAATGTTATTTTCTATCTTGTTCTTCTTATTGTAATTAAGTTGAGGAAGCTAGCAAATTTCCTTTTTCTAAAAATAATTATCATTAATAAAATAAATTGCTGAGTTTAATACAACAAACGACAATATCGATTATGTAAATAACATAAAATCTCAAATATAGAATAAAAAATATAAAGATTATAGAGAAAATTTTCTTTTTAACATTCTTTTATGAAATTTATTTGTTGAACATCTATAATACAAAATTTTATTTAATTCTAATTTAATTAACTTTGATTTCATTTTTTTAATAAATTATATTTTTGTTTGCATTTTGTATAATAAATAACAAATCATTAAGTTTTAAAGAAGTAATGAAACACGGGTTTATCTTCATTTATATGGGCATGTGTAGAAAGACCAACAATAATTAGGACCATAAATGAAATTAATGTTGATTGTTTAAATTTTATTTATCACTAGATTATTATATAATTAATTTTATCATTCATGTTTTATTTTTTTTCTAAATAATATATTTGTTTGTTGATTGTTCACAAATATATTTAATTATATGTTTATGCACACATTTTTTTAATATTCACGAATTAATTCATTAAATCTAAACATATAAAAATACACAAATAATTTTTAAAAATTAGAGAATATATATAAACAAGAAAAAAAATTAACCATTAAACAGAAATCTATCCATTTCAATTCATTTATAACTCCAACAATAATAACTTAAAAAAAAAAACAAGTAAAAGCCTCCATTTCCTCAAATGTTATCCCATTAACTAACGGTGAGTATTCGATTAAGTCGAGTTGAATAGAGTCAAAAAATTTTGAGTTATTCGAGTTGATGAATCCTATTTTAGCAATTAAACTCGATTTGAATTTTTTCGAATCAAGTCGAATCGAGTAAAAAAATTTCGAGTCGAATTAATGAATCTTATTATTTATACTCAATGTTGCATTTACATGAACTGATTATTTAACTAGTAGACGAAGTATAATATTATTTAACTACATAAACAATATAATGGTTTTTCTTTTTAACTTAATGGGTAAACATTTATTAAAACGATGTAGTTTTACCTTTTACTTAATAATTTTGACTTTTAACTTGAATTGTGTAATTTATATTTGAGTTAAAACGAAAATTTTGATTTTTAATTGAGTTGATCCAAATAACTCGATTAATTTAAATTATTTAATGAATTTTGTGAATCAAATCGGATTTTGCTCACCGCTATTATTGACATCTTTAAATAAATAAATATGATATCTTATTAAAAACTATAATGTAGATACTGAGTATCTAATAATGCATTTTACGCCTATGTTTTTTACCTAAAATAAATATTTGTCATTACAATAATCGTATGTATAGATATGTTCAAAATGTATAAACTTTAGTTTTTTTTGAGTAATTTTGTTCTTAATTCTATCAGAAGAAAGAATAAAATATATAGGGTGAGGTCTCCTTCCATAATGGCCTCATAGCAGCCATCCGGCATTGACTCTATAGTTTTCTATTATTTGGAAGATATTATTTGCATAAATAAAGTTGGGTGATGATGGTATGTTTAGTTTATGGATAGATAAAATAAATATATGATCATGTTAATTAGTCACAGCAAATTGATTTTTAAAATTTTTTCAATATATTTATTAGAACGAGGTTATAGATCCATTAAAAGAATCAACATTTGACACGCGTTATGTAGGCAAATTCACAATTTTCTTATCCATATTTTCTCAGTTTTAATAACGTATATTTTAAGCTATAAATATGTATCCGCAAATTCTCATTCACCATAATTTAATGTATCACATCCTTAATTATTTAGCTGGCACAAAATGTCCAAACGCTAGTGGACAACAAGTGAATTTTAACCCTGACTTGGCTTTTTATTCTTCTTTTATTTGTATGAAAAGATTTAAGATAATTTATCATAAATATGGATAAGTTTTTGTTTTGGTCACTTAATTAAAAGATTTATAATTTAATAATTAAATTATTTGAAAGTTTTCATCTAAGTTATCGAGTTGTTAACTTTTTTTAAAAAGTTCTGCTAGAAGATAATTTATCATAAATATGAATTAGTACCTATCGATGAATAGAAGAAAATACCGTAGATCCAAGTCGATCTGATGATAGTGTCGAAGATTAGAGAAAAAAACTGTTTGAATTGTAGTTTGTAGATTTGTGACATCCAAAACTATTTTATAAAAAAAAACTGAACTATAAAATAGAAGGGGAAAGATGACTTTCATCTGTACAGACAATGCGAACAAAGAAAGCTATATAATATTAATATAAATAGCTTAGTCACTTAAATGAAAACTTTTAGATAATTTAGTTACAAAATTGTAAAATTTTTTAATTAAGTGACCAAAATAAAAAACTTACCCTTAATTTTAATCAACAATGATGTGGTTGACCCAAAAATTTATATGAAAAATATATTTATCAACATTTATATAAAGACTAAATGAAGTTTCGAGTAAAATTCTAAAGTTTAAAGTTTAAAAATAATATCCTAAGCTTATCTCACTATGTATGATTTTTTATTGATTTTTATAGAAAAATAGAAAAAAAATATCTTTATAATAATATAATTTATTTTATAAAATAATTATTTTTAATAATTTTTAAATTAAATTATGGTTAACACTTAAAGTAACTTTCAGTTCAGTTGATACATTTAAGATTTTATTCTCCAGATATATTTTTACTTTTTTGTTTTTTCAGATTTGATGGAATTGTTACTTGATATTTTGGTTAAATATTTGAAATGTTAAAGTGTGATTGTGCCTTTAAGCCATGGCAACAATCTTTTTTATTATGTTAGTACAAATAATTTACTTTAAAAAAAATTGTAGGCACTGTTTTGTTCTAATTTTATGAGGAATCTCAAATCACAAATCTTCCAAACTGCTACTTTTTGGATCATTAAATTAATAAAATTCAAAGTCTTCTTCAAAAGTTGCGGTCAATTTTATGAGTTAGCGCTGGCTTCTTCCACGATTGCCCGACCTGCTATTTCTTTACTAATTTTGTATTAAACAATAACTTAGCTATGCCGATTCATTGGGTACTAAATAGCAGCAAGGAAATTTATATCGTAAGCATCTAACACTCTGTCTTCCATAATATGTTGGTGTATGTTTTTACGTGATAATTATTTTATATTTCTATAACTTTTAACAATTTTGCTTTTTCTACCATCAACATTCGCCTCATGTTATGTTCATATATTATGTTTGATTATTCTTTTTATCATATTTGTATCATGTAATCGCACTATTAGCAACTAAAAGATATTTATTTAGTCAATAGATTTTGACATAATTGATAATTTATTTCTATTTTAAGAATTTATTAGAATAATAAATTATTTCATAATTCGGTTTGTTAATTTTATCTGCTCACCGCTCTTAATTATTTGGGGTCGATTTTTTTATTGTGATAATTATTTGCAATAATTTTAGATATATTATACTCGAGTTGTGATAAAATCGATTGCCAATGTAACATAATGTTTTATTAATACTGAAGATGAAACTTTTATCATATTGATAGAATTTATTTTCATTAGCATTGCTTGTTATTTTCTTTCTCAAATTCTATGATACTGTTTATGAAATGAGTTAAAAAAAATTCCTTAAAAAGGACGCCTTTTTCAAAAGGGAAAGAGTACTGGTGGTTGGCTACGTGCTTACAAAAAGATTGATCTTCCTTTTATAAACTTTTTATATAGTTTATAGATTTCAAGAATTTGTTTGGATTTAATAAATTTTTTCTTCCAATGCTAATTTTTTAATATTTGGTTAAGGGTTTTATTTAAATTTAAAAATGCCAATTCATTTTGTGTGATGTTTAAATTCACTACGATTAAAAAAAACTAATATTCACTAATTTTATAAACAATAATATTGAATTATCAAGATAATTCAAATTCAAGAGAATTTAAATTCAAACGGTATTTCGATGAAAAGGATAAAAAAGAAAAATCAAATTTTACTCTCAGTATCATAAGTGTCGGGTCAATTTGCTTGAAAGTAGAAGATTTGACAACAGTTGGGACCGCAACCGTAATTTTAGATTTTAGAAGAACATAAATTGTTTGTTGAAAAATATAGGTTCCTTTATTGTTGCGCGGAAGCGTGTGAAAGAGTAAAATTATTGTACTGAAAAATCACACTAAGTTCAATTCCTAGGAAAGAGAGGTGGATCACGAGGATCGCTTACATACCAGATCTTTCCTAACCAGAATATCCCTCTATCGTAATTTAATAGCACAATAAATCACTACAATGACACTTGCAAAATATGCAGAACAAAAATAAAGAACACTAGAATTTTAACGAGGTTCAGCAAATTTTGCCTACGTCCTCGGGCACTACCAAATATATTTCACTCCAAAAATACAAGTGAAAGTTTACAAATAGGGAGAGAGAACAATTGCCTTAAGTAGAGAATGGCAAGTGTGGGATGAAGAAAGTAAGAAATGGTTAGGCCTATTTATAGTTGAGGTTCAAGGATCAACTTGCAATGTCCCTATACAATTAGGGACCAAAATTGCAATTATCCCATGCCAACTTTTAACCCAACTTTTCGGTGCCCACCCTTTTTGACTTTTCAAACAATGGGTGGGTTCCAATAATCTCCACCTTGAAGATTTGATTAGTATAATCTTATCTTCACACAATTCTTTCTGCCTTTGACAACAATACTTGATAGTGCCTTCTTCAACTGTTAAACTTGCAGGATATTAATCAAGTTCAAACAATGTTCGAACTTGGTTGCTGTTACCACCTTGGTCATCATATCTGCGGGATTATTTGCAGTCTTGATCTTCTGAAGACAAATTTTCCCCTCTTCAATAATTTCCCGCACAAAATGGAATCGTACGTCGATATGTTTTGTACGTGCATGATAGACTTGATTCTTTGCTAAATGAATAGCACTTTGACTATCACAATACACGTTAATATGCTCCTGAACCAACCCCAAGGTTTTAGCCATACCTTGTAACCAAATAGCCTCCTTTACAGCCTCTGTTACAGCCATGTACTCGACTTCTGTGGTTGACAATGCAACTGTAGACTGTAGTGTAGACTTCCAACTTATTGGTCCTCCAGCAAGTGTAAACACATAACCGGTGGTTGATCTTCGCTTGTCCAAATCACCGGCATAGTCAGAATCAACGTACCCAATAACACCTTTACCAAGTGTATTATCCTGCTTGAACAGTAATCCAACATCCACGGTCTTCTGAATATACCGTAGAATCCATTTCACAGCTTGCCAATGTCCTTTTCCAGGATTATGCATATACCTGCTCACTATACTAACTGCCTGTGAAATGTCGGGTCTTGTACACACCATTGCATACATCAAGCTACCCACTGCATTAGAATACGGAACTTGCAACATGTATTCTCGTTCCGTATTCGTCGAAGGAGATAGTTGTGCAGAAAGCTTGAAATGAGAAGCCAACGGGGTACTTACAGGTTTGGTCTGCTCGTTCATGCCAAACTGCTGTAGTACTTTCTTCAAATACTGCTTCTGAGACAAGCTAACTCTGCCATGAGCTCTATCTCTACATATTTCCATGCCAAGAATCTTCTTAGCTTCACCTAGATCTTTCATCTCAAACTCGAGATTGAGTTGAGTCTTCAATCTCTCAATCTCAACTTTGCTCTTAGATGCTATCAGCATATCATCAACATATAAGAGCAAGTATATGAAAGTTCCTTCTTGTAGCTTCTGAAAATATACGCAATGATCAAATTTACTTCTTGTGTACCTTTGCCCTTTCATGAACTGATCAAATCGCTTGTACCATTGCCTCGGAGATTGTTTCAATCCATAAAGCGACTTTGTCAGTTTGCAAACCCAATTTTCTTTATCAGCAACATTGAATCCATCAGGCTGAGTCATATAGATTTCCTCTTCCAAATCACCGTGTAAAAATGCTGTCTTCACATCAAGCTGAACTAGTTCAAGATCGTATTGCGCAACCAAGGCTAGCAAAATTCGAATAGACGAATGCTTCACAACTGGAGAAAACACTTCATTGTAGTCTATTCCTTCTTTCTGAGCGTAACCCTTTGCTACCAATCTAGCCTTGTATCGAATTTCATTTTTACCAGGAAATCCTTCCTTCTTTGCATATACCCATTTGCATCCAATTGCCTTCTTTCCCTTGGACAGTCTCACCAACTCCCAAGTCCTATTTTTATGAAGAGACTGCATTTCTTCATTCATGGCTTGCTTCCACTTTACACCATCAGAGTTACTTATTGCTTCTGTGTAAGTGGAAGGAACATCATCATCTACAATTGGAAGTGCATAGGCCACCATATCATCAAAGCGAGCAGGCTTACGAATCTCTCTTCTTGGCCTCCTATATGCAATTGAATCTTGTTGCTGTAGAAGTTCTTGGGTCGAAACTTCTTCATCATTTGTTCTTTCAATATTAGCTGGATCATCATTAACCTTTTCAAACTCCACCTGCTGCAAAGTACTACTGGTTTTGTCATCCTTTTGTGAATCCTCGTTCTTCATCATGGTTGATTCATCAAAAGTTACATCTCTACTGAAAACAATCTTCCTTGTATCAGGACACCAGAGACGGTATCCTTTTACACCACCAGTTATACCCATGAATAATGCTTTCTTTGCTCTTGGGTCTAACTTAGATTCTTTTACATGATAATATGCAGTGGAACCAAAAACATGTAAAGAATCATAATCAGTAGCAGGTTTACCAGTCCACATCTCCATAGGAGTTTTTCCATTTATTGCAGCTGATGGCAATCGGTTAATTAGATGGCACGCATATGTAACTGCCTCAGCCCAAAATTCCTTGCCCAATCCAGCATTGGACAACATACATCAAACTTTCTCCAGTATAGTCCGATTCATGCGTTCTGCCACCCCATTCTGCTGTGGTGTATCTCGAACAGTGAAGTGTCGCACAATGCCCTCATCTTGACATACTTGTAGAAATGGATCATTTTTGTACTCAGTACCATTATCTGATCGAAGTCGTTTGACCTTTCGACCTGTCTGAGTCTCCACCATCTTCTTCCACTTCAGAAATGCATCCAAAACTTCATTTTTTCTTTTCATTAGATACACCCATACTTTTCTTGAATAATCATCAAGAAAAGTAACAAAATAGTGCATACCTCCCAAAGAAGCCACTTTGGTAGGTCCCCACACATCACTGTGAACATAGTCCAGAATTCCTTTCGTATTGTGAATTGCTGAACCAAATTTTACCCTCGTCTGCTTGCCCAGAACACAATGTTCACAGAATTCCAATTTGCAAGAATTTGCACCTTTCAACAAGCCTTGCTTCGCCAAAGTCTGCAAAGCTTTTTCACCAGCATGTCCCAATCGCCTATGCCATAACCTGGTAGCCTCTGAATCTGCATCTTTCGCAGAAGCTGTTGATGTTGATCCAATAACTGTACTTCCATTTAAATAGTACAAGTTATTTCTTCTAGTGCCTTTCATCACCGTCAATACCCCAGCTACTACCTTTAGTAATCCATCTCTCAAAGTGATTGTGAGCCCTTTAGATTCTAGGGCCCCTAATGAGATGAGATTTTTCTTCAAGCTGGGTACATAGCGAACATCTGTCAGAACTTGGATTGAGCCGTCATGGTTCTTCAATTTGATTGTACCTACACCCATTGTCTTACAGGCACTGTCATTGGCCATAAAAACAACTCCACCTTCTAGTTCTTTAAGACTAGAAAACCAGTCCTTATTAGGACACATATGGTAAGTACATCCCGAATCCAATATCCACTCATCCGTTTGACATGCCATTGCCATGCCAACCAAGCTAAAGTCTGACTCCTCATCATGCTCCGCTACACATGCATTAGAAATAGACTTGCCCTTTTGTAACTTAGGACAATTCTTTTTCCAATGCCCTTTCTCACGACAAAAGGCACATTCATCTTTGGTGGGTCTCCCTTTGGACTTACCCCTTCTACCAGGTTTGCTGCTGTGTGAACGACCTCTTACTGTTAAGACTTCTGCAGTTGTATCTCTGTGATCTCTTTTATCTTTCTTTCGAGTCTCAGATCTATACAACGCACTACAGACTGCATCAAATGTGATTGAATCTTTCCCATGAAGCAATATGGTGGTAAGATGATCATATTCATCAGGAAGGGAATTCAACAATAATAATGCCTTGTCTTCATCTTCAAATTTCTCATCCAAATTTAGCAAGTCTGCTAAAATTTTATTGAATGAGTTCACATGGTCATTCATCGACATACCAGGTGCATACGTGAACCGAAAAAGTTTCTTTTTCATATAAAGCCTATTTTCAAGACTTTTCGTTAGAAACTTTTCTTCCAATGTATCCCACAGCTTCTTCGCTGATGTTTCCCTCATGACGGAGTACTTCTGCTCTTTGGCCAAACATAGGCGGATTGTACCACACGCCTGTCTATTGATCTTGGCCCACTCCTTGTCATCCATCTTGTCAGGTTTTTCTTCAAGGGCTATATCCAGCTCTTGCTGACATAAGACATCCAGGATCTCACACTGCCACATACCAAAATTATTGGTACCGTCAAATTTCTCTACTTCAAATTTTGCATTTGTCACAGTAGTCCTTGCTGATGACGATGCTGCTGCCATTTTCTCCTCAATCCCAACTACTGTATACGTGAACAGTACCGTATACGTGAATAGTGTCGTATACGTAAATAGTACCGTATACGTGAATAGTGCCGTATACGTGAATAGTATCGTATACGTAAATAGTGCCGTATACGTGAATAGTATCGTAAACGGTCGTATTCCCCAAGTACGAACCTGGCTCTGGTACCAATTGTTGCGCGGAAGCGTGTGAAAGAGTAAAATTATTGTACTGAAAAATCACACTAAGTTCAATTCCCTGGAAAGAGAGGTGGATCACGAGGATCGCTTACATACCAGATCTTTCCTAGCCAGAATATCCCTCTATCGTAATTTAATAGCACAATAAATCACTACAATGACACTTGCAAAATATGCAGAACAAAAAATAAAGAACACTAGAATTTTAACGAGGTTCAGCAAATTTTGCCTACGTCCTCGGGCACTACCAAATATATTTCACTCCAAAAATACAAGTGAAAGTTTACAAATAGGGAGAGAGAACAATTGCCTTAAGTAGAGAATGGCAAGTGTGGGATGAAGAAAGTAAGAAATGGTTAGGCCTATTTATAGTTGAGGTTCAAGGATCAACTTGCAATGTCCCTATACAATTAGGGACCAAAATTGCAATTATCCCATGCCAACTTTTAACCCAACTTGCCAACCAATTTTACTTTCTACTTTCGGTGCCCACCCTTTTTGACTTTTCAAACAATGAGTGGGTTCCAATATTTATAAAATAATTATTAATTATAAAATTTCAGCCGGCGATGCCCTCGCTAATGTAATAGTTGAATCTTGAAAGTGCTTGATGTCGACAGCCGTATGAAATAATTTGAGCTCTGAAACACACACCCCTCCTATAATGTATCAAAAATTTCAATTCAACCCTTTTTTTTTATAATAAATATCTTCTAATATTTCGAACTCATTTAATAAACAATAATTAAAGTTATATATGTTAGGAGGTATTTCCTAACAATTATGCTTCGGTTAAGTTTTAAGTTTTGTTGTCCAAGTATAACTAATTTTATTTAAATATTTATATAAGTAAATAATATTGTAAGCAAATAAACAAATAAAATAATTGCGCTTTTATTTATCTTCTTTTTGTTTTCCCTTTAGAAATCAAGCAAACATTTAAAAATGATTGCTTCTAAAATATAATTATTTTAAACGGAATAAAAAATTTTATAAGCGAGGTTATAATGTTGCTAGGTTTTTTTTGTTTTATATATGGCAAAGAGAAAATTTTAATTTAAAAATAATTTTTTTAATAATCTTTTATAAAAACTCAACGAAGTAACATTAGATCGAACAAATTAATCCAAGTCATTATATATCCACCCTTATGCTTTTCATTTTTATTAGAAACATAATGTATAACATCAGAAATTAAAATATATGAAATAGATCTACAATCGATTTACTTCATTTAATGAAATTCGCATGAAAAAAAATTATCTTTATAAATAAGTGAATAACTTTATCAATTTTCTAACGTGTCCATCATCGAAAATAAAATGTAACCACACAATCTTAAATTAAGAAACTAATTTTAAAAGAGTTTAAAACTTTAAATATCTTCACTACATGTCACATTTACAAGGAGTATGTGTCACCCACATACTTTTGCTTTATGACATTTTTAATGTAGAATAATTTTTTAATATAAGTAAATGACGTGACAAGATTATAAATTTCTTTATAAAATGTTAAGAGATGGGAATGGAAATGATAGGGTTGGAATTTGTATGATAAGATTATAACTTTACTCGTGATTTTTTTTTTCACAATCAGCACATAAAATAATAATAAAATAAAGCAAATGCCTTAAGAAAATTGCATTTAGCGAATAAAGTAAAAATACACACACGCAAACTCCATTTTTTAAAAATTACATCATAATCAACGTTTTATGATGCATAATCGAACTAATAACAAGTTAAATATTGGTCTTTTCGTCAATTTTGTCATTAGAATTGTTGATAAGGTTATTATAAAAAAATAAAATAATTCTTTTAATTCTCATAATTTACAATTTTTTTATCAATTTGATTTACACTATTTCAAAATACATAAACAATTACCAAAAAAAAAGTTTTAAAATTAAATGTCTTTAAAAAAGTATAAAAAATTAAAAAATTTTAAAAATAAAAAACACTATATTTTTTTAAATAAATAAATTAAGTCTTGATTTAAACAAAAAATATTTTTATATATAAATGATTTGAATTAAATAATTATACAAACTTGATGTGAATTAAATTTAAATATTTACATTTTTTTGTTTAAAATACACTGTAAAAAATTTCAAGACTTAATTTGTAACTTTGTAACTTTTGTACTTTACCAAAATGTGTCCATTTTTATATAAAATTCTTTTAATATGGTGCATTTTGAAAAAAAAATTATATTAAGTTTAATTTGAATGGATTGAGAATTTATATCGTTATTTAAAAATTATTTTATATTAATATTTTATATACTTTATAATTAAATTTACATAAAAATATTTTTATATACAATTAATCTAATTTAAAATAAAAAATTATCAAATTTAAATAATATGAACCAAATAAATAGCTCAAGACTTGAAGTGACTTTACTATTTTTGAAGTAAATAATACATTTTTTTTAAAATTTTGGGAAATTTTTATATTTGTCATATATTTTTACAATTTAAAGTGTTTTGACCAAATTAATAAAAAAATTATAAATCATGAGGGCTAAAAAAGTTTTTTTACCTTTTTATAAATTAAATTTAACCAAATTTTTAAGTAAAAAAATTATATAGGTACTCAATGTCTCAAAAATAAAATATAAAAGCTAAATTTTATATTTCAAAAAAGTATAAGAGCTTTGACATATTAAAACAAAAAAGTTATTAAGAAGTGACAACTGTCACTCAATTAGAACTTTAGACGAAAGTTTAATTTTACAAAGTTGTGCAAGTCCAAACGAAAGTATTCAGACTTTGTCAACCAGGGGCGGAAATTCATCAGTGCCAAAAGTCTTATCCAGAATTTTCTAAAAATTTTATTAGAATTTTAAAATTTTAATTAAACAGTAAGGAAATAATTATTGCTACCCGCAGTGAAAATTATGGTTTCGACCAAAATGATATTATAAAATTTTTAAAAAAATTTAAATAGCATTTTCCAAAATTTCCTAAAATTCTTATTAAGTTTCTAAAATTTTTCAGTTTAAATTAGATTTATAATTTTTTAAAATTTCATTAAATCTTTCAAAATTTTAATTAAGTCACCAAACTTAACTAAAGTCCACCGTTATCAATCATCTCATGTAATTAACCCGACTTATCCCCCTAATTCCTTGTCGTATACTGGTATAATATTTCCAAATCTTTTGAATTGATTTATTTATTCATACAGATAATACTATTCTGTACAGAATTCCACTATATATATACCAGACGTTAAACGTTCTTTCATCTTGTTTTGGCAACAACATTAAACAAGAAAAAACAAAACTCGAGGGTCGTATTAAAGATTAAAGAGATATGGAGCTTCTTCGAATTTGCATTTCCTTGACAGTAATATGGTGCCTGCTGGAAATGGGTGCCTCAAATCCACAAACCGTTCTGCTGAACCAAGGGTGCAGCATGTTCAACGTCACCAGCTTCTCCGGTTTCTCCAGGAATCTAAACGCCACGTTAAAGGAGCTCCGAGGGCAGTTAGACAAGGGCGTGCATTTCGCAGTGGCTCAAGAAGCCACGGGTTCTGACCCCGTTTATGCCATGGTGCAGTGCAGGAATTACATGTCTCGAAACGACTGCATCTCTTGCTTTAGTACTGCTTCCTCACAAATCCGCAACTGCTCCGCCGCTAATGGTGCTCGTGTCATCTTCGACGGTTGCTTCCTCAGGTATATATATTTTTACTTTCTTTTACTCATATATATATATACCATCTTTATTTTTTGAGCAAAATATATACCATCTTTATGATTATAATGATGAAGTTATGTGTTGATTTTGGTGAGCTAGGTACGAGAGCAACATGTTCTACCAAGAAAGCACGCAAGTTGGAAACCTCGGAATTTGCGGTGGCAGCACAGCATCACAACAGAGTGTTTTCGGAACAACGGTGGAAAGGCTATTGGGGGATCTTGTAAAGGCGACGCCAAGGGTCGATTCGTTCTTTGCTGCCAGCAGGGAGGAAGTGGGTGGTGTAAATGGCAATGTAACAGCTTATGGCGTGGCGCAATGCATGGAAACCATCGACGAGAAAGGGTGCATGGAGTGCTTGAAAGTGGCTTTAGCCAATATTCAAAGATGCCCACCTGACTCAGATGGTCGGGCAGTTGACACTGGATGTTTCCTAAGATACTCAGACTCCCCCTTCTTTGGTGCTAACTACACCATTGACCTGAAACCCTTCTTGAAAACCAGTAAGTCCTTTTAAGGCACCTCTCCTCCCTTTCTAGTATGGCTTGCCTATTTCTTCCAAGGGTTTGAATTTAATATAAATATATACAGACATTTAATCCAATAATATCTCCTTCTCCTTCCATGTTAACAAATTGGAGGACAGGTTGAATTTATATTAAAAATTGAATTATGCAGGAAATACAACTAAAAGGGATGCTCTGATTGGAGGACTGGTTGGAGGTGGAGGTCTTCTGTTGCTTATAACTTTATTATTGTTTTGGGTTAGAAAATCAAGAAACAATATGGCAGTTCCTCAAGGTGACATAATATATTAATTCTATATTTGTGGGTTAAAATAAATAAAATCATAATTATGTGCCCATTTAAAAAAAAAAAAACATTGCAGAGGATGCAGAGGCCCCACCTGAATTACAAGGTCCGTTGACTTACACTTACAAAGAATTGAATTTTGCAACGACAAATTTTAGTCAACAAAATAAATTAGGAGAAGGTGGTTTTGGTGAAGTATACAAGGTGAATATTTTTAACGTTGCAATTTACTCAACAATTATGGAATTACTTTTATATTATTGTAAAAGAAAATTGATAAATTTGTGGGCGGTTGGAATTTTAATATATAAATATAGGGTATATTGAAGAATGGAAGGGTGGTAGCAGTGAAGAAACTAGCCATAAGCAAATCAGAAAAGGTAAAAGCAGAATTCGATACAGAAGTGAAGCTTATAAGCAATGTTCATCATCGGAATCTGGTTCGCCTTGTTGGCTGCTGTAGTAAAGGCCCTGAACTTCTCCTTGTCTATGAGTTCATGCCTAATGGCAGCCTTGATAAGCACTTATTTGGTAAATAATTGTCAGAAATTAAATCTTGATTGTCGTAAAATTATTGATCTTGAAAGCAAATTTATGTTCGTTTCATTTTGTCGAATAGGCCAAGGGCATGGATCTCTGAACTGGAAACAGAGATTTGACATAATAGTAGGCACAGCAAAGGGGCTAGCCTATTTACACGAGGAGTTTCATGCATGTATCATCCACAGGGACATCAAACCTAGCAATATACTTTTGGACAGAGATTTTCAGCCTAAGATAGCAGATTTTGGATTGGTCAGGCTCTTACCCGAGGATCAGACTCATCTTAGCACCAAATTTGCTGGCACTTTGTAAGTTTCCCATCTCAAATTTCTAGGCTTTTGGCGTTTGGGTGGTAAATTTAGGTAATTAGCATGCATATATATGGTTAATAATGAAATTAGTTGGATGGGACAGTGGATATACAGCACCAGAATATGCAATCCATGGGCAATTGTCAGTGAAAGTTGATACATATAGCTTTGGGGTGGTTGTCCTTGAAATTATCAGTGGCCTAAAGAACAACGAAACCTCTCTTGATCCTACTGCTGAGTTCCTTCTAAAACGGGTACTTCAATTTCCTAACCTGAGTTGATACATATATTACTGCTAATTCTTAAGTGTTTTTTTTTCTTTTTGGTGATATATATATATTCATGTAGGCATGGGGACTGTACCAAGATAATATGGCAATGGAAATAGTAGACAGAAGCTTAGATCCGGAAGAATATGATACAGACGAAATGCAAAGAATGATCGAAATAGCATTCTTATGCACTCAATCATCAGCTTCTTTGAGGCCTACAATGTCAGAGGTGGTTACTATGCTTAGAACAGTGAGCTCCTTAGAGCCAAGACAGCCCACTCGACCTGCCTTCATTGAATCCGACAGAAGGGTTAATATTATTCCCCAAGATAATAGATCCACTTCCACATCTTCATCTAATGCTACCAATTCTATCTCCCAGGTCTCTGGTCGTTGATTTTCTCAGATTTCTATGTCCTTATTATCTGTATCACTCAAGCCATAGTTTTTAGTTTTTTTTTCTCATTTTCATTTCTTTTTTTTCTTTTTACTTCTCATGCTCGTTGAATTTGTTAAAGTGGTAATTAAATGTTGAATTATCTGTGCTTTTATATTTAAATTGGATTTTTCTTTTCATTAATTGAATATTTGTCACAATTTATACATATATTTTAATTTATAATGTGATAGGCGTTTTTATATACTTGTTTAAAGATTGAGCTACTTAATCAAAACTCGAAGGCCACTTAAACTACAGAGAGTTTAGACAAAAATATGAAGTTTAGAAAATAGATTTGAGCAAAAATATGAACTACCTATTTTTTAATTTTATTTTTGAAAGTTGATCTATTTTCTATTTTGAATATATATGTATTATTTTTATATATAATGTAAATTATATAAAATAAAATTAATAAAATTTAATCTTAATAAAAAATTAATAAATTAAAAATTAAAAATAATATAAAATTTAATAATATATGCGGATTTAAAATAGACTTGTTAATCATTTATAAATATTGACAATTTTAGATATAATTTAAAGTCTATTTTTTGAATTGGGCTGAAACTTGAACAAAAATAAAATATGCTAGTAGCATAGGACAAACTCAATCCACTCAGTTAAATATATATATATATATATAGTTTTTGGAAGAAAGTTAACATTGAAAAGCAAATACATCGAGAAAAAAAATAATGGTGTAATATTCACCCAAAAAAGAAAATCTTATAATTTATAAAAGCTTTATATAAACGTGAATAGACTGTGCCAAACTATGGCTCATAGTTAAAGCCCATCATGCTGTCTATTAGTATTAATCTCGAGCTTTTTCTGAAATTAATAAATTAAAATATCAAATTTGGGTCACTATTATTATGATTTTGATAAAAACAACTAAATACAAATCGGGGAGTGTTTTTCGCTGTTGGAAATTGAAAGTTTTAAGGGTAGATATGATAAATAGGGAGGATGTGAAGAGAAGTGTGCAGAGTGCAGCTGACAGGTGAGGCACGACCGTTAGGTTTACACATATACTAGTACCTAAAGTTCAAATGAGAAGTCCCGGCAAAATCGGCCAATCTCTTTTGAACAAAAGACCATCCCTTCCCCATCACCAGACAGAAACCATCAGCAAAGAAAGGGCAGAAACAGCCAAAGATTTTAGTGATTAATTTGTGTGTGATGGAAGAGGTGATGATGAATGGTTATGTATCTCCCCCATCACCACCTCTACCCATCAGTGTCGGACCTGGAAACAGTAACTACTTGTTTTCACGTTCCCCAACTCCCTCACCGCCTACTCCCGGCCATGCTTCCACTGAAAGCCTCCCTCTTTTGCGTCATAACCCGACGTCCACACCAGCGCAAGTAACATCAGCTTTTTCACTTGACCGGAAACTCCCCGATGAATTGGAAGATCAAAGTTCATGCCTTAAAGACTTGTAAGTTGTCATTTTTCTCCTTTCCAAGCTTTTTCACTGCTTGCATTTTTACACTGACTGACACAGCTTATACCTTAATAACAACTCCAATAATCTAAAATGATAGGCATTAGGATTCAGAAATCCAGCACCCAACAACCAGTCAACACACTGATTAAGATAATATTCAAGGTAAAATAAATAAATAAATCAGCAGTGACTGGCTGGTAATGCTAAAGTTGTATGTAAAAATGGGTAAACTTTGGTACTGTTCTTGTTTACTTTCAAGTGAAACTCTACTGTATGACTATGGATGGATTTTCATCATAATAACAAAGATGTATGAAGAAAAATAAACTAGTTTGTTGTTACCTTTTGGTAGCTTAATTTTTCCATTTTGAAGTCCGATTGTTACAGCAGGTAATGTAATGGAATTAATACAGGTTGGAATGGTTGGTGCGAAAATGCTGCAATTGCTGCTGCACCTGAGGTGCTATCTTATTACATTTTCCATATCAGCTACACAAAGTTCCCGATGCAGATACTGTACAAACTAACAACCTTCGGTCAACTCTTGTTTCTTGTCTTTATTTTCTGCCTTTCCTGTAGCTGCTAGTACTGCTGACCCATTCCGTTGATAGAATTTTCACAATCGCATGAAACAAAAAAAGAATAAAAAAAAAACATTTGTGACATGATTCTTCAAACATGTCATTACTTTTGAAATTCCTGTATGTTGTGCAATAGTATGACAAGATGCATGATACTAATTATTTTTTGTTGAATGCATGCTCAAATCAGACTGAATCTTGATAGTAAAAAAAAAAAGAGAAAAAAGCATTACTTTCTTTCCAAACTACGTGTTTTAATGGAATGTATAACAGTCACTTATATGTACTAAGACTTTTTCTTTCTTATTCAATGCGAGATTAATGTACGTTAACTATTTGTTTAGGGTGTTTGTCATATTTTCTCTCATTCAATTTCATGCTGCTCTTGTTGGATTAACTTTGCTTACCCACCCATTACAGCGTTTGGTTTAAAATTAAAAAGTTAAGGATGTGTTTGGTTGAGTGAAAAAATGAAAATATGACAGAAGGGTGTGGAAAAATGAAAAGAAAAAGATAAATTAGTTTGCTTGGTAAGAAAAAAAAGTGAGAGATGAATATCATTGTTCATTCATTCTAATGTATAAAAATTAATCTTTTCAAATTAGAATGATGAGGTTAAATAGATATGTATGTTAATTCAAAATTATGCAGATTTTAAAATATTAATTTTTTTTATTTTTCAACTCTATCAAGTAATAACTAAATAAATAATTACATTTCCTTCTATTTTTCATCATACTTATCAAGTACGTCCATAGAAAAAAAAAGTTATATTTTCTATTTTCTAATTTTTCATCCAATTTTCTTTTCTCTTTACCCAGCAAAGCTTAACAGCTGATTTTGATGCTACTTACTCAGAGCAGAACAGAGTAGTAGCATTGCACAATATTCTTTCTGGTTTCTCCTATATATATATAGGACAAAAACTGAAAGAATGCCGACGTCATTATGCATACGTTGATGATCAATTGAGATTTGAGATGCATTACTCCGCAGAGGATTGCGACCACGTATGCCAAACTACATTAAAAAAATTTGAGCAGAGTGAATGAGCTATGTTATAATTTACAAGGAAAAGAAAAAAAAATACAGATATGCATTAGAACAAACACCGATACCGATTAGATATAATGTGTAGGACCTGGCAGAATTGCTACACCTAAATTGCTGGGGCAATCCAAGTTACATAATGGTTTGAACATGATGTGACAATCACTAGCAGCCCATCTAAATCTCCAAAACCAACAACTAAAGTAATCATGGAAAGTTTAACCACCACCCCCAACTAAATCCCCGGAAATCAACATCTCTAGGCTTTTGATATTTTATACACAGTGAGCCTTGAAACTAAAGTTATATATGGCCCCCAATGCAAAATCATTTTGATAAAGTTACATGACTTGCACAAACATGGGAACTGTGAAGGCTGAGTGGAAAAAGGTAAACTGAAATTTGGCAAAAACATTAGCGGCTGACCTGCATCCTTGGTAAAAAAGGGACTGTAATGACATGGTTGCTGTCATGTTTGGGATCTAAACCAAAGATATTAAAAAAACACCATGTTAGAAAAGGAGGCAAGTCAACATTAGAAAACAATAGCGAAACTGGACTTAGACAAGACAAGTTAATAAAATATAAAAAAGTGAAAAGCATTTTAGATAATGAATGATAGTTCCAGTAACCAATTTAGACCAGAAAGGCAACAGTGATTGCATGTTTCATGCACGTACACAAGAAACTAAACCTGTGGATGTATATAATATGTCAATTGTCAGGGTAATAACAGGGGGGTGCAGGAAAGGATTTAGGGACCAGGAGCAAATGAGGATTAGCATGAAAGGTGGTTGCCACCACAGCTAGCAAACAATGAGATGGCGACTAATTTCCATGTCCCTGTCAGCAAAACCATTAATTTCCAGGCCGGGTACAGAACGTCGACGTTTTCGTCTCCACCGAACGGGGTTTGTTGGGCTGTCCGCCAATAACAATCATCAATAGTCAGAGAGCAGGAAGAGTAACCAGACAACGCCCTTTTTAGTCATACCAGCAACCAATAAGGTTGTGATGATAATATATGTCACCGCATAGCTCTCTACTTAGATTTTAATATTCAAACATTAATAATTTCTTTTCTGCAACTTGTATCATTTCATTAATATTTTAAAGATCTTTCCACCAATTTTCTTTTTTTTTTTATAAAAATTTATTACTTTTAATTACTTATAATTTAATATTATTTTGCATTTGATCCTGCATCAAATGTCAAGCTCTTGAGGAAAATTCGGAAACAAGCTGAAAACCAAGATAATCTTTACCGCGTGCAAACCTTTAAGAGGAAACAAAAAATGCAAACGATCATTTACGTTATTTAAATATTCAAAATCAATCTCTCCAAATAAATATATTTAAATTTAAATTATATATTGAATTTATAAGTGTATGAAAAATAAACATGACTTGATAGTGTACTTTCTTTTATTCTACAAATAATATTAAAAAATTATTATGTCTCTATTTTTTTAATATTTTATTGTATTTTTATAAAATACTTGTCAAACCTTAATCTGTTTGTGAACTCGTATAAAATATTTTCTAAATTATAAATAATTATATATTTTTACTTTTATTTTAACATTTTATTGTTATGCTAAATATTTTTTATATTATCTTTTGAATATTTTATTCTACCTCTAAAATTACTTATCACTTATTTTGAACATATATCAATATAATAAAATAATTCAGTTTTATATCCTGATTATATTGTATATATTATATATATCTAGATGTTAAACATGTAAATAATAAAATAACATTAATTTATGATCTATTTTTGCTCCTAGTCCCTATTATATATATATATATGAGATTTAGTTATTTTACTTTTAATTATTTAGTTTTTTTCATTCTTTTAATTTAATAATTAAAGTCCATGTAATAGCATCCTCAAAGGATTTTTGTTAAATTTAATTATGTGTTTTTTTAAATGCCCGTGTAAGAAAAAAGAAAAAAAGAAAAATTGATTTTCACTCTTTTTAAAATAGCACCGAAGAATTTTACAAACTCAATTTCACAATTGAAAATATTATAACTGCATATTTTAATATTTTTATTTGTTTATTTAACTTTTCACACAAGTAATATCGATCACATGGTTTTTATTTTAAAACATTACATAATTCAATTAAATGGGATTTCGATGACAATGTTATCCATTAAACTTTAATTATTAAATCGAAATAATAAAAGGACCAAATTCATGAGATTAAAAGCAAAAAAACTAAATTTTAAATATATAAAAATACAGGGACTGATAACCAAATTAAACCTTAATTATATATGTCTAAAACTTATTCAAAAAGATAAAGCTAACCCCGTGGTACGTTCCTAAATTAATTTATTAATATAATAACAATAAAAAATATTGGAGAAGTTGTCGGATGAGACAACCCACCAGTTGTTGCGTTGCGGCTCGCTCAAGTCTCAAAGTCTAAAAGACTGATACACCAAAAATAATATAACCCCAAAAAAAAAAAAAACTCACTACTGTTCTTAAACTAAAAGTGAAAACCGAAAAAGAGAAGGAAAAAAAAAACCCAGTAAACAGCTAAAAACTTAGAGGTAGAGAGAGAGGGGAAAAAAAAAAGAGTGGGATTATTGTTTTGTTTTTGTTTGGTTATGTATGATTATTATTTTCCTCGTATAATGTCTCAAAATCTCCTGGTTTCCTCCACTTCTTCACTTCCAGGTATGTCTCTCTGTCTTCATAGTCCTTTTCACTCTTTTTAATAACTTGTTTATTTTTCCTCAGATCTATCCCATTTTATTGGTTTTTCTTCAAACTGGTGATCTGGGTTTGCTTTATTTTGTTATCTAGACATTGATTTTACATTTTTTTTTGGGGTGTTGTTAAAAAAAACTATCCTTTTTCCCATTTTCCTTATAATCCTTTCTATATGAGCCTGTTGAGGAAAAATGTAGGCTAAGGAAAAGGGAAAAAAAATGTAATAAGTGTTTTATTTTACATTGAGCTTCAGCTTGAAAGTATCTGCTTGTTTACATTTAGATTTTCTTTTTATCTATTTTGAGGAAAAGAAAAATAGGATGGGAATGCACTTCTTTTTTTTCTCTTTTCCTTCTTGATTTGGGATGTCAAATTGGTTCTTTAGTTGTCATTTTGTATGGTGTTTTTCTTAATTGGAAAGCTATGGTAATCTACAATCTTTTGTGTCAGCCATAAAAGGAGCTTGAAAATATTGAATCAACATCTTTGATCATTGGGAACTTCTGTTACTTGAGCCTTGGATCTCAATCTGTTCATTGATTTGTTTCAAATTGTGATCTAGGTATGCTTGGTCTTTTTATTTGGGTTTAACCTTTTATGAAGATGTTAATAATCTCTTGTACAATCGAAGTCATTTGACTTATAGCTTGGTTTGGTAGTTCATTCATATTTTCAAACCATTCAAGAGGTGAACAAATCTAGTCTTCTGTCAGTAAATTATTAATGAACGGGACTGGCAACTTCTGATTCTCTTTTCATGGTTTTAGATCTTCATGGTTCTCTTCGTTTCTATTCTAAATGCTTGTGTGAATAACTTCAGTAATACCGGATGTCTAGTTTGTGGACTCTAGCATACATGGATAGTTTTATACAAAACATGTGAACAAAGTAGTCTCGGCTCAATCACTATGAAGCTCTTGAACTTAGTTGTACTGCTTAATAGGAATTTTATAGAATATTAAGCAGCAGAAGATATGATTCTTCTACTTTATTTCTTCCTTTTGGAAACTTTTTTTGAAACAGAGGATTTTACCATTACAGTTAGCAGGCAAGTGCTTTTTGGTTCATATACTACAAACTGGGATTATTATGGGGCTTTTTTTTATCAGAGGACATGAGGTTGTGTTATATGATTCTTCTTTTCAACAACTATTGCCGAGCAACTGATTTTTGAACCTGTTTTCAGATGCATTAATTTGATCAAATTGGTCTTTTCAATTTTCATTGTCTTTGTTTTTCCTGTTACTGAATTTGTTTCTTTTGGATGCACGATTTCTGCGTTGCTTACATCAGTCGTTATTCTTCATCACATTCTACCGTTATGACCAGAATTGGATGATTGACTATTGAACCCTTCTTGTGCTGCTTCTTTGTTTATGCGAATTTTATTGTAACCATTTTTATCATATAGAAGAGTAATGTAATTATGTGCCTTTTCGTGCTGCTATCTGAGTGTTTCTCTGAGTACCTGATCAGTTCAATCTGTATCCTTTGATGCTTGGTTCTTTCAATGCCAGAATATATCTCTGTGATCCTTAGAGTTGAACTATTCTTCTGATAGCTAAGGTGCTATTTTGTCAGGGGGGTTTTGAGTTACTTTTCGGCGTACTACTAGAAACCTTTCTTGTTAAGTATCTTCTGCATCATACATAGGAAGCTAGATGGGTTCCAGATTCCCATCTCATCAGCTCAGCAATGGGCTTTACGTGTCAGGCAGGCCAGAGCAGCCTAAAGAAAGGACTCCGACCATGAGCTCAGTGGCCATGCCCTATACTGGTGGAGATATTAAGAAATCAGGAGAACTAGGGAAAATGTTTGATATCCCTACAGATGGTTCTAAATCCAGGAAATCTGGACCTATAAGTGGTGCTCCTTCAAGGACTGGATCTTTCGGGGGTGCTGCTTCACATTCTGGACCAATCATGCCTAATGCAGCACCTCGGGCTGGCTACACCACATCAGGTCCTGGTGGCGCTGGAGGCATGTCTGGTTCAGTCTCATTGAAGAAGTCAAACTCTGGACCACTAAATAGACATGGGGATCCTGCGAAGAAATCATCCGGTCCACAATCTGGTGGAGTGACACCAAGTGGACGTCAAAATTCTGGTCCAATTCCTGTTCTCCCTGCAACTGGCCTTATTACATCTGGGCCCATCTCCTCTGGGCCACTAAATTCCTCCGGTGCTCCTCGGAAAGTGTCTGGTCCTCTGGAATCTATGGGATCAATGAAAGTCAAAGGTTCTGCTGTTGTTCATAATCAGGCTGTGAATATTCTTGGCCAAAACGACGACTTTTCTTTCAAGAGGAACTTCCCCAAGCTAATATTATATGCACTGATACTGCTCTTTGTAATGGGTTTCATTGCTGGTGGTTTTATTCTTGGAGCGGTTCACAATGCCATTCTCCTCATCGTTGTTGTGGTTCTTTTTGGTACTGTTGCTGCATTATTTGCTTGGAACTCTTGCTATGGGAGAACAGCTATTATGGGTTTCATTGCTGGTTATCCAGATGCAGAGCTTAGAAATGCAAAAAATGGGCAATTCGTGAAAATCTCTGGGGTAAGTGATTTAATTTCTGTTCAGATATGATATTTTCATATTTGCTACCAGAAAATTGCAATCTATAATCACATGAACATCCTAAATTATTCAATATTTTCCCCGAATCCCGTCTCTTTTTGCCCCCTCTCACTATGAAAAAACTGGCTTTGTTGAGGGTTACTTGTTATAGTCAGTCCTAAGCCTGATTAAGGACAAGTGTTTCATTAGGTTGTTGACGATGATCATCAAATCTTGTTGAATCTTTATATATGGATCATAGAGAAGTTTATAAGATATTATTTGGTTTACCAGAAGGATTGAAATACTTTAACTGACTTTAATGTAGTTGATTATGAGATATTAATGCCTCGTTTGGTCATTTATCCTACATTTTGTAGGAGTATTATTTTTTCAACACGTTTTAGTACATGAGTTAGCAATAAATTAACTACGCTTGGAAAATTTTAGCCACTCACATGATTGCTTTGAGCATAGAGAAGGAAATTCTTTTACTTATATTGAAGAAGTCTTACTTTTTACTAGAGTTTTATTCGTTTAAATTTATACTAATTATTCTTTATGTTATGACAAACTATTTTAATTCTACCTAATAATTAAGCTTTTCCTTGTGTTAATACACTAGATAACTGAACAAGGGATTTGTGTATTAGCACAAGGAAAAGCTTGGTTATTACATAAGTATTGAATTAGATTGTATTAACATAAAGAATGATTAATATAAAGCTAAACTTGAAATTAGAAGGATGAGTAAAACTCTAGTAAAAATTAAGACCTCTTCAAAATAATTAAAAAAATTTCCTTTCTTTTGCTAAAACTAAGTCATGTTGGTGGCTGAAAATCACCAAGTGAAATAAACTAATGTGCCAAAACATGTTGAAAAATAATACTCCTATCAAACATAGCACAAATCTGTTTTAACAGTGATGCCATACCCTTACAAGTACTTGTGTAGGTAGTAGTGTACATAAAATATAGTTTTTTCATGTGATTGAGCCTTATTGATCGTAAAATTTTCACCATAATATTGTTTAACCTAAATTCTGCAAGATATTCCTTTCATGTTATCTATATGGTTTGAAGTATGATATTATATTTTATCAAAATAAAAGATATAATTTGAGTGGATGTCAATTTGCCAACTCAAGGTCTTATTGGTTACCATGGGTTTAAGCGACTCGTTGTATCAAAAACCATGTACAAATACAAGATCATTTGTTTTATGCACATATGATCCCATGTAACTGCTGAACATCTTCCAACTACTGGGAATTGAATTACTGGTTGCATATGTTTGTGTACTTGTGCTTTTTGTTGGAATCATTCAATTTGATCTACTTGTAATCTGTAGATGATACTGATTAATCGTTTGGTTGTAATTTTTGAAGGTGGTAACATGTGGGAACGTGCCTCTTGAGTCATCCTTCCAGAAAGTTCCAAGATGTGTTTATACATCAACTAGTTTATATGAGTATCGAGGATGGGATTCCAAAGCTGCCAATCCTAAACATCGTCGTTTTACCTGGGGACTCCGATTGTTGGAAGTGAGTAATTGACTTGTTAATTTTTATTATCTTCTCCTGAACTTTTAAGAAAATTTTTTATGGCTTTGTTGGCTTACTATGCTGTGAAATGGTACATTGCCCTTTGGTTATAGCTGTCGTTGGGCAGATGGGTCAAAATTTGTATTGGTGTTGTCTAATTATATAAATGCCGTATGTGAAAAGATCTGTTTGTTTTTTCCCATCTTTTCAGTTCAGTTTCTATGTTACTTGGACTCGGGTATAACTGTTTGGTATGAGTATGTGACTGACGCGCATATTCAATTTTTTTTCTAAGTTTCCATGTATTTAGAGGTTCATATCCCATATACCCATGTTTGGATATATGTTGATGCGAGTGTCAGACATAGGTTTAAAAAAATGAAGAGTCAAAGTAACATGGATTAGTAATGTTCTCCAGCCTTCTTTCTGTTTTGAATATTAACCTTTTGTATGCCATTTCGACAGAGGCGTGCTGTTGACTTCTACATCTCCGATTTCCAGTCTGGGTTGAGAGCATTAGTAAAAACAGGCAATGGAGCAGTTGTGACTCCTTATGTGGACGACTCAATTGTTATAGATGTCAACCCAGCCAACGAAACATTATCTCCAGAGTTCATCAGGTGGTTGGGAGAAAGGAATCTTTCAAGTGATGACCGATTAATGCGACTGAAAGAAGGGTAAATTTCTCTCCTATTTATAGTTCTGCCTTGATATTAAGTGCTTATGTTGCAGGAGCAGTAAATGGGTCTCTCTCTTTGACCAATGGCTAGTAGCCTGAAATTGTCTTCCAAACTTGAAATAACCTGAACCCACTCAATTGCCACCTCTAAGCCCTAGCATAAAGATGTACATGTAGCTTATACTGATGTCAAGTGTGTGTATTATGTTTTATGCAACAGCATCCTACTCATTTATGGTTCATTTGATCTACCATTCCTCTAAGTCTATACTGTAATTACAAAATTAAATAATATAGAAATCTAGAGGAAGGCTGTTTCGGTTAGGGTTGGAGCTTTGGATACAATGTAGATCAGTGTTTGTTTTGTTGCTGAGGTTACAATGTTTATGTATTGACTCTATATTGAAATGGACACTTCGTACCTTTTGAAAATTTCATTTTCAATTAAATTGTGACAACCTCTTTGGGGTGCTTGGAGGTCGAAGAACAATTGTAGCTCTAACTTGTAAGCATGTGTGATACCATAGTTGAATGAGTTTGGGAGAACTCTCATCATGTTGTAACCTATTCTGAAATTGCAAATTTATGTAGGTATATCAAGGAAGGAAGCACGGTTAGTGTAATGGGAGTTGTTCAGAGAAACGACAATGTCCTTATGATTGTTCCTCCGCCTGAACCCATTGCAACCGGTTGCCAATGGCCCAAATGTATCTTCCCAGCTAGCCTCGAGGGTATTGTATTGAGATGTGAAGACACGTCAAATAATGATGCCATACCTGTTTAGTAGCATGTGCATTGTAAACTTTTTTTTTTTTTCAGCTACAACACTATATTTTTTCCCTTGTTATTCTATTAATATTTTGGGGATGTGGCGAGGACACACGATGAACACGAGAGAGGCAGGCAGCTTCTCTTACCTTTTAATTCGGTGTATAGCTTTTTCAAGGTTTCTTTGCAGTTAGTTTTATGGTGTAGGGTTCAAATGGTGTTGTCGTGGGGGTTGATCGGCTTTCGTGCACTTGGGGATTTTGTGTTTGTCAAGGTTTCAGGGAAAAGAAAAGAAAAACATTAACAAGGTATTCAAGTATATTCGTTGTTTCTATCTACATGGACTGTTTTACCTTACGTTTTGTTTGCAAAAATGACAGGCTCAGTTTGATCCATTGATGGCTTTGGATTGAATTTCTTATCGGTAATTTGTGTAAAATATCAGTGTTTCCTTTTTACCACTTGGAATTGGGATGTTCTTTTGATTGCGTTGCATTGGTCTGGTTTCATCATCATCATCATCATCATCATCATCATCATCATCATCATCATCATCATCACTACTACTTTGGGAGGAGGAATGTCTTTATCAATCAACATTCGAGCTGTGCAGTTGGTGGGTTCAATAAGTTTAAAAGAATAAAAAATCGATTTAATCAATCTTCCAAAAACTGAGCTGAATCCTTCATGGATTGATGCTATATATTTCCTTTGAAGAAAAACAGTTTAATTATATATTTATATTAAGTCAACTAATGTAGTGGATAAAATTAAATTTTTGATGTTAAGTCTCAACCATCATTTTCTAATCAAAACAACGATGTGACACTGGAAACCACGACGCAAGCAATCTTATTGATAAGATAAACCTTTCGAAGTCACAAATTTATACCAGTGAAATGGAAAGAAAAAGGTATGAAAAAGACGCATCAACATCAGTTTTACATATAACATTAAATGTTAAAGGACAATAAATAGTCTACTTTTATACCGACTTAGATACAACTCAAAAATTAAGACTTCTATTTTAGTACCAGTTAAAATTTAAGAGTTAATTTGGATATGATGAAAGTATAATTTTTTTTTACAGAAAGGGGTTATTTAAACAAAATAACAAAATTTAAGGGTTTAATTAATATATTAGCCTAAAACAATTTTAGTTTATAAATAAAAATATAAATGGTAAGAGATGTTGGTTTAATTGCTGACAAGAAAATAACTGTAACGTCGGTGTAAGGAAAAACAAAAAAAAGTAGTCACTTTGCAGCCTGCAACTTGAACCCAAAACCGAAAGACAAAGTAAGGAATGGTGAGACCGACAGCGAAGCACCAGGCATCGGTGACGCCGAGATTGGTATTGCTTTGCGTTGGTCTACTGGGAATCGGCCGCTTCATTGAGGGCTTCTTCATCTCCTTCCTTCAATCCTTATCTTTCTCTCTCTTTCTTTTTCCAGCAATTGGTCTCTTCTTTCTTCAGATGCCCCTCCATTTGCTTCCCACCATCACTCAAACCCCAACCCCATAGTAAACCCAACACTCTCTTACTTCTTTATCTTTCAATTTCTTAGATCACTGGGGGAACTCCCACTTCATCAATTCTGTTTACTTACTCCTTTGGTGGTGTTGCAGGGGCATGGAGACAATAATGTTAAGGATGGCAGAGTGTTGTCAGCTACTTTTTTTGATTTGCCTGCTCCTCAACTCGAATGGGAGAAGATGGCAACTGCACCTGTTCCTCGTCTTGATGTTGCTGCTATTCAGATTAACGATCTTCTTTATGTCTTTGCTGGATATAGCACCATTAACCACGTTAGTTAGTTACTTAACACTACCCTTTCTACCTTTTCTTATGTACTATGCTTTGCCTTTTCTTTTTCTTTTTCTTTTTTCTTTTTACTTTCTTTACTTCCTGGGGACTGCATTTTCGACTTCTTCTATGGTGATTTTGGAGCATGTATATTTGTGTTAAATAGAGTTATGCTTCTCAGTATTGTTTTCTTCTTCGCTTGCAATGTTTGTATCATAGGTGCATTCACACGTTGATATATACAATTTTACGGATAATTCATGGGGAGGAAGATTTGATATGCCAAGAGAAATGGCGCACTCACATTTTGGTATGGTAACAGATGGACGATATATGTACGTGGTCACTGGACAATATGGTCCTCAATGCAGGGGTCCTACGGCTCACACATTCGTTCTCGACACTAAGACGAAGAAATGGCATGACTTCCCCCCTTTGCCAGTCTCTAGGTATGTGTATATATCAATCAAGTTATGTTGGAGGTATATAGTAACTGTGGAGGAAACAGAATGTTCTTGTCCCTGATAAACTGTGTATGTTTATAAGTGTTAATGTGTACACTCTACACGTGCATTGTGATGGGTAAACAGTAGGCTGTTCCATAGAGAAACCTTGTCTGCATAAAATGAGTGATAAAGATGTTTGAAGGAAAAACAGCTGGACTTTCATTCAGAATTCTGCCTGTTTGGGTGTTTTTGCATGTATAACACTTTATAGTTGCTTGTCAGTTCTATTACTCGGACTCCATTTTTCCCTAGGTTAGTACGTGTGTGAGCTCTCTTTAATGTATCTAACCTGCATTGTGGAAAAGAAAAATGATTTTGTTCAATGTAGTTTCTACTGCTTGCTTTCCTATCACTTTGTGTAAGTTGTATCTGGCTTTTTTTATTGGTTTGATGAGTTTCCTTTGTTCTTTGCTTTCAATTCTGCTTCATAAGGCCTGAACTTGTCTGCATAATTTGCCGAGTATCTAATGACAAAAGAGATGATCTGCTACAATTCTTTTCTGCTTATTCAACAATCCTATAGAACAATAAATTGCATATTTATCATTAATTTATAAAATTGATCCTCTGAGTTTGCGGTTCAACTTCAATGCTATTTTGCAATTCTAACTATAGTTTTGGTTGTCTTATCCTCTCTCTCTCATCCTTGCTTTTCATTTTTTCCTCTTCTTGGATATGTTGCCTTGTTAATCCGTTTTTCTTGCTTTTTTGTTGTTTTTTGATGAAGATATTATACATCTACTGAAGTTTATGTGGTTTAAGTGGCAATGCACTTGAGTATTTTCAGGTATGCACCAGCCACTCAACTTTGGAGAGGTCGACTTCATGTGATGGGTGGCAGCTAGGGGAATGGGCATAGACCTGGGCTAGAGCATTGGAGTCTTGCTGTGAAGGATGGGAAAGCATTAGAAAAGGAGTGGAGGAGTGAAATACTCATTCCACCGGGGGGTGGGGGGGGGGAACCTCACAGGAGTGTTCTCTAATATTGCTTTTCCATGTTGCAAGTTGATTGATTATTCTTTTTGTGAATTTTTTGGAATTGGATGCATGTTCTTGATTACAATGTCATACATTTGGATTATGAATTCATAGCATCTTATCTTGATGATTTATACATTTTTGTATTATAGAAATCCGAACAGATGTATACATGCAGGTTTAGTTTTTACCATTAATGAAATGGTATGTAAAACAAATTGAGACAATAATTTCAGGATGGCATCACTGCAATTATGCTGTATATCATGTGGGGGTGTTAGAAATTTTTAGTTTTAATCTTCAGTTGCTGATATGTTGTTCTAATGTGTTTTTCTTTATATCTTTAAGCCATAATACATATTGCATGAACACAATTTCATTATCTAATTTAGAAAAAGCAAGCAATGTAAACACTGAAATATTTGGAACTGTTGTCCTTGATTATTAAAAGGCTGCTTTCGTCATATCATACGAGCATCTATTTGTTTTTGGGAGCCAATAAAATAACATGTTGATTTCAGTTGTGCATTCCTCGTGTAGTCTCACCTAAACTTCGTCTTTCAAATGTCATTAATGTAGGGGCTGTGTTGTGTTTAAAGATCGTCTTTATGTTATTGGGGGCCAGGAGGGTGATTTTATGGCTAAACCTGGAGCACCTATTTTCAAATGCTCCCGAAGGAACGAAGTAAGGAGGACATTTGTTTTTTTCTTGAGAGTTCTCTCGATTGGCCTTTTTAATAATAGTATATTATTTTGTTGGTCTGTTTCCTTTAAAGCATTCTATATCATTTTATGATTGTAATTGGCACGTATTCATGTCCTGCATGTTGATCTCTTTTCTTAAACCACAAGCTTTACTGATATTATCAGGAATATTGGCAAAATAAAAGTTATGCTTGCTATGCTGTTTCCTCTGTCCTGTGCATGTATTCATCTGTGAGTATTTTATGATACATGATAAATGCGATGTGATATAATACTGTGGATAAATGGGTTTAGCTAACTGATTGATTATATATTTTACAAAATGTGTTTCAAACTAGACGATGTAGGTTCTGTCTAATGTCAGGTTATTGCATCTCTACCGTTCTTTGCTAAATTTTCTATGAATAATATATTTTCCTGTAAATATATATATATATATATATGGAGCCTTAAAATTAACTTATTTTCTAATTCTGCTTCAGGTTGTATTTGGTAATGTATACATGTTGGATGACGAAGTGAAGTGGAAAACATTACCTCCTATGCTAAAGCCAGATTCACATATTGAATTTGCTTGGGCAATCGTTAGCAATTACATTGTTATTGTTGGAGGCACAACAGAGAAACACCCTGTAACGAAAAAGATGGTTCTGGTTGGAGAAATATTTCAGTTCAATTTTGATACACTGGTATTATCTTCTTATCTTTGTACAGTTGCGTAAAGAAGATTTTCATATATATATATATGCATGTTTATGCTTATACTCACATAGTTTGGATGATTTGCATTCTATTCTATTATTCATACACACGTCTGCAAAAAGGCATGTGTACGTAGTTATGCACAGAGCACCCCCATGGCTGCCCAGACATGTGTCAAGTGGAGTTGCTGCTGTTATTCAGCCTTTTCTAGCTTATATGCAGACTACAATCTTCAGCCTAGTAGTTTTCACATTTGGCTGAAAGCATCACTTGGTTTTATTTTTTGACTGCCAGACTTCATTGCTTTCCCTCTATTACCGGTGGGGGTCATTGTGCACCAAGTGTTAAAAACGAGTACAGATGCATATGTATGTATGTGTGTATGAATGTATGTATGTATGCATGCATGCTTTTGAGTCAATTCCTTACGATGTTGATTGCATTTCAGAATTCAGATATTTCCCATACGCACTTCCATCTTAATTAGTAAAAGGTCTTTGATTAAATATATTGCATTTAAAACTGGGACTCAACTTTGTATGGAACACTTTCGAGTTTACTGCATCAAGAAGACATGATAATCATTGTATATAATTGATACGCGTGAAACCTCAAAATATGATACTACATTCTGCATGTTCTTTGCACTAAACAACAGAGTATTCTTCATGTGTTTTTTCAAATTATTTTATAAGGTCTGATGTTTGTGACACTGCTTTAACAGAAGTGGTCGGTGATTAGAGAACTTCCATACCGGGTGAAAACCACACTGGTCGGGTATTGGCAAGGATGGCTGTATTTCATATCAGGGCAGCGAGACAAAGGGCCAACCGATCCGGCACAAAAGAAGGTCATTGGAGAAATGTGGAGAACCAAATTAAAATTGAACTCATAATCCAACCTTTTTCAAATTTTGACCAATATTTACCATGTGATGAAATTAAAATATTTTGTTCATTTACAAAAACACGTAAAATCATTGTATTAATTAGTTTATAGGAACTTTCTTATAGTCCTTGTCAGTTCCATGATGAATAGGTGGATAAATGACATATTAACGTCCATTTCCAACACAATTTTGGATATGCTAAACAGACTTGTTTATAATTAAATGGTCATTCATCCAGTCCTAATTTTTTCAAAAGAATATGTTAAAAATGAATTCGGTCTTAGCCGAGTCATAATTGAACTCAGACAAAAAATTAAAATTGCGTCATAGCTCGATCCACCTATAAAAATTGCCAAAAATTCTGGGGAGGGAAAAAGAGCATGAGAATTTGGGCGGAAGAATCCTTGTTAGAAATTACAAACTTCCATGTTTTAATAAATAACCTTCTCTATGATATTACATTTGAGTGATTTGCCCTTTATTCTTCTAGTAAAATGCAACTTATTCTATTTCTTCAGATTCTGCACTTGACCTTTCTTTATTACGTTCCACAAAGCAGCTTTGGCTTCCTCCAACGTTTCAACAGTTTGCCCTTCTTCAAATGATAACCTCTGTATGTTGAACTGAAAAATGGCATAAAATAGAATTTATATAGGAACTGGCATATAAAATACCTACACCTCCAAACAAACCCAGACTTTAAATTCCAAAATAATCAATACCTGTGCACCTTGACGGACCCTGATGTCAATTCCTTTGCTGTCTATTGATATAAGAGCTGCATCATCAACCTCAGCTTCTTTTGATAACAGCTTCCTCAGAGGCTTTGAAAAGGTTACATTTAATTCCTACAGTAGAAGCAAATGAAACCCAAATTAGCCCGGGAAAATAGGGCCTATTGGCAAACTTCATAAGAGCATATGTATAGAGAAATCAATTAGTAGACTTAGATCTTCAAAAGAAAAGAAGAATGAAGCACATAAGATAACACATAATCCATGCAAATTAGAAGAGGAAAACTGAGATTCTAAGAATAAAAAATGTTCACCTTCAGGTTTTGTTCACCTCCATCAACAGCAATCTTATCTGGTTTAACTGCTTCATATTCCTTTACATCGACCCATGCAACAGTGCCAAATCCTCCAATGAAATATATGTCACTGAAAAAAATTTTGATAAATAAATATTTTCCCTGTGTGGATTATACGACAAATTTACATCAAGTACAAAAGATTCAAAATAATAATAACAATAATAATGTAACTACTATGTAAAAAGGAAAAAAAATCAAAGAAAACAGGGGAATGTTAATTAACTGTTTACTTTTATCCCACTACTAATCAGACTTCTGAATACAAAAGCAGCGTTATTTTACATGGTCTCATATGTTACATAGAAACCAACTGTCATAAGGTAACTAGTAAAACGATGAAACTTAAAATCAAAAGTACACACCAGAAATATTTCTTTCTTCATGTTGAACCAATTTCAGTTCAACCAAACCTTGGGGTAGTACTTAGTAGAACAACGAACTAAACATACAAGCTAGGCAACAAGAACACTGACTCCTAAATTCAGTGAAAACAGATTGTTTTCTATTAACTATAAATAAAAGACCATTAAGAGAAAAAAATGTAGTCATATATGAAAATCCTCGTATCTCATTAAAAAATGAACTAGGACGGCGCAAGTTAGAGCGACTGCAAGCTTGAAGACACTGGCAACCAAACTAAGAACCCATTCCTCAGCACCCAAACAAATTAAACTCTACTAAATATTACAAGTGCATGACTGTATAATAGATATTAGCAGTTTCCAAATGAAAGAATCAGCAAGAAAAAAAGGTCAGAGATAAGATGCAATGCACAAAGAATTAGTCTATAGGCTTTCTAAGAAGGAAACATTAGCTGGCACCAGAGGTAAGAAATCCTATAGACCAAAGCAGACCTTATGTTCTGCATCCTGAAGTAGTAGAAATTCCCCCACTGTTGTGATGGCCCTTGTTGATGTTTCGCTATGTACTGTTTATGAGCCCATTCCTAGTAAAATAACCAACCCAAGGTGAGGCGTATTTTAGGCACAAATTCTACAGACATGCACAATGCATATAATAGAAGAAATTTAGTGAACCTAGAGATAAACAATACCCTTTAAACATGTGATCAAAGAGAAGAAAGGAGAAAATATCCAAAAGTATGCATTCTTTCAATGGTGAGGAAATCGAATCCTCCAAATAGACATCCTCTACAAGCTATAGGATAGACTCCAAGGGAAGAGAACCTTGCTCTCTACAGCCGTTTTTGAAGCAATGCCCTGAGCCCATGAAGTAAAAAGAAGAAGTCCTAATCTCTTTTAGCAAGCATCCCAACTGAATATGAACTATGAAACCCCCCCCCTCTTTCTTTTTCCACAACCAAAAAACAAAAAGAAAAGGGGATTTAGGCAAGCACCTGTTGATGTTCAGGAAGAGGGTAGACATCGCCAAATATCGTTACCCTTGCATTTGATAAGCCACTCCATCCAGGTATCTGTAAATCCAACTTTGATAAGTGGACAATAACTAACCAAGATATTCCATCAGAGCAAAAGGATCAAAACAATTAACCTGCACAACAAGGGTGCATCTAGGGGCTGCTAATAAATTCCGCGTATGGATAGCCAATGGAGAAAATGAAAATATTGGATCTGCAGATTGAAAGACAAAGATATATCAAATAATCTAAAAAATTATAGACAAAAACCAGCTTCCATTTACACAGCTGTCCTACTTATAGGCAAAGAAAGTCTGCTACTTTCATAAAGGATAAACACATAGTTATTAAGGCTCTTTCACTTCAAAATAACAATAATATAAAAAAACAAGAAAGTTTAACAAATGTTCTGATAAAACATTTACGGTGGAAAGAAGGCATAAACAACTAACAGAACTTCAAAAGTAAACTACTTACGGCCCATTGAATCAGGCACAAAATCAACCAGAGAGCCAAAGGGATACCCTTCTCGTCGGTGGTGCATCCGAGACATTACAGTGCATAAATGAGCAAATCTAGCCTTAAATTACAGATGCCAATAAATACAGGACTATTAAATTACAGCAAAACTGGAAAAGAGACAAAAAGAAAGAGAATAGATCAAATTATTTTTATCAAGACATGACAATATTTAGAACTCAAAAAATAGCCTTTACTTGTTCCATCAGATTACGGACTGCTAAGGATGGTCGGGGTAATCCATGTGCTGAAGTTGCACTCTGCACTCCACCAGATATTGGGGTTCTGAAAAGCCCAGCTCTTGTACCCCCAGTGGCTCCACTACTATGAGGAGCTACTACAGAGGTTTTAACCTTTGTTAATTTATCGTCATCCTTCTTGCTGCTTCCATTTTGATCTGGATCACCCTTCAGAATATAAGAGAGACTATCAATACCAAGCTGAAGTAGCCACTTGATACATCCAACAAGTCTCTATGACAACCAAAACGGAAAAAAAAAAAAGAAAAAGGGTCCAAAGATCATAAACTATAGTAACATCCACACCCTTGAAAAATTTTAAACCCTCAACCGATCCCTTGCATTAGGCCCTCTAAATTTTCGATTTTTTTCAAGAGTACAAATCTAAGAAACATTCAAACATAAAATTGAAAAAGTAAAACCTACATTTTTGCTAAACCCAAAAATTATATTGCTATTTTCTAAATCATTCAAAAACAGTAAGTTTGCTTTTCTATCAAATCAAATGCAAAGTTAGAGAGGTTCTCATCTCATGTATCTTTCTCAATGTGCTTACACAAATTGTAGAGTAAACAAAGCAAACATTACATAAATATAAAACTTAAAAAGAACCCAAATAAGCAAACAGCAGAGAAGTCCAAAAAAGCAAAGCGAGAACGGAGTTATTCAGATTACCTGAGAGACAGAAAGACTATCCTCCTCAGAAACAAAGCTAAACCCAACATTGAGGGTTAGAGGCTGCGGCTGGCCCTCACCTTCATCGGGAACCTCGCGAGATAGAGCGTGGAGACGAAAACCATGAAAGTGAGAGGTTTCGGCGTTGAATTTGAGAGACTCAATTCGTTTACTTGGCCCTTTGATCAAAAAAGGAGAAGACGATGATGATGAAGGTGAAGAGGCAAGTGAGTGGGTGTGGAGAAAAGGGTGCGTCTCAGATACATTAGAGATGAACACTGAACTTGAGAGAGATTCCATTGGAGAACACCAAAGAGATCTACGATGAAAAAATGAGAAAAAAGAGGGCCTTTTCAGTGTTCTTGCTTATAAAGAAGCAAAAGGGTTTTTGAGTTAGTACAGACAGGGGTTTTGTCTTTTTATTTTATTTTAATTATTAATGAAAAAGAACAGTGAAAGGATATTGATCTGAGTAAAAAGAGAGATTCTTGAAAGATATTTGAGAATTTTATTTTTACCCGGATTTATGCTATTTTTCTCCTATACGTAATTTATTTTTCTTTATATTCTTTTTGTCACACTTTTTTTTATTTTCCAAAATTAACAAAATCAATTTTAAAAATTTGAAAATAGAATGCATCTCCTAAAAAATGAAAATGCAATGCATTGTTCAAAACTCGAATTTTAAAACCAAAAGAAACGGTGAATATATATATTTATTTGATATTATTTTTTATAAAAACTAAATATATTTACAAGCTTGTTATTTCCTTATTTACAGATATTTATTCCGCCAACAAAATATTCACATATATCGAGAAAATAAATAAAATAGGAAAATTTGTAGATTTCATTCCATATTTGTGAAGGAAATTTCGGAGAAATAAAGGTAAGAAATAATCAATAGATGTTAAGCTTTAAAAAAACAATAAAACAAGAAGAGTTTTGTAAATAATAATAATAATAATAATAAATGATGAAGGTCATCATTTATAATTCTTGCTTTCCGAAGTTCTGTGTTATTATTTTTTTAATTCTATTATCTTATAATTTTTTTAGTGTTTGTGTTTTTGTTAATTTAGTTGATATAATATTGTTGTTGTTATAAAAAAATATAAGTTTGAAGGTATTAAAATACGAAAAATTATAAATAATTTTAAATATTATATAAAAGAAATACCAAAAATATAGAAAAAAGAAGAAGAAGGAGGAAGTGTGTATTTCTAATAAAAGAAGAGTGGAGAGAGGTTGATATTGATCCAACTCAAGTGATTCCTATCAACAATAAAAGTTAATCATGTTGTTTTTGTGAGTTGGCTGATTGGGCACAATACGTTTTTTTTATTGCCATTAATTAAATTCTTTTCCTCATCTTTTTATATGCTCTTTTCTTTTGGTCAGATTCACATCTTAATTTCCCTTTCAAGTTCCTTTCCTTGGCGCATATTGATATTTGATCGTGTAAGATTAAGAATAAAAGTCCAACTCTTTGCAGTATACGACAACCTGCTGCTGCTTGTTTTCCTCATTGTTCTCATGGCCAACGAAGTCTACATGTGTTTATAATTTTACAAATACCTAAACTTTAAAGATTAAATGGGTAATGGCACAGTAATTTGATTACCTAAATTGACCCTTTAATTCGAGTACCCAAATTGATGAAAAAAATTTAAGTATCTATTTGGAAAATGGGTATAACTTAATTAAGCCTGAAAAAAAAAAGTAAACGTGGGAATAACTCTCCAAAACTAAATTTGTATGAAAGTTATTAGTTTTTATCCTACCAAACACCCCTTGTCAGAATTCTGTGTTTTAAAAATCAACACAGAAGAGTTATAAAGTTTTAGACTAGCTTGCTTGCATCTTAGTTTTACTGGGCAAAGTTAATACTTGAAAAAAATATAATCTTTACAATCTCATTAAAATATTTTACAAAGATTAAGATAAAATCTCTAATACTAAAGTTTTTCTATTAATCTCTCTGATTGAAAAAGAATATGTGAAAAGTAAATGCTTACAAAGTTTTAAAATCTTAAAATTACAACTAAAAGTTTTCATATAAAGAGAAAACGAAAGAAATGGAAGTTGTTTATGGAAATTTTTGTAAAATCTTTATATTCTCCATTGGCTTGCTTCTTGAGGATTAAGTTTATAAAAATTTGGAGTGGTTAGGGATAAGAAAACAACAACTAAAAACCTTTGGAGAAAGCAGAAAAAAGTAATCATTGAATATAGAGGCTGCATCCTTTACACTACTGATACGGGGTTGCGCGCGGACCAAGATCGAGTTGCCAAGTCACGAGAAACTCCTACGAAAACCCTAAACAATTAGATCTGAAACGAAACAGAAAATTAAAAGATTAGATTTTTGAATTTTCAGATCTGAAATAAAATCCCCAAATCAGCAAAGAATCAAATTGAGAATAGAAATAAGTGTTAGGGTTATTGAAACCCTCAAGGAGATTGTGATTCTGCCCAATTGAACACCAAGATAGTTTTCCCCAAATTTCGACAATCTAATTTCACCCAAAAAGAGTATGGAAAAACCCTAGAAATTGGGGATTTTTGGGCTGATTCCTTAAGATAGAAAAAGGCTGAAAACACAATAAGAACAGAAAATAGATTAGATAATGATTCAGCACAAGTAGAAATAAAGAAAGAATTGACAGTAAGAAATTAAAAGATAAGTCCTAAGAAGCCTTGAAATCTCGAAAGATCTCACAACTCCCTTCAAACGGCTCTAATCTCCCCTCCAAAGAATATCAATGGCAAGAAGAAGGTTGAAGATGGCTCCCACAATAAAAAAGATTGTTAAAACAACTTCTAAAGAAAACTCAAGAGAAAAATCTTGGAGAAAACTCAAAGAAAATTCTGCTCTCAACAAATCTGAAATTTTAATAATAATCATAAGTGTTTAACAAGGTGGACAGCCATGCCTTTAAATAGGCCTTATAACTAGTCCTAATCTAATTAGAAAACTAAAATAAAAAAAACTCCTAATTATTTTAATATGGAAATTCGGTCAAAGGTCATTTTATCTGGGACTCTTGGACTGAATATTGACATAAAAATTTAAACTAAGTAAATAAATAAATAAATAAATAAAAATAAAAATAAAACTTTACAACTTGGGCCACTTTGATAATTTGGCCTGATTTTCAACTAAGTATGGATGGATTTCTTGATTGGGCTGAGAATTTGCTTATTGGGCCTCGCCTTCAAGAATTTGGGCTTTTGTGACTCGTATCATTCCCCCCTTCCTCAAAAAGATTCGTCCTCGAATCTGAAAAATCAAATGAACTCGACTTTCCTCTATCGAACGGGACTAATGGCAATTGAGTCCACTGAAAAGAATAACCATGAGATAGTAAATAGCAACGGAAACAAGCTTGTAGTCCAATCATAAGCATAACAGAACAGGTATAACGTATGTGAATGGACAGATTCAGATTACCATGCAAACAATCTAATTTACTCACCACTGCCTCGTCAAATATTTGAAACAAAGATGGACATGTTTTAAGGCATTCAGTCGTCTCACATTGTTCCCACAAACCATGAATAAATTGTGAGTAATAAATCAAATGGTAAACATAATCGTCACAAGTAGGTATTTGAAAAGATTCACATGGTTCACAGAGTTGCATAATCATACCATGCATTAATCGACGGTCTATAGATTCACTCACACATGCATTATCAAAAACAAGAATCCTTTTATCAACCATCAAAACAGATAGATCATCAATAAATAAAATAGGACAGTCAAGCACGTTTCGATCTAAGTGTTCATCAACACGATCTTTATCACTATCCGAGGAGTACAAAAGTGTTTCAAAGGTTTCAAGCATCTTACCTCGATAAGCAGAAGAATAAGGGTCGATTTTACCTTTTCATTTAAAACAAACCTTCGCTCATCGGGGGCATAGTGTAGTCGAATCTCCGTTGTTGAGTTAACCTTTGTCAAATGGAACTCAAACTTCATGTACAACCACATAAACTGTTCAAGGCACGAATATAAATTGAAAACAAATTTGGAAAATTTCGTTACCTTATTCTCCAAAACAGATTTGGACAAATTCGAGGATTTTACACAAGGTAAATCAAGAGAATAACAAATCACGCTTCTTTTCGTAATGACTTTATCAACCACAATCGAAGAGTAACAATTAATCGGATTAAAATGATGGGATCTTTTAAGAACTAAGTCACCAAAAGTTTTATCAATAATTTTCAAATCTGCACTGGACTCGGTTTCTAAAATTTCCTTACCTCGCTTACCTTCGGGATCATGTAGTGTGATTTCATCTTTGCTTAAGTTGATCGTATGAAAGCGTCTTTCATTTGAGAGGTATTGAAGTTGAAAGTTATCTTTCGATCTTTCGGGAACCTGAAAAGTAGCAACACAAGAAAAATTCATATCTTGGTTAGTGGAAACATTCCTCACTAGCCTTTCCTCGTCTTTTTCTTTTGTTTCTTTTTCTAACTCATTTTCTCTTCTTTCTTCAACTTCTTTTTCAATTTTCTTTTCTGTTTCACATTCCTTTTCACTCTCAATCTCTTTTTGCTCTTTTTCATTCTCTTTTTCTTTTTCCTCACTTGTTTTAACAGAATTTCTCAGTTTGATTTGGTCCTCATGGACTTGTTCCGGAGTGAGCGGCACTAAGGTAAGTTTCTTTCCTTGATGCTTGAAAGAATACCTATTGGTACGACCATCGTGAGTGACTTTTCGATCCAGTTGCCATGGTTCTCCTAGCAACAAATGGCAGGCTTGAATAGGCATTACGTCGCACACAACTTCGTCTTGATACTTACCGATAGAAAAGGCAATGCGCACTTGTTGAGTGACCCTAAATTGGCCTTCGTTGCTAAGCCCTTGTAGTTGATAAGGTTGTGGATGCTTGGTAGTGGTTAAGCAAAGCTTTTCCACCATCGTCGTGCTGGCTATGTTCGAGCAACTTTCACCATCAATAATAACTCTACAAAGCTTACCTTGTACGTGGCAGCGAGTATGAAAGAGATGTTCTCGTTGCTGCTCGCTCTTTGGTTTTGCCAAAGATGATTGTCCATGATCATGACAATCATCATCCATTCTAGGGACACGTTGAGGGTTGCACCTATGGGGCTGGTTATCCCTATCTTCCTTAATTGGATCTCGATATTGATGTTTTTGATTCACTCGTACCTCATTCAAAGTAGTATTCAATGCTTGAAGTGTAGCATTTATTTGTGTGATTGCAGTAGTATGTCTGTCTAACTGTTGTTGGACTTTCATAAGTGCATCATTATTATCACCTTTAGACATCTTCAAAACCTGTAAAAAATAAACACTCAACACTCAAAAATAAAAGTTAGCAAACCTCACCATTAATCACTCAAAAAGAAAATTCAAATTCTCAATGAGGTCGAATTCAATCTTGTGAGTTCTTTATCAGAGTTTATATCAACCAATTAGAGAGTGTGAACCAAACTACCAAAGAATCCTAATTTGCACTAGGATGCCAAAAACTGACGAGACACCAATTGATTCGTGTTGCACCGAGGAAGAAGTTGTGCACACGTTTAAATCCTACTAACACAAGAAACAAGAAGGTGTTAGATAACGTAAAGGAAGAATAAAGGTAAACAAATGAAAACCTACAGCTAAGAATCAATAAAAATTGCTGAAAACAGAAAACCCGAAAAACTGCGGAGTAACTTGACAACTTCGTTCGAGGTGTTCCCGATCTCCAAAAATCACGAAATTAAATCTGGAGTGTCCTTATATATTGAATTTTTGATCTGGAAATTTTGGGCACCAAATTCAACCCGCTGAATCTTTTTTTAAATTTTTATTGAATTTCGTATTTTTTTATTATTTTGACTTTTTTGACTGATTTTTTTGCGGGAATAATTTTTTTATATTCAATCACAGTGCCAAAAACATGTATGTAAAATTTCAGATCAATCGGACAACGTTTACCCACTCAAATGAATTTTTTTTGAACAATTTTTCTGGGTAAAACTGCTGTTTGTGCTTTAAAAAATAGAGATCAGTTTAGAAATCAACCAAGAACACCCAAAACGCCCAAAATCTGATACCAAATGATACGGGGTTGCGCGCGGACCAAGATCGAGTTGCCAAGTCACGAGAAACTCCTACGAAAACCCTAAACAATTAGATCTGAAACGAAACAGAAAATTAAAAGATTAGATTTTTGAATTTTCAGATCTGAAATAAAATCCCCAAATCAGCAAAGAATCAAATTGAGAATAGAAATAAGTGTTAGGGTTATTGAAACCCTCAAGGAGATTGTGATTCTGCCCAATTGAACACCAAGATAGTTTTCCCCAAATTTCGACAATCTAATTTCACCCAAAAAGAGTATGGAAAAACCCTAGAAATTGGGGATTTTTGGGCTGATTCCTTAAGATAGAAAAAGGCTGAAAACACAATAAGAACAGAAAATAGATTAGATAATGATTCAGCACAAGTAGAAATAAAGAAAGAATTGACAGTAAGAAATTAAAAGATAAGTCCTAAGAAGCCTTGAAATCTCGAAAGATCTCACAACTCCCTTCAAACGGCTCTAATCTCCCCTCCAAAGAATATCAATGGCAAGAAGAAGGTTGAAGATGGCTCCCACAATAAAAAAGATTGTTAAAACAACTTCTAAAGAAAACTCAAGAGAAAAATCTTGGAGAAAACTCAAAGAAAATTCTGCTCTCAACAAATCTGAAATTTTAATAATAATCATAAGTGTTTAACAAGGTGGACAGCCATGCCTTTAAATAGGCCTTATAACTAGTCCTAATCTAATTAGAAAACTAAAATAAAAAAAACTCCTAATTATTTTAATATGGAAATTCGGTCAAAGGTCATTTTATCTGGGACTCTTGGACTGAATATTGACATAAAAATTTAAACTAAGTAAATAAATAAATAAATAAATAAATAAAAATAAAACTTTACAACTTGGGCCACTTTGATAATTTGGCCTGATTTTCAACTAAGTATGGATGGATTTCTTGATTGGGCTGAGAATTTGCTTATTGGGCCTCGCCTTCAAGAATTTGGGCTTTTGTGACTCGTATCAACTACCCTCTCCATTTTTCATTTTCATTTTGTACAACATCAGTCTCTTAACATATTTGGGGATGCATACATTGGCCCTTTCCAATATCCATAAAAAAATGAGTTTAAAACAACTCAGAAACAGTAAATTATTCAGATTTTCAACGTTTAAAAATGTTATATAAATATTGTTATATAATAAAATTATTATATATAGAATGAGTTAGATTGTATTTTGTTTTCTATACTTAAAAATGGGTAAATGAGTCTTGACGAAATAATTAAAGAATGACATGACCGTACATGTGTCTTATGTTGACATTCAGGGACTTGTTTTTAACAACAAGAATGGGTGAAAATTTCAATAAAATGATCAATTTATTATTTGATCTAATATTTATGGACTAATTTACTCATTTTTTTAATAGCGGGGCAAAATACAATTTAACTACTAAAACAAAGACGTACATAGTACTTTTAACGTTGCTATGTTAACGACTACTAAATCAATATTAAATAACATTTCGCAAGTTTGATTTCGTCGTTGAATTGTTGATTTCTTCAAAATTTAAGACCAATGGTAATTAGTTGTTTTATGCCCTCTATTTTTCGCGTAAACCAATAGTGCTTAAAATGTTCAGTTGAACTATATATCTGCCATGATTTCTTTATAGATAATTGAGTGTCCATGACAAATGCAAGCACTCAAAGGGAGAAAGGAGGAAATTAAAAAGAAAAAGAAATCTCATTTCAGTGTCAAGCGATCTGCATTGATCTAGTTCAAGATCAAATTTCATGAGCCCTAGGCAAGCAAAATCCAGTGAAGCAAACATACCCTATCAACCATGGAAGCTTATCATACTTTTATGCTTTTCTTTATCACTTGGCCGATTCCTTTGGCACATTAGTTTTCTTCTACTAGTCATTAATTATATTCTTTTCCCTTACTTTTGTATATGCTTATTATTTTGTCACCTTCACATCTTAATTTTCTCTTTCAAATACATGTCATGATCATGAAATCAACCATCACACAAACACAATTTCTTTCTTTTTTTATTCTTCCTTTTCCTTTCCTTGGCACACATTGATATTTGGTTTTGTGAAAATTTGAGATATGGCTGCAGAAGAAGAGTCCAACTCTTTGCAGTATACACCAACCTGGGTGGTTGCTGTTGTTTGTTTTTTCTTTGTTCTCATATCCCTTGTTGCTGAACGAGCTCTTCATCACCTTGGGAAGGTACCTAAATGCCTTACCATGTGTTCAATTTATAATTCTAAAATGTTTCCATTATGTTCATTTGGTCATATAGTCAAAATCGTTCATCTATTTGTATGTTTGCCAATCTAGATCTTAAAGCACAAGCAGCAAGATGCACTATTTGAGGCATTGCAAAAATTGAAAGAAGGTTTTGCTTCCTTCCTTTCTTTTTTGAATTCATAGAATTTCTATTATTACTAACCAATTCATTGCTCATGTTTGTTGGCAGAACTCATGCTATTAGGATTCATTTCCCTTCTATTAACTGTCTTTCAAGGTCTAGTGAGTGAAATGTGCATCCCTACTTATTACGTCTCCACGGTATTGCTTCCATGCAAGAAGCATAGTGAAGGCAAAACTCCCGAAAAGCATTTTCCTCGAGCTATAAACCACAGGCGGCGCCTGTTTTCCACTGAGGCTGCGTCTGATCATTGTTCTCGTGAGGTATATTATATGATTTCACTAGTGCAAATTGAGTCACAATATGTGTATGCCTTCAAACCATACTTAAATCTGATTGTATATTTTCTCGGAGCTCAGGGGAAGGTCCCCTTATTGTCATTGGAAGCATTACATCAGCTGCACATTTTCATCTTTGTATTGGCAGTTGTTCACGTTATATATTGCCTCATAACAATGGTTCTTGGAGGAGCAAGGGTGATGTTTTCTACTTAAAAACTTTTTGGTGCAGTCCCTTAATATAGCTTTGGTTAGCATTAAATATTTTACTATATGCAGATACGGCAATGGAAACAATGGGAAAACGAGATTCAAGGACACCTAAATGGTAACACGAAATCAATCATATACAAAATTAATCCATGAGGCAACAAGAGTTAAAGGTTGATGATGATGTTGTTTTCGTACGGTTCAGATAGGCATGTGGATGAGCACCATACGTCTTTCGTGCAACATGCAAAAGGTTGGAGAAAGACGGCAATTTTGAGCTGGACTGTAAGTCTTAACACAGCTATGCACGACTTTTGTGTATAGATCATGTAGTGAATAATTGACATAGTTATGGGGTTCTTGGGCTCTTGGCAGATGTCATTCTTCAAGCAGTTTCATGGCTCTGTTACTAAATCAGACTATACAGCACTTCGAGAGGGGTTTATCAGAGTTAATGCCCAAACCATCATATTGATTTGGATTACTTACTATCTTTTTTTTTCTTGAAAAAGGATGTTAAAACAAGTACCTCTTTTCCTATCATCTAGGAACATTGCCCTAGCAATCCTAGATATAATTTTCACGATTATATAATGCGAACACTCCAAGTGGATTTCAAAAAGGTTGTTGGCATAAGGTAAATTACTTCATTCATTCTTACAATCATCACCAAATTTAGCACATATAACCCACTAATATCCTTCTTGTCTCTGATATAGCTGGTACCTGTGGCTATTTGTGGTGATGTTTTTGTTACTGAATGTGAAAGGTAATGTTCCTTTAATCTACAAGTACCAACATTTTTTATGTATTCCATATAAAAATATAACATATATATATTCGTGTGTTTCCAAGCAGGATGGAATACATATTTTTGGTTATCATTTCTCCCTGTTGTTGTAAGTATATTCAGCTTTTGAGAATTAGTATTGAGATTCAGATGGCATTTAATTGACATGTTAAATTAAACCAACTATTACAGCTTCTACTTATCGTGGGCACTAAGTTGGAGCACGTAATCATTCGCTTAGCTCAAGAAATGAGTGAAATGAAGGAACGAGGCGAAACGGCACAAGTTAAACCTTCCGACGAACATTTTTGGTTTAAGAATCCCAGGATCGTTTTTTTCTTGATTCACTTCATCTTATTTCAAAACGCATTTGAACTTGCTTTCTTCTTCTGGATCTTGGTATGTTGTTTGCTTGCCATAGTCTCAAATACATAATTAACCCATTCTTCTAGTTCTTTTATAGCCAAAAAACAAATTCACTGAAACCAAGCTTTGTTTTGTGAAGTGCACATATGGATTCCATTCATGCATCATGGAAAAACTGGGCTATATTATCACTAGACTTATAATGGGGTAGGTATCCAAACCAAACAACTAGACTATCTTTATCATACGATCTAAATTCCATCATTTGCTTGTTTTACAATTTTGGGGGTGTTTTTCTTTTTTTATCAATTTTATTTCATTGGTTGTTGCAGCGTCATCGTTCAAGTTCTGTGCAGCTACATCACCTTGCCTCTGTATGTTCTAGTTACACAGGTTGATATCTGTACACTTGACTAAAATCTTAATTGGTTCGTCTTAATTGGTTCGTTGTGGTGTTTGTTTGAATCGTGGTTTTTTGTTTTTTGTGAAATGAAAGATGGGCAGCTGCTTCAAGGAAGGGATATTTAAAGAGCATATTCATTCGAGTTTGACAACTTGGAGGTCAGGACCCAGAGATCAAGGAAGCGGGTAGGGCTCCTCCGCCCCAAATTCAGCAACAAAAACTGATAGGCTACACAAAGAACCTTGTGAAACCTTACAAATTGTGGAGCAACCACCTATGTGTACCTCCATACAAACACTACAAAATTCAGGATAATTATTTGGCACACGCTAATAATTTTAACCTTACAAATAAATTAAGATTTTATATAGTAATAAATTTAAAAATTTTCAATCAATCATTTGTGTATTGAATAATTATTCCAAAATTAATAATTTATGTGCTACATCAAATACTAAATTTATTACTTGTTGTATTTAAATGATTTTATTTTTTAAAAATATTTATGTTTGAGATTTATTTAAATATAAAATTACAATCTTGAATATATTTGTATATTCAACATTTTCTTAAGTTAAGACTTGCAGTGATTATGAATCTATAGCTTGACCTTGTTCAAAAATGTAATAATAATTTGATCATGGGTCAGATGTTAAAAATACAAGCACCCAAGAGTCACGATCGAGCTTTAATCAAATTTTCATATAGGTGATGAAGGTTAATTTGTTCCAAACAAGTCATTAAACTTTGTAAATTATAGTAAAAAAGAAAAAATCTAATTATCTTAATTGAAAAAGAATTGATAGAAAAATGACCGACTTTTTGCGAACATTTAATAAACTCCAGACTCATTTCTGATATTATCCCCTGTTTTATCACTCAAAAAATACCCAAGACAGCGAAGGCATCTAATATCATATCATATCTATCTTAGCAAGAAAATCCAAAGGGAAATGAAAATGAATCTCCAAATCCTAACTCAATCCTTGTCGACACACTTTCCCCTTCCACCCTTCCCTCCAAAATCCAAATTCCTTCAAGCAAAATTCAAACCCTCCTTCAAATTATGCTCCTCGCTCTCCACTGTTTCAGTCCCACCAACAAAAACCAGCCACAAGCCATTTCCCGCCGAGGTTTCCAGGACCATAATGGAATTGTCTTCTATAGGGACCCTTTCCACTTTAGCTCAAGATGGGTGGCCCTTGGGCGTTGGTGTAAGGTTTGCTGTCGATGCTGAGGGCACCCCTGTTTTGTGCTTGCCTCAACCTTCTCCTGATAACCGCTCCACCCTTCATGTTCAGGTAAATTTATTTTATATCCATATGTTTCTATGTAAACTTCTCCATAGACAATGTTGAAATTGTTTTTGGATAGATATTGACATAATATACATGTTTATATTTGGAGATTTTTATTCATATGATTTGCTTTCGATCAGTTAGATCAATGTGGGTTACGGACTCCTCAGTGTACAATACAGGGCAGTCTTACCAAACCAGCTGATGCAACCATTTTAAGGGTAAGACTGCTTTGTTTTTTTTTTTTTCAAGTGATATTACTTTATAATTTATACATGATGTTTTACCAACACTATGTCGCAATTTAGGATAGTATTTTGAAGCTAATCTTTGACACAGATCAAACAGGGATAGTTGACTACAACAACTTTCTCAACCCAACCCCAATTGTAGAAGCTTTATCATTATGTGTGTGTATGTTGGTGTTTGGTTTATGTAGGATTCACAACTCTATTTGTTAATCACTTTTAATCCTAGTTTATAAATAGGAAAAGTAAAGAAACTTATATTGAGGATAGAACTTGAGAGGAATTTCTATTCTTTATTCAGCTACAAGAATTTCTTAAATTTTATGACATTTGAATTTTCCCATACCCAATTTTTATGAAAATTATCCTCAAGTTTTCCTTTTTTCTCATTTTTGGTATTGCGCAAGTTCCAAATATTGTTGGTGTTTTGCCTATGAATCCTGGATAGAATGATAAATTTTAGAGGTAAATGTTTAGTGGTTTTTAGCATTGAAGATGGTGGTTGTTGGGCAGCAGTTTATGTTTACATCCGTATTCCTTAAACGGTTAAAGCGTCCACTCCTTCCTCTCTTTTATTTCCATTTTTGTCTATCTTCAATTTTCTCTGAACCTAAACCAACTTTCTGATTTGGGATTTAAGTTGAATATTGCCTTCTTCGCATGTATCTCATAAGTAGGGATCTAAGGTTAGAGGGCTTGTGTTTATTCATACACTGTGCTAAGCAGTTATCTGATTGCTCATTTTTCATCTCTCTGCTGTTAGATTAGGGTCTGATAAATCAACTTTATATGAATTTTAAATTGAATATTTCTTCATCAGCGGTTTGATTCAGTATGGAAGAAGAGGTTTGGAGAAGCCGCCGATGTAGACAATCTATATACTGTTGATGTACAAAGAGTACTTCAAATGGAAGACTTAAATGAGGTATACCGAGAATTCTGCTGTTGTTTATGCTTTGTGTAATAATTTTAGACTACAGATTTCTATTAGAATGTTATATTTTAGTTAGAAGTGATATGGTCAATTGTATTAATTTCAGTATGCTGCTTATAACTCATGCAGGATGGTGTATGGGTCACTTCATCAGATTATAAAAATGAAAATCCTGATCCACTGCGCAACTCTGCTGAAGAAATTGTCAATGAAATTAATAACAATAACAGGGAAGATGTCCACCGCTTTTGCAATGTCTACGTTGATTTGGACTTCCAGGTGCATATCCACCGATTTCATCCTTTTTTTTAATACAATATCTGCTCCATATTTTACTATTGATTACTGCTTATCTAGTATGTTGTGTGAGAAATCCTCAAATTAGTCCAATCCATTTCCATCTCCCTTTTTTTTTTTTTTTTTTTTTTAAAATTTAAAAATTGAGAGGGCATATTTTGCTTAATGTTTCATTTGTTATAACTTGCCTTAGGAACTGCCAATAGAAACCTAAATCCAAAGTTCATTTGGTTCACCCTTGTTTACCTTTCTGATCTTTCTGTTGGTTTAAAGAATATAAAATTATGTCAAATTAAACCAGGTGAAAGCAAATGGAAACAAAGCATGATCTAACTCTTGCTTCCTTGAAGAGACTTATGGGAAAATGGATGTGGAGCTTAAATGTTGTGTCTTAGTTTTATCTGCTTTCAAGGGTTGGAGTACCACTCGCCACCAGTAATGGAAAACTATAATTGAGCGTCTGAGTGCTGAGCTATTATTGGATAATGAGGATCAAGCAGATATGCCTTGTTTTAAGATGATGCTTGAAGTTGTGAAACTTTTGAACACTTCTTGTGAACTTATAATTGTTTGGACAATGATGGAAACTTTGGTATTGACTTACTCAATTATTAGTTAATTTATCATGGTGCTTCAACTTTTGAATTTATGCGTAGTTTTATCACAAATATGCTGAGTTAAAGATCTTAGGGGGGAGAGAGAGAGAGAGAAGGTGAATTCACTCATTTTATGTTATCGATCTTTACCTACGGGTGTCTTGTCTACAGATTTCATCAGTTTTCGGTTTTTTCTTGCTGTCTCATATGCATGCTGCGAATGTTATTAGTGTCCTTCACATTTTCATTGTGTTATTCTGAATGACTAAAAGTTCTTTTGCTTGTGATAACATGCTTTGCATGATGGAAAGATGCTATTTCACTGGTATCTGGAACATAATACGAGCACCAATGACATTGAATCATTTCGTGTGATAAAATTTTCAAATGTCCATGATTATAATCAAGAGTTGAAGTTGCATGCTTGCCTTTCACCTAAAATGCATGCCCAGACTTAAGTTTGTGTAATACTCTTATGGGGTTGCATATTGCATGGCAGGTATCAGAAGCAAAGATGATTTGGGTTGATCGTCTTGGCTTTGACTTGCGAATCTACTCTCCTCAGAAGGGTGTATTTGATGTTCGAATTCCTTTTCCCCGGGAAGTAACTGATGAGAAGGGTGCTAAATCCTCATTCAATGGTATGTCACAACTTGCATGGGAGGTGGAGAAAAATTTCCATGCCCCTGACTTTGAGAAGGTGAAACAATTAAAGAAAATTGTTTACAGTGGAGGGCGATAAGTTTGTTTAAGTCATTGCTTGTGAATCTGATTTAGTTGGTGATCCTCCAATTTTGGGAACTGGAAAAAAAAAATTACACTTTCTTTTAGTGGAATTAGGAGGTCAACAGAAGTGTCATGAATTGGTAAGTGATTGTTCATGACTCCAAGAAATGGAATAACAAATTATGTTATGCTACATAAGTAATGCTAATTTTATTATCTTCACTTTTATTCGGAAGATGGCACTTGTTTTGCAGTTTATATAATATGGAGTCTTGTATTTCTTCAAGATTTGAGGAGGGCTTTGGTCAATTGGTGGGTTACTTATTGGGTAGTTATGGTTGGTGCTGCAGTCCTCCACTCTTCATAACTAAACATCCCAACGCTAAAAAATATAAAATGGTTAAAATATGCTTCGAGTCAGTATTCTTCTTCATACGTTTGGAATTTGATCTTCATAAAATTATTAAAGTATGCAGTCCTCTTTCTCGTAAAAATATATTTATTACTCTAAAAATTTGGCAAAATTTATAACATATTTGAACTTAAAAAAATAGTATGAATACATAAAATTATAAAATCTTATATTAAAAAAAAGGGATTGTTAAAGTGTAAATTCATATTAAAAAAAGGATTATTAAAGTGTAAAACGTTATATAATTATCTAAAAAATGGTACTACGATAAAGAGAACATAATATAAATATGATAGGAAGAGAAATAAGCTACAGTTTTGGCAATGTTGTCAAGGAAAAGATTTTGGGAGACATTTTAAATTTCAAATTATGGCATTAGTAGTTTGTGTGGTGGATGTTGGCTTTCACAAGTTGGAATGGAAGAAGATGATTGAACCCAAAACTAAGGCAGGCCACTACATCTCATTTCTCACCTATCAATTTTACCCTTTTTTTTTTTTTAATATCACTGTTTCTCGGTATTGCGGGTGCCACTTGAGGAAATCACCTATATATTGTTTATTGTCATGTCGTTATTTGGTTTGTCGATCCCATTCCTTTCTCTCCGCTCATCTAACAGCAACCAATACAGAATCATTTCAAGCAATAAATCAAACCTCTCCTTTTATGCCCAAAGCAAAAGCTTCAAAAACCCATCCTCCCAAAAAAAAAAAAATTACTAGTGATTGACAAACTACAATTCCTAGTTCTCAGGATTTCATTTCTGATCACTAAAAATAAGAGTTCAACATTCTATCAATAAATCACATGAGATTTAAGCTTTTAATAAACACTATTCCCGCTTAAACTAAATACGTAATTTTTTTATACCATTAAGTCAAACCTGCATTTACTACTCTAAAATGTTCATTCCAAAACCCTAATACAGGAAAGAGACAAGGGATATCATAAAAGGGCTAAAGTTTTTTCTCCTTTTTTTCTTTTTTGTTTTTTCTGTGGTATAAAAGGTGAACACTTTAATGTCCATTTAATCATATACATTCACAAATACATAAAGTTACATGGCAGTAAGTGTAAAACGGAATTGGTCGATTACAGCATTTCTTTGTTCACCAGTCAAGTGTGATCCAATCGTGCTGCTTGTGTATTTCACTTGCTTTGCCTTAAACAGGGTGTTAAGCATGGTTTCTAAGCTTTGCACCGTGTAAAATACATCACTTCTGTGTTCCACCACAACCCTATATTTCTGCAAGTAACTTGTATAAGCAGGCACCAAGGCCTGAACCACAAGCTTGTGCATCTTGTTTCTTAAGCTTTCATCTATAACCACCCAATTTAACTGCTTCTTGTACATGTCATCAAAGGCTTCATTGAATGCCATTAGCCTCATCTTCGGTGAAGAATCCGGATTATCTTGGGTTAGAGAGGCCAGGATTTTCCCCCAGGTCTCTCTCAAGTAGAGAGCTGAATAGTATTCGTTGTAATTCCCATGAGCATTTAACCAAGAATCTCCCATTAGATTCCCTAACTTTGTGCCTTTTAGACTAGTGAAATGACAATGATTGTTCATCATGAATATGTAGGACAATGCCTTTCGCTCATAGGCTTTCGACCATGCATCCAAATTGACTGCGATTTCTCTTACTATGCTGTATATCTGGTTGGTAACAAGTCCCTCCTCGTATTTTTCATATTTCCAACCTTGATGGATTCTCAGAACTTGGGTCAAAATAGGTCTGTAATTGTCGTCAAGCAGCCGGTTACAGTAATCGGTCACGAAGCTTACGAGCCTCGGGACACCTCCATCACTCGGTGGAGAACTTCGTCTTTCGAGCTCCACTTGTAAAGGAAGTTCCCAGAAAATCTCACTGGCTCCATTAACGACTTTGGTGACGAGATCCCTTGTCTTGGTTTTGATTTCATTGCAAGATTCCCCTCCAAAAAGCTTGTTGAAATCCATTCTTAAAGTTTCAAGAACTGAGAAGATGTTCAACAAATGCAACAGTTTGGTAGGACTCTTCTTAGTCTCAGCAATGCTCATCCCGAACCTGAGGAACAAAAGAATTCCCGATTCGACCGCAATCTTCGCAAAGCAGCCAGTCCATGCACCTGATGCTAGGCTTCCAAAGACTTCGTTGCAGAGCATATGCTCACTCTCAAGCACACATTTCACCATGAACTCCATATGCTTGCTCCACTCATGTATGCAACCCTCCATATGCTGGACATCGTCATATTCTTCAACCGCATTCTCAAGGTAATCCAAATCGAGAGCTCGTAAGCTATTTTTAGCATTCAGACTACGAACTTCAATGAAAACCGATATGCAGCTGTTTGTCCTGTTACCGGTATTTAGTTTCTCCACAATCGCCTGCAACTTCCGAAGGATGGGCCCCGGAAGAGGCAATGCAGCATTGTTGGCCTGCTTGGCTGTCGATGGTGATGAAGAATCCGTAAAACCAAGTGGAACACTACTTTCTGTCAAAATCTGCTTGAATGAAATTTCTAGCTTGGCAAATGCACCAGAAAGAAGCTCGCCATTTCGACCAGCTTGCTCCCCAGTTGCCTGTAATTCCTCTAAAATCGCTACCGATCGTTTAACTTTCGAGATGTACCGATCATCGGCCACAGAATTACCTTCCAGGAATTGGATAACTCCTTCTAACCATTGGATCGCCAAGTTGCAGTTGGCTGTAAGAAATTTTATAGCATCTTCAAACTGCTTAATGGTTGAAATGTAAGAAAAAATATCAGAATGTGGGAGTGAATCTGATAACAGCGACTTTTCAAGTTCACGAATAGAATCCAAGATCTTTAAAACAGCTGCAGAAGGGCCAAGAGCGAGACTGATATGGTCTCTAACAGCGGCAAACGTGCAGTTCTTGGAACCGCCAGGCCTAATAGCCATCTCAAGAAATGTCAACTTTTGGTCTAACTCAGCTATTCGTGGTCCAGTTTTATCGAGAGCCAAGGCAAGAGCCGTTGAATTGTCAATGCTTGCTTTCAATAAATTCCGACAAGCCAAAAGATTGTCAAAGCTCTGCACCTCAGCCATGGTGCAATCACATCTGAGGATTCTTAATTAAAGAACTGGTTTTATGTTGGAAGTTCAAAGGTTTCTTATGTATCACTCATTTACCCTTTTTTTCTCAACCAACTACCGAAACTCAAACCAAACCTCACTTACAAAACAAGTATCTGTGAATCACAAACTTCCAACCACCATACCTTAAAATTTCTTGAAAAAATAAAAAAGGAACCCTGGCTTGGAAGTTTGAAAGATTGGATGTGGGTTTTTTGTAAGGAAGTCTTTGTCTTTTCATTTCAATTTCACAACCATCTCTCCCCACCCACCCGCTTCTATATTTTCACAACTGTCCCCAGTCCTCGGTTCCGACTGTTTCGAAAAACTAGGCCTAAACAAAATCAGGGGCTACTTTAATATTAAATATTGGTGAATCGGTTCATATCTCTTTAGTTAAATTAGTCTCTGTAATTTGTAAAAGTTATGGGTTTAATTTATATACTTTAATTAGCTTAATTTTAGTTTTTGTATTTTTAAAATTGGTTAATTTTGGTCATGACCTAAATAGTAATAATTAAATATGTTTGGTTAAATTTAATTATTGGTCTTGTATCATACGCACAATTATAGATTTAATCCATATTCTTCAATTAAATCATTCTAAGTTTCTATACTTTTCTAATTTTAAAATTTCAATCTTAATACAAATAACAGTCATTAAAATATGGAAATAACATATGATAATATATTTTTCGCATCAGATTTTGAAAATAACGGAACTGAACTTAATCAATTTAACAATTATTGTTTGGTGAGTATTAAAATTTTAAAAATTAAAAAATATAGGGACTAAAATTGACCAAATTAAGATACAGAGACAAAACCTACAATTTTCTCGAAGTAAATTGACTAATAAAAGAATTTAACCTTTTTTTGTTTTTTTTGTTTTTGCAAGAAAAGGGGAATAAGATAGTAACTAATTATTATTTTTATGTACTTTTTTTAAAAAATAAAATAAAATTTATCCTTAAAAAAGTAAAAATATTAAAAATTGTTATAAAATCCAACACAAAGAACAAGCGGTTTAAAAGTTCCATTTTGATAGTTCAAAGTTTAAAATCATAAATCATTTTGAGATTTAAAAAAAATTGTTTAAAACATTAAAAATAAAGAAATGGAATTGCTACTAGTTGTTAAAAACAATTGAATAAACGATTCAACTTAAAAGAAGAGTGATAAGAGGGTAAATATTAAAACTATACATTATATCTGATTTAATGTATAATATTATATACGAATTTTGCTTTTATATAATCTTACTTTAAAAAAGAATCATTTGATTCGATATTAAAAATTATTAATAACATTATTGAATTAGTATCATTTTATATTGATATATTGCATACACAAATAATTATATTAATTCAATATGAAAATAAATGTATGTATTTATTTTTTTAAATATGCACAACTGAATTAAAATTAAAATTTTCTGTATATATATAAACCACTGTTTAAGTTTCACCTGTCTATAATTACACCCAATCAAAGCTCAAATATTAAATTACATATTAAACTAAAGTTTAGGTATAAGTTTGATATTTACCCAAAAAAAAAGAGGGAAATATTAGTGAATTGAGGTGGCTTCACGCATATGAATTTGAACACAACTTGGATTGAAGAAGTTTAAGTTACTGATTGCTTGAATGGTTAAGGATTATATGACTACAATAAACTGTTTTATAAATAAATAAATAAATTATCGACTAAAAGTGAAAAAAGATTTATTTTTAAATTTTTAATTAACACCCGTCTCAAGTTTAACAACTCCTATCCCTTACTTCAGTGAAAAAAAATAAAAATAAAATAAATTGGAAAAAGGTTGAATGTAAAAATATGAATGGGTTATTGAGTTAAAGGTGCTCATGAGTCGGGTTGGGTCAGATTTTAATTAGGTCTAAATATGATATTAATATATTTTATACTTGCTCAAAGTTGGTCCGGCTTAAAATATAAGTCTAAAATTTTACCTTAACTTGTCTATATTTACAAAAGATTAACCCAAGCCCATTTTATATCCGCTCATATCATTTTTTATTTTTTAATTTATTTATATTATTTTAATTTAATATTTTTTATTTATTAAAATTTTTTATATAGTCAACTTAATATTATTTTAATATTTACCTTAGAGTATTTAGTATAGGTTTATTTTCTAATGTGTTATAAATTACGTGATATATAAAAATAATATAATATAAAGTGTCATAAACTTAAAAATGTGTTAAGCTAGGCTCAAGCCTTAAATGTTCAAATCTGAGCTTGACCCATATTTTAAACAGACTTAAATTTTTTGATTGAATCTATTTTTCAGGCATAATATTTTTATTTAACTCTTCTCAAATTTCAAACAGATGTTCGAACTAAAGCGAATAAATTGACCTATGAATAAGTCTATATTGAGTTGAGTTTGTAAATGGAGTAGTAGGTGACTTCCATGATATTAGAACAAGCCGAAGTCCAAACGAATCCCATATCTGTTAGTGTCGCAAAGAAAATCCATACTTATAAAAAACTTTCCTTCACATTTGATTTTCTATTACTCAATCCCTGTACGAATTTCATTTACTGTAAGAGATTATTTAAATCCTCCCATTTCAAATTTCTTCTTATATTTTTTAATTTCTGATGGTCTTTTGAAACAATTAATGGGGTGAGCCAAAGAAAAATAGAAATGTTTCAATGGTTTTGATTTATAAATTGGCTTAGAGCCCTTGCATTTGGTTTGCCAAAGGTTAATGACTCACTAACAATAGCTGTTTAGCAGTCATTTTCTTGGAAGAGCTTCAATTAGTACCACTTGACTTGCCATCAATTAATCTTTGTTTCTCCGCAATTAAATTCTCGTTCTTTCAGGAATCTCTTGAATTAAAAAAAAAAAAATTGGTGTTCCCAAACCTAACCTTGTTAACAATGACCAAATTAAATGAAATTTTTTGTATTAACTGCTTTTTTTCCTCATAACAATAGAATATAATTATCGCTGCAGTGAGGCCCCCTCCATCATTTTGAAATTATTAGTAAATATTAAAAGTAGGTCAACTATGGGTTACCTCACAATATTGTGGTACGAATTGGCCTGCAAAATTATCTTATTTTAAACAGATTAGTTAGGTTATTTGAAGAAACATGTTATCTCACTCCTTGTTGACACCCACATTTCAAAGTAAAACAAAAGAAGAAGTTGATTTTGTCATATGATCTGGGTTCATTCATCTCCTACAAATTATACAAATTTTGATCACCTATCTCATGTAATCTCTTTATTCCAATAATGCTCTTAATTCACAATCTATTACTCCACCACTCACATCTATAAAGTACAACTTTTGTCAACACCAAGGTAAAAAGAGATGTGTATTGCTCAAAATTCTCGTAACACAAATAACATTCTTACTGACCTTTTATACCATTTTTAGTAGTTGTTTATGCTACCTATAATGTGAAACTATCTTATTACTTTTAATGGCTTTTATGGTATGAGTCACTTTTATAGTTTATCTCAATATATTATATAACTCAATTATTATTTACACTTAAAAAATAATAAAAACAATGAAACCTAATCTTTTAGTTATTTCACTAGACGATATGAAAAAAATACAAATGCATGAATATTTTATAATGTATATAATTTTATTTAAATTATCAATATGTTAACATTTATATGATTCTTAGTGGAATAAAAAAAAATCACAAGAAAGTTTAAGATATTATCATATGTTGTTATAAAATAAAATAAAAAATGATATATTGGGAATTCCTCAAGTAAAGTTAAATGAATAACATTTGTCTCTTTTAATTAATTTGTATTTCATTTAATATTTATAAAAGAACATATGGAAACATTTAACTCTTGCTCGTGCAGTTAAAAATTTCTATTTTTAGTATGTAAAATATTAATAGTTAAAACAGGGGCGAAGCTAGGGGAGGCTGGTATGGGCCCCGGTCCCCCTGAAATGTAAAATTAATTTTTAGACCTTTAAAATTTTTTAAAAATTTTAAATTAGTAAAGGTAAAATTGTACTTTGGCTCCCCTAAAATTATAAAAATTTGATTTAATCTTTTACAAATTATAAAGATATAAACTATAAAAAAATTAAAATTTCATCCGGCTCCTCCTAAAAATTTTTTTTTGGCTTGAGTTAAAAATTAACAAAAAAAATTATCTATGATAGCGTTCTAAACTCTCTTGTGGAGGTTTTTTTTTATCCCAATAACAATATATAAAATGATTTAATATATAAGATATAAACACACATAATTTCTTTTAATAGTATTAGATTATAACATACAAAAAATATTTATTAAATATATATAAAAAATTATATTTGAATTTTTATTGATATAATATAAAAAGACAAAAGCATTTTTATAATAATATGATTTACTTTTATAAAAAAATAATCATTATCAAACTAAATTGATGTAACTATAGTAGTTTTAAATATAATATAGATACCGATTGAGTCTTAGCTTGATTGGTATCTGTAATATCCCGAATTAGGGCCTAATCGGAATAGTGGTTTCGTGACCACAAATCCGAGCTAAAAATAATTATTTTATAATTATTTTGAGGTTTATGATATGATTGCATGATTGTGTGAAAATTTCGGGATGAAATTCTATGCATAAAGTGCTTAAGTTGAGATTAGGGACTAAATCGTATAATTCGCAAAACTTACATTCTAGAAGTTTTTAGTATGAAATTGCTTTAGATTATTAATGAGGAGGTCTTAAATAGGAATTTGACCAATTTCTAAGTCTATGAAAAAAAATTGGACATGGATGGAATTTTTGAAAAGTTTAGTAGTAAGGGCATTTTGGTCATTTAGATATTAAATGAAATAAAAATAGGAAAAATAACCCAAAATGATCATCTTCTCCATATTGTTCTGCTGAATTTTGCTCTCCTCCATAGCTGGGGTTTCTTCAACTTTCAAGCCTCATTTTTAATGATTTTTATGTTTTTGAAATCCCAGTAGCTCAATTTAGCTTATGTTAACAATAATTCAACCTATGGTTCATATTTGGAAAAATATCCATAGGTGAAATTTGTGTATTTTGGTGTTTTATGACAGAATATGAGGTTTTAAATTTTGTTAGACAACTTGTGCTACTCGGTTTTAAGTGAAACGAGTAAAAAGACTTAATCGGTAAAAATATTTAGTAGTCATAAATACATGTTAGAGTGAGAATTTGATGTTGCCATAGAAGGAAAAATAATCAGCATGTCATAAAACATAATAATAAGGGATGAAGTTTAATTCCCGAGCCTAGGGGCAAAAGTGTAATTATGCAAAAGTTTAGGGGCAAAATAGTAATTTTTCCAAAGTTCGTATTAAGGACTGTTTTAATGAATGTATGTATTAAATAAGATTAATTTGGTATTATAGATCAAGAGAAACGAGATTCAAGTCGTGATCGAGGGAAAAACAAAGTTTATGAGGAATAGGCTCGATTGTTAAAAATTTTGTGCCGAGGTAAGTTCATGTGTAAATAATGTAGCATAATTATTATTTTTAAGTTATTGATGTTAATTATATGATATGCTAATTTTTACCATGAAATATATGCTTTGTGGTTATTTTCGAATAAAATGCAAATTATGTGTATTATTTGTTAAATATAAAGTGCTACCGAGTATTGGTTTCGGTATTTTACAGAAGATGGCAAGGAGATGTGTTCGAGGAAAATCCCGTTTGAACCTTAGGAATAGATTAGGATACAAGTGACATGTCACTAGGATGGTTGAGCATCCAAACTCGTTGAGTTGAGTCCGAGTTCACTTATGGATGCGAATGTCCGAACTCGTTGAGTTGAGTCCGAGTTCGTGAGATGTAACTAGGCATCCGAACTCGTTGAGTTGAGTCCGAGTTCACTTATGGATGCGAACGCCCGAGCTCGTTGAGTTGAGTCCGAGTTCACTTAGGGGCTGGTTACATGATTGCTTGATTACATATGTGGCACTTATGTGCAAATTATCCATGTATTCGAGTTATATTCCGATGTGTTCAACGGGTAAAAATTCTAGTGAAATGGAAGAACACTTAAGATGCAAGTGACGTTTTGGTAAGTGTTGTGAAATGGACACTTTGGACAGGTATGTACTTAGCCCTCGGGTTGAAAATAGATACAACAACGATAAGGTGGTAAGATGATGAATGATGTTTAGAAATGTGATATATGTTTTGGTGATACCATGCTAAGGTTGTTTGGTATATTTGTATGGTTATGTTACTTGTTATTTGCATATGAACTTACCAAGCATTTATGTTTACTCCCTCCTTTTCATTCATTGTAGTTTTAACAAGCCGGCTTGAGAATTGGGATAGGTCGAAGACTCGTTCACATTATCCGAAGGCCTAAATTGGTAAAATGGCTTGTGTGTTTTGAATGTGGCATGTATGACAAAATACTCACTTTGTGTAAATGATCTTATGATATGGCTATGGTTTGGCAAGAAAAGGGTTTGTAAATGATTAGCCATTGGAATGGCCAATCTAAGTCATATTTGATGTTATGTATGTTTAAAATGCTATTTAGTCCATGAAAATCCTTAGTAAAGTGAAATCTGCCATAAAACAGAATCTGACAGCAGCAGTGATGTAAATTTGAAAAATCACTAAAAATGGTAGAAATCGAATTAAATGATGAGTAAGTTATGAAATTTAATCTTAATGAGTCTATTTTCATATGGATTGAACAAAACAAGTATATGAATTAAATTTTATGAGATATTTGAATTTTTGTGAAACAGGGTCAGAGTGATTTCTGGATCCCCTATTCTGACTTTAAAAATTCATCATAAATTGTAAAAAAATAATTAGAAGATATTCTTTATATGTACAGATTCCTTATTGAGTCTAGTTTTAAGAGAAACAAACTTCATAGACATTGAAATTCTGTACAGAGAAATATCTGATTTGAAATACACAGAGGTCAGAGCAGTTGAACCCTGAAACAGGGGAGACTTTAACTAAAAAACTTTACTAATTGACCCTACCAAAAATTCTATAAAAAAATTAGTAGATAGATATATGAGTCTAGTTTCAGAAAAAAATTACGGAATTATATTTCGAGTTTTGGAACTCGAGATATGAATTTTTAAGCGACTGTGACGCAGATTGCCAGCTTGACTGGAAATTTTAAAAATAAATTGTTTGAGTTGTTTAAGTAATGAATTAAGTCTGTTAACACCTCGTGTTCGACTCCGGCGATAGTCTCGGGTACGGGGCGTTACAGTATCGGTATTATTGTCTGTGTAGGAGGACGTGAGTTCTAGTGTACTAAAGCATATTATCCTCCTATTTAAGGGTTGATGAGAGATTATGAATAATTCTAAATATTATATAAAAAAATAAATATGATAAAAAATAGTAATACTGTAGAGTGTAGACGCAGCACGGTTGAGTACTGCCCTTGGCAAAAATTAAGGCGATAATCATTGGATTATAAAAAAGTATATTTCTTTTACTCTAAGATTTTATATCCTAAATTCTATCTTTCTTATCTTTAAATAAGAAAAAAGGAAGGAAGAAAATCAGACAAAAGACAGAAGACCGCAAGTCAGATATCCCAACTAATACATACTTAATTATTTTCTTTTAGACCGAATCTACGCTCATTGAGTTAGTGGTTTCTTATTATTAATTCATTCTCATTTTGCGTCTACACAAAACCAGCATACAAAATATTATTTTTAGAATTTCATTATTCTGTTTAGTACCTAAATGGCTAAAATGGTTAAGAAAAAAAATATAGGAGAGAAAACATGATTAAAAAAAAACATTTTTTTTATAACTATTAATACTAGATGTGTTATTTCATGTCACTTGACATTAGATATATGATTTCATATTACTCTTTTGGTTAGAGTCGTATCTTTAAAAAAAACATTTTTTTTTTCAAATTATTGTGTTTTTATTTATAACACAACACTACTAAAATTTTTAATTTTAATTTAAAAGAAAAGAAAAAAGTGAAGGTGGAGCCACTGTGAAGTTTGTCGAGTATGGACAGGTCGTTTGGTATTGGTAGGTTAGTATCATCTTGTCGACATTGTAATCTCTCCAATTTAAAGTGATAAAGAGGAAACAAAAATGGAACATTTAGAAAAAAAACAAAGGAAGGAAAAAAGTGATTTAAAGTGAAAATCTTTAGAAAATAGAAACAAGAGATTATTTTTGTTTTACTTTATTTATTTGCCATATATAAATATCTGAATTAGTATTGGGTCTCAATTTAATTGTTAAATATATATTTTTCTAATTTTACCATTCAATTAAAGTATTATTTAATTTTCGTATCAAATTTTAATAAACATGTTAAATAATTATTTTCTCTATACATCATAGAGATTTTTTTTAAATAATCTCATTATAGGTTCTGATCATATCTGTTCTTTTTTTTGATAATGTCTAAAACTACTCATAACTCATTTTTAACTTATAAAATAGGAAGAAAATGTATTTTAGTGCACTCGAATCTACATCCTCTTACATTGATAACAATATTCATGCTAATCAAATTAAAACTCAATTGACGAAAATATTAAGACTAAAATTTAAATTTGTCTGTTGTTTTTACTAATTAAAAAGTTGTTGCTAGCGATACTATTGTGAACGAGTTATATAATTTAAATTGATACATTAAAAGTTTATTTATCAGTTAAAATTATATTTGATTAATGTGAATGATTGTATTTTTGATTCATGAAGTGGCTTAAACATGTTAGAGTAGATAATTAAATTTTCTATAAAAGAAAAGAAAAAGAAAGAAAGTGATAGACATGAAAAATGTGTGGAAGATAGATTAGGTCCTTCATTGAAGTTCAAACTTCAAAGTCGAAAGCCACATATTTAAGAAAAAAAAAGAAAGAAGGGAAAGCTAATCTAAAACCCACATACAAAGGCAAAAACAGCGGGGGACAAAAATATCTTGTTGTAAGAAAAACAGGCAGCACATCTTTTTCATGGTTAAGTGTCGGTGGTGTTAATGTAATGTAAGAGACCCCAAATTAATACTAACATTAATTAGTCTAAGACCGCTGCACTTAACTAAGCTTTATTTATTGATTGACCAATAAAAACACAAGCTTTATTGTGTTATCATTTCCCTATCTATCTTCCTCTCTTGTTAAGCTTGCTGTTTCAGCTTTTTGTTAAGCTCTGTAGGTCTAAAATTCTTGGGAAAACACCCACTCTTTGGGTCTTTCTTTTTTGATCTTGTCATAGAATTTCGAGAGAGAAAAAATGGGAGTTGATTTGAGGCAAGTAGTGGCTGGTATACTTACTCTCACCATGTTTGTGATGCTTGGTCAAATGATTAAAAGAGACCATTTTGATTCGCTTCAAGTAATGCCTCTTTCTTTACAGTTATTTCATTTCAAAGTTTATCACCATTTTCATCTTTGTTTTGAGAAGATTCAATTCTTTTGTATTAAACTCATTGTTCTTTTTTTTTTTTGAATCTCTGCTTTTGTGGAAGTAAATCTGATAAGGAGCTTGAATTTGCACCTCCCTTCAGTTTCCACTTTGCTTCTCTTGGCATCAAATCTGTAATTTATTACAACTATGATCTTCAAAATGTTGTCTTGGATAATATTATTAAAGCTGATTTGCTTCCTGGTTGAGTATCTTGGATAATAGATTGTGAAGGAATGAACAAACGACCCATTGGAACAAGGAAATTGTAGATGTATTATTATAAATTCTATTGATGCTTATGTTTTTTTCATTTACAGTGATTAAATTCTTCAAGGTTTGTTTGATATCATTTCAGTTCTTCATATTTTATTTACATGGTCTTTGCCCTGCCCTCATTATGTAGGACAAGCTTCCTGGAGAAGGTGAGGATGCTCATTTTGAGAGTGTCAATGCTATTGAGAACGATGGCCTTGTTAAGCTTTCTAAGAGGAGCAAAGGACCTTGGATGGAAGACATCCAAGAGCTAAAGCCGTGTTGGAGCAGGACGGATTTGGGTTCGTTAAATTCATTTAATTTCTCCCAAGTGTTGTATAAATTCGTCATATGTGTATGCAGATCTCCCACAGTAGGCTGAAATTTATCCTAATGCTTCTCTTTTAACTGATGGTGTTGTTAATTGGGTGACAGATGAACTAGAGCAGTCAAGAGGGTATGTTACTTTCTCATTGACTAATGGTCCAGAATATCATGTCTCTCAGGTAAACTGTTGCTCATGGTAACCTTATCTTGTTAAATTGGTACTAATGCAAACATGCCTTAATCAGGAATGGGATCTTGAATGAGTCGATACAATAATCTATTGAAAGCATTATCTTGTTTTCCATCTGATTTATTATTCATTCTGTTGTGTGCAATGTTCTCATCAGGTAGCTGATGCTGTAGTTGTAGCAAGGTATCTAACGGCAACTCTTGTACTTCCAGACATTAGAGGGAGCAAACCCGGTGATGTAAGGTTCGTGCTAGTGTTCGTTTTCAAGATCTCATGTTCTCTCCTTTCGTTTTCCTTCAACTTTTTTCTCATACTATAATTGAAAATTTTCAGAAACTTTGAGGATATTTATGATGTTGACAAGTTCATGAAAAGCCTGGATGGGATTGTCAAAGTAGCAAAAGAGTTGCCAAATGAAATATCAATCAGGGATCTTGCTGCTGTGAAAGTTCCGAATCGGGTCACTGAAGATCACATTGTGGAAAGTGTAGAACCTGTATTTAAATCAAAGGGCAACATAAGGCTTGCGACCTACTTCCCTAGTGTAAATATGAGAAAAACCGCACAAAAGAGTAGTGTCGATTCAGTCGCATGTTTGGGAATGTTTGGAACCTTCGAGTTACAATCAGAGGTTCTCGAAGTTGTTGATTCAATGATCGAACGGCTTAGGACTTTGAGTCGCAAATCGAATGGCAAGTTTATAGCAGTGGACTTGAGGGTTGGGATACTTGAAAATAAGAATTGCCATGGAAGCGGTTCTGCCAGAGCAAAAAGTTGTTATAATGCACAGGAGATAGCTTTATTCTTGAGGAAGGTCGGGTTTGATACGGATACCACCATATACCTGACTCAATCAAGGTGGGATAACAGCCTTAGTGTCCTCAGAGATATCTTCCCTAAGACATACACAAAGGTGAGTAAATTCATCTTTTGTCTGATAATAATTACTATATTTTCAATATGCTTCTTGAACCATTATGTGCAATGCTTGATTTTGAACCTGTGTGTGCTACTGCAATTAATGTAGGAAAGCGTAATACCAGATGAGAAAAAGGGGAAGTTCCTTGAATCTGAAGATTCGGAATTTGAAAAGGTTATAGACTTCCATATATGTTCTGAGAGTGATGTATTTGTACCAGCCATATCCGGCTTGTTCTATGCCAATGTAGCTGGAAAAAGAATAGCTTCAGGGAAGCCTCAAATCCTTGTTCCAGCTGATATACCTGGTACTTCCGCCCCCATCACCAACTACCTCTCTCCGTATGTTGCCAAGAGGAATCATTTGGCTTATTCCTGTTTCTGCTAGTCGTGTCAGTTCGATGCATGCGTGCCTTCGTAAAAGGGTGTCGGGTCTTCCCGTTTACCTCAGTTGGAGTCTTTTTGAGTAAGCAGAGGGAGAAACCAACTTTGGTGTTCATACTTGGGTGTTAACTGGCCCTGATAAAAGTTATATGTTAAGGTGATTTTTGGTTTTTCTTTAATGCATTTCTCAATGGAGGAGGGGGGGGGGGTCAGAAATGTTACAGGGTTCGGGTCTCAATATGTTGCTGGATGTGATGCAAAACTTCATTTCTACTATAATTTTTCAGTGTAATAAGGGTGCATATTTTATAACCTTCTTGTCTTTAGTTAATGAAAAAAAAAATTCACCTTTTTAGATTTCCCTTTTTTGGTATTTTAGATTGTAAGAGATTGGTCATTTTAAGAAATGCTTTATTAACAAATCACACTGTTTTTGAGTCCTAGTTGGTCCAACAACCTAGCTTGAACTTCGAAGCAGCCAAACATGAGTTTTACCAAGGGTCGGACCTTCGACCCACAACCTTTCGAATCGATTGAAACCGAGTAAGAAGTGATAGAACCAATAAAACCCTAAAAAAAGGGTTGAAAAATAAGAGATTGTATAATGAATTATTTAAAAAATATATGAGGCTATTTTACTATCATAACCAAACCTAATCTATGGACCATATTGTATTAGAATCAAAGTTTTTAGTACTAGACTGGTAATCGTACCAATAAAATCATTGGCTTGTTGATAAATAAATTATTAAAAATTTATAAAATAAAAATCTAATTCAATCGGTCTGCACCGATTCTCAGGTCAATTAGTTCAATACCCTTGTCTAAATCGGTGCCCTAGTCGATTTTTGATAAATCAATCCGATCCAATTCAAATAACCTTAATTAGAACAAATTTTTATTTTATAGTTTGTATTTGAGGATATGAGTTAAAATACGTGAGGATGCAACTAAAAAGACGTGAATATCCAGAGAAAACAATTCTGAATAATGCATTCATGGAATAGCCTAACAAATTAAATTCGATCACTACACTTAGGTGTGAGGGAATTGAATGTGTAGAGAATAAAAAAGGAAGAGATATAATTAAGGTCATGTATGAATGTGGAAGGACTAGAATGAATGTGAAAAAGAGCTTAATTTCATGAACTTAAAACTAATCATTGCTGTTACAAGAATTGCAAACCCTTACGGGCGCCCTAGTATTGTTGCTGAAATATAAAAAGAAAGTATTTTATCAGGTTGATAGGAATCAAAATTTGAATATTCCTTGATGCTTGATGTGGATGGATCCTAACAAAACTGACTATCTATTTTCCAAAATGCTTGAATTATCAAAAAACATTAATTACAAACAGTAAAAATAAGTGATTTTGTCCTCAATATTCTATTAAACATAGTCATTGGCCCTGATAAAAAATACTATAATTGTTAGGCGATTAAAGTAAGTCTAAATAAATCATACAGTCAGCTTGTAAGATAAAAACCGAAATCACTAAATGAACATTTTAAAAATGATTGGCTTAAGCTCACAGAGGCGAGCGACTGTTTCATAATTCCCTGCCACTGCCTTGGGGCTTTCACAACCCTAATCTTATATACATCATAAAAACTGCAAAAGCTTTACAAGTCTAATTGTTAATATACTATTATTCTTTTGCGGGGAACAAATAGACAAAACGCGTTCATGCATTCCGATCTGTCCTGCATCGTCGAAATGCCTTGGTGAAGTACCCAGAAACAGGAGTCTTAGGAACTGGAATCAGCTTTCCAACAATTGCCAGAGGCCAGCTTCAACACATAATAACAACGATAGCAGTCATCAATGAAAGGGGTTTTATTTATTTATTTTTGTTTTCGTTTAGTGAACGTTCCATAGTAGCTACTTCAAATTTAAAACCATTCTTGAATGAACCGTTTAATCAATGACAAAACAACTTAGTTTTGTCTAATCTCAACTCACGTTAATTAGCACGAGCAAAATATAGAGTAATGTGGATATTCCCACATTATGTCAAGGTGTATTCAGATAACTCAAATTGACAAGAAGAAAAAGAGCTTACCTGATGATGCCAATGCCAAGGGATACAAGCCATAGCTTCCAATTAAGTCTAACCGTTGTGGTAAACTTTCCAAGGAACTCAATTATGATTATCTAAGACAGGCTTGGAATTAGTATCACCATTCACACGTATATACTGAGTATAAAAGACCACTACAAACAGGGAAAAAAAGGATAAGATGATTGATCACCTGAAGAACAAATGTAAATCCAATTATTCCCATAAAGAGGTAGTTTTTAGTCACTCCTTTGAAGCAGTTGATTTCTTCCGGCTTTCTAGCATTAAACTCATTGAATATCTGTGATTTGGAACAGTATTTAAGTTTATTACACTAGTTGCAAATCTGATTCAGATAGATATGCTTCAGCATTAATGTAGAGTTGTAGACATCTCGAACATAAAATAATCAAGGGTTACCAACACATTTAGTACTTGAACTATAGTCAAATTCTCAATTTAGTACTTAAAAAGTTTAAAAATTTGAAACCAAGTGCTTGAATCCTTCCATCAATAATGCTAACCAAATTATTCAAATAGACGATGTGTCCAAAATATCCAATAGAATTGCAACAAGCAGCACGTTGATGTGGTTTTAGACATGGCATGTTTTTTTATTTATTTTAGGCATGTCATCCATTTGACTAATGGTATTATTCTCGTGGGCAAATTGATAAATAGGAGCAAAGCTTGAGTACCTATTTGCGATTTTCTAAACCCTTAGCTAACAAATCAATAATTTAACAATAGCTTGGGCACCAAATGAGTAATTAACCTCAAAACTAATACCAGCAAATCGAAAAACTGACCCAAGTCATCAAGTACTTACCTGACACATGACAAATGCATTGAATATCAAGGTATTCTTCACGTCATAAGCATGTTCCCTGTCACGGTCATCCTTCAAATGAAGAATGGTCAAGCCCGCGAAGTTGAGCACAAGGAGGACAGTAACTTGATACGAAGCCTGAAATAACGTGTTAAAAGATGATAAAAGAACATGGAACTGCAAAGCTACATTTCCAGACTGGGGTCTGGGTCAACAACTCTCTCAATTTAATAAACTTGCAACTACGACATGTGAAGAGGTAACAGGAGAACATAATTAGTCATATTGTGAGGGCCCAAGAAACATGTACCTGTAGGAGTAAGTTCCTCCACATGATGTTTGTAATTAGAGGTTCCCTGAGAAATCAAACAATTATATTAAACACCCAAAGACAAGCTTGAAAGAGTAAATCCAGATAATGGTTGTTAGACGGGTTTGAAAGAGTAAACATGTTGAAAAGAGCGACCAGTAACAGTGAAAGACGTTTAAAAGCAAGGCGACTCTACAACCCTTCCCTTTCTTCCCACTGAACTCTCTTCAACCCTGATTTATTCTTCAACAAGCTCAGACAAATATCCTGATGCAGAACATCTTAGGGGATAGGACATTAAGTTAAACCATAACCTTTATTTCTTGAGAAAGAATAAAAAATTAGATAACTTAGGGTTCAAGGAATAAAAATTAGATAACTTAGGGTTCCTTGATTACATCACACAACCAAGAAGAGGCTTTGTATCACACCTAGGGTTCCTTTGGAGCCACAGCCAAGGATGATAGTAAGCTGAAATTCTGAGCATGTCTATGCCCTTGAGTACACTAGTTTGTATAGACCCTCGACTTGGACTCCAGGTCAATAATCTTAATTTGAACTCAAGAAAACAGAAGATAATAAACTTGAGTTCAAACTCAAGAAAACCGAAAATAAACTTGACTTGAAAAGAAAACACAGATAATAAACCCTCATTAAATGTAAAATACTAAATGTATCCTAGATCTACAAAATATTGTAATTAATCTTCATAAATATAACAAGAGTATGAAAATAAAATCTCAACTAATCCCATAATTAGTTTCTTAGCATTCTGCATCATTCTTCCCTTGGAGAAAACCAGCACTCGAGAATTAAAGTGTTATATTATAAGAAATCTGCTGTAAAACCCAAAAATAGCACCACCAACCCAAGAAATCCATCTTTCTCTTATCTCTTCTCATACTGTATTCTCTCTTAAATCAGTCACATTCTGTGACAGCCAGAAACTTGGTTTCTTTCACACCGGATAATCCAAGAAATGTGAAGAACTACGAAGTATTGTTGTACATTCATTGAAGTCTTAGAATGACAAACGTGGAAATGTTTCAAAGATAAACCGAATTGGAAAATTCCCCAAAAACGTTGGTATATTTTCTTAGAAAAAGATCAAGTTATTTGTAAGAACCAGAAAACTGTAGTATTTTACCCTTCTAAATAGAGAAATATGAATTTTAATAATAAGTTTTATAGATGGTTGCCATATCAATTTTAGAAAAAGTGTTGCTATAAAATTAGAGTTCTAAAAACCAAAGTACACAATGGAAATTGACATGAGCAACGAGTTCAAACCTTCGGCCAACCGGTGACCTATGCATAAGGTTGTCTGTTGGTGGTTCAGTAGCCAATGCAAGTGCTCCAAGAGTATCCATGATCAGGTTAACCCATAGTAACTGTACCAAGAGAATTCAAATTTTCAAACTTTGCTCATCACAAAGATTTAATTTACTTAGCTGATAGCTCCTTATGTTGACTAAATTATAGTAATGCATCCTACTGGTAGTTTTTTCAACTTTCTGTATCACATGAGAAACAATAGAAAGTCTGGATTCTATTCAGCATACACATTCCACTAACTTTGAAGTTTCATCGACACATACAGACAGATACAGAAGGAAAAAGTTCAGTGAACAGCCCAATTATTCAGTCTTTTAAACTGTAATGCCCATCTTTAGAACATGATAAAACCAATTATGAGTTAATACTTGAAAAGCCTATTTACAAGCTAAGAGAAAAAGAAAAGCTCATTAAAATTTTTAAAAGGACAAACCACTTCTATCCCACTTCAATACCTTAATTAAATTAAAATAATTTATTTCTTAAAAAATTGCGTAAAATCATCAAAAGTATATGCAACCTGAGAAATGTTTTGCTGCATATCGCTACACAAAATAACCACCAACTAATTTTGTACAACAAAATTAGCTAAATATAATGCTCTTTTCCCTTTCCCAATACAGAAACCTAGATGTATCACGATCCTGGTAACTATGGACCCAACCCATCCAGAAACATGCACCATCAAGGATGCAAATGACAAATCCATATAGAGTATTTGTACTATCTATGATGATACTATGGTACTAATATGTAAAGGATTTCAACCATCATCAGGCTGTTAACCAGAAAACTAAATCTCATAAGAGGTTGGAGTAAATTAGGGTATTTTAACCATTTTTTTTAATTTTTTGCAAAAACTAGATAACTATCATTAAGGTCTAACCTTTTGAGTATAGTCAAATTAATTCAGAAGAGATGTAGGGACATTGAATGGGCCAAGAAGAGCTGTACCTGAACTGAATTTAAAGGAACATCACCGGAGGATATCGCTGCCACAACATTGATTACAAGAGCTGCAACATTAACTGTAAGCTGGAATTGTATAAACTTCTGAATATTGGCATAGACAGAACGGCCCCAGCGAACAACCTAAATTAAAGACACAACATTGAGCTTCAATTAATGAAAATTTGATATGAGCCTTTCCTCAAATTCAGCAATAGGATACAGGAACAGAGGAAATAATAATATCTATAAGAAAGCATGCATCCACTAACCTTCACAACTGAAGCAAAATTATCATCCAATATAATGATATCTGAACTTTCTTTTGCAACTTCAGTCCCCTGAATACCCATAGACAGACCTATATCTGCCTAAAATACAGATAAAAAATGCGAAAAAAGGGGAGATAAGCAAATTAAGGTATGAAAAACATGGTGCAGTCACCATGCAGCACCAGAGGCAAAGTAAGGGTTCACTAGATTTAGGGACAAAGCTGTTTAAATGGAAGAGTATTGATCCATGATGGTTCACATAGCTGGTTGTATGCAACAGAACTGTTTTCAATGTTTGATGACAAGGCAATCAGACAATATTTTGCATTAATAAATTGGTGAAGGTTCAAAATAGTGTGGAAAGGCATAAAATTTGGCATTTCAAAATGAATATGAAAGAGGATATGCAAGTATACCGAGGTACGTATGGATACTAAGCCAGTGCTTAACTCATATAAGATACATCATAAAGCATCATCATTACAAGGGAAAAAAATTCTCACAAATTTAACCAAAAAAACAAACCTCATGAAGTGCAGGAGCATCATTAGTACCATCTCCAGTCACGGCCACAACATCCCCTCCCTTACGTAAGGCTTGAACAAGCAAAAGCTTGTCGCTTGGAGAAGATCTTCCCATTACCTACGGAACACTCCCAATTAACCACATTTTCATGTTTGAATGAACTATGTAGCTTAGCTTGGGAAAAGTTATCAGGATCTGAAGGAAAAATAATCAGGAAATTATAGCCAAAAGATACCGTTATTTTCTTGGCAATTTGTTCTCTTTCTTTATCAGATAACTCTCGGAAAACCCTTCCTTCAATAATGGTAGGCTCAGTAGCATCTTCAGCAGAACTGAGTATTCCACACTCTAAAGCTATTGCTTTTGCTGTTTGGATATTATCTCCAGTGACCATACGTACCTAGAGATTGGTTCCAATTAGTGACTTTCAGGTGGTTTAATAACTATTATATAGGTGTCCATGTAGTTCTCCAAAAAAGTAATATCATTTATAACAAATACTAAGCATTAGTTCAAAACTATAGTAATTAAAAATTAAAGGAGGCAGAAAGCTTGGCCATTCAACATATTAACTCGATATAAGTAGCATTGCCGGGCATCAAGGGTATGATAAATTTTGATGCTAATCTTAATAAGCATCAAATTACCTTAACACCAGCATCCATGCATATTTTCACAGCATCTTTGACACCTGGGCGACAAGGATCCTGCAAGTGAAAACTATATTAGATAAAGAAAAGGCAGCTTATGCCTTGGTGATGCGAGGTGCTGCCTCAGCACTGAAGAACTGAAGTATCTCAGACCCCTTTCAGGTTGATTGCATTTGATCAGGTGCATGCTTCTTTATAAGCTCGACTAAGTGAAGTTCTCTCACATTTATTTTATACTTAATCTTTTATTTAACTTTAACTTTACCTTTGATAGCAGACAAGGACATATCAAACTCATTTGAGTATACAACAAGAAACTTGGAACGTAAGAAATAGTGCATGTTAGCCAAAAAAAAAGAAGAGGTAAATTTGCATATTTTTGAGGACAAAAGTGGATCAATCTTTAAAGTTTATCAACAGAATTATATATCTTGAGCTTATTTTATTATACACATGCACACAACAAATATAGATATTGCGCCTTCACTCGTAAGAATTTTTTTGTGTGACCCTTGCACCTCAAGTACATCATAAGTCCTTGCAAACGCTAATAAATGTATAAGGAAATCCACCTTTTCTTACTAGATGCAAGATTTTATTTCTTATCAGTATAAAACAATCGGTGGGTCGGTAACTTCTTTGCACTGCCAGAAGTATGAACAATGAATTTCTTTAAGCACTAACATTTACTGACAGGAATATATTCAATAATTAGAAGATAGAAGATGCAATAATAATGAGCCACAAAAAAACATAGCAAGATGAGTATAAATGACACTCCAAAATCCCGACATGCACAAAAAGAATGACACTACCAAAGTTAAAAAGTGGGGAAAATAACAGGGAAAATGCCATGGAATAAAGATTAATAGTTCATTGTCAAATTATTCTGTTTTTTCTTTTGTCAGAATTAATTACCCAACTAAAATTCAATGAGTAATATGGTTTCTAACAACAGATCTACTCAGACACCCATGCATGCAATACTTTGTTTAGTGATTTATCATAAAAAAATTGTTGCAGTTAAAGGGGAAAGAGGAGCCGTTTTTATCTTTGACACAAAGCTTTGCATTTCCATTCAGAGATGCTAAGCATAAATTCATTTATAGATTACAAAAGATAATCAGATAAAAGATAGACAGGCCACTAATTGACAAGTAACCAGTTCAGCAGATACTATTTGGGTAAAAGTAGATAATTCGTACCATAACTAAAAAAAATAAGTGTACCTTTATACCCACAATAGCAAGTAAAACAAGGTTATCTTCAGGTAAGATCCATCCATTAAAGCCCTCTTCATCAGTGGGAACTTTTTCCTTTTCACATAATCTGTATGCAAGGGCTACACAACGCAAGCTATTTACAGCCATTTCATCAATAGCAGCCTTAAAAAATTCCTGCAAAAAGACAGTTGAACATGAAAATTGAAGCATCCATTGACATTGAGTGATGGCCCATTGTTTGTGATTAGAGGCAATTGATGCCTTGCATGATGTTCTCAAACACAGATAACAAAAATATGCAAGGCTGTTAGTTAAACATATCAATTAGCATGAAACTGGTATCAATAAGCAGCAGCATGAAAAACTTGATTTCTGGTATATTTCTTACTTGAACCCGAAAAATAGACTCTACCAATCCGAACCCAAACTTGATTTGACCATAAAGAGTCAACAGGTCTAGGAACAGCTTGAATCCAAAACAACCTAAACGCAAAATGGCATGAACTCGAAATAGCCTGAATCTGGACCAAAACCCAAAATGACCTGAATCCCTAATGTGGTACCCAACAGACCTGGCCTCAAACCCAAAAACGACCTGAACCTCAATACCTGAAATTCTAAGACCCGAATTAACTTTACCCAGATTTGCCTGACCGAAAACCTAGGTCTAAACAGTATTATAGAGTTCTAAGTTCTTATGGACTAAGCAATTTATTTATTGGTAAGAGACAACCTTTGTTTACTAATGTATTTTTGACAAGGTTTAGTTTGTAATTAACCATTACTTTGTAATGGGTTTACACATGGTTTTCATAAAACAATAATCAATCTGCATATCATCACATAACCATCAATACAGCAACGAGTCTGTATAAATATGGTAAAGTTGCTAAAAGCTAATGCTGGAGGCTAAGTGTGTATCATATAAAAAACGTGTATAAAATTTAGGAGATCTTTCTAGAGCGTGCATGCATGCTTATGTGTGCCTGAATATACATCATCACAAACCTTGTCTTCGTTGATGGACTGCAGGCAACCATTTGAATCAATGTACCCAGAACATGAGGTTAAAACTATCTCAGCTGCTCCCTTCCAATGTATGCGAACTTCAGAATCAGCCTGCCATAAAGAGAATAGAAACAAATTCACAAGTAAAAGGCATTGTATAAATTCATAAATTGTTTTCAATAATCCAGAAAGTTTAAAATGTTGGGCAAAAAAGCTTTCTTTTAATGTTCTGCATCACCTTAACTAAATTCTACAAGAAAGCACATGAACCTGGACACTTAACAAATAACCATCAAGTAAAAACACCTGAGCAAGGAAGCATCATTGTACATAGGGGCAGTTATATACTTAGAGCAGCTAAGAAATCACGGTTTTCCTAGGCCAAAACTTCAGGTCACCTAAGAAATCCATATACATAGGCTGAATAATCACTACCTGGAAAACAATCACATTTCGTTGTCGGAACCAAAGACATTTGCATTGTTAACAAACAAAAATCAATAAAAAATATTTGTTATCTTTTCTAAAAATTATTAGCATCTGATAAGAAAATATCAAAAGATAATTTTAAAAAATTAATAAAGGGAAAAGAGGGAAATCAGAATCAGGCCCGAGTACTAAAGCTTTTCATATTTATTTTCATCCTTTTTTACTTTCACCAAAAAATAAAAGGTTATCCACCCCAAATTTTTTTCTCCCACAACAGCAATACTTCTCTTCCCAAAAGCCAAAACCTGTTAAACCAATTTTTCCATTTTTCTTTTAATTTTTTCTTCTTCATAAAAACCCAAAGCCGTTAAAACATTTTTTCTTTTTATTCTTTTATTCTTTATATCCTTATGTTATTCCAGCAGGCAAGTGAGCCATAACTGGCTTCTGCCTTTATCTGCATGGTAGGGGAAAACTGCACCAGCTCTGACCAACATGGATAGAAGTAGGGGATGGCAGGTTAATATCCCTCATAAGAATCTCTCTCTCCTCTTTGCCCCCCTTATTTCTCCTCTTTTCCTCCCTCTTCCTCCACTGAGCTAACTCACAAAATGTAGATAATAAAGCAACCAAGGTTTAGCCAACTCCTTCCCAATCTACCAGCCAAATACAACAAAAGACAAACCTGCATAACCAATCAAGAAGTTCTGGACAACAGATAACATTCATGTCCTTAAGACAGTCCAATAATACACTAACAACTTCAACTATAAATTGGAATGAAAATGTTGTCACACAAGATCCGATGAAAGTGGACTTGGTGCAGTTAATAGTGATATGAATTCATATAGCAGATATTTTAACTACCATCAGTATTCAAATTCACCAGCATCTAATGAAATATAAAGTGAAATTAAAATCTATCACTCTACATAACTTGATGAATGCTTTAGATTAATTAAATTTTAAAAATGAAGCTAACAATGATATAATTCGTGCAAGTCAACATCAATTCAGTTGGTGATCAGAATTCACATCATAAGAGCCAAAATTCTGTTAGATATGTTTGAAACCCAAAACTGGTATGTAAGCAGGAAAATGTGCTTATTGAAATTCATGCTTAGAAAACTTGTCAGTCAAAAGTTTGACCAATTTCATCTTCCTAAGAAAAAAAAAATTAAACTGAGGAAATAACCAAGATGCTTCTGTCGAATTGCTCAAATATGCATCAAATGCTAGCAGAATAATCATGCACAATTGTATCAATATTTCCTAGATAGAAATCATCAATTGTTTTGGAAGGTCATTAGTGCTTTAGCCATGAACAAAGAATGTAATTAATTTAGTTACTTTCTGTAATTTCATTTTAAAACTTTCCATTATAGTGCAAACAACAAAATCAAAATGCATCAAAAAATGAGACAGAAGCCACTACCCCTTGTAATGCAACACCTCCTCGCTTTTTCTCTGAGTTGAAAGGGAAGACATGAAGGATTTTGGAATCTGATCTGATAATATCAAATTTCATTCCAAGCTACAAAACAATTTTTAATGATTAGAATGTACAAACAAAAGTAAATCTAAAGTAGATGATTGAAACAAGTTATAGGGGTAAGGGTACCTTTACAGCCCAAGAAAGTATAGCCTTTTCTGTGGGAGATCCAGAAATCTCAATATTGCCCCCATCCTGGAAAGATAAATGCAATTTAATGAGATTTCCTGACTTATGAGCATAACAAAGGTAACCTACAGAAACAAGAAGTCAAAAGCAGTGGAAAATCTAGATACTTGAGAAAATATGAACTAAGCAAGGCAATCTAATCAGTCGAATTAAGAAGTACAGGGAAAATACATAAAAAAAAAAAAAACCGCAAAACAAAGCACATTTCCATTAGGAAACTATGTGATGTAACAGGAAGAAAAATGATTCCTACTAACACAAAAACAATTACTTAGACCTCATTCAAAAATCAGACACAAATATTCTATAGGAACATTAATTTATGCATAAGCAGTTATTTACCTTTTGACCTTAGCATAAATTATTAGATGAACTAAAAACAGAACTAATCTTTCTTACCTTTGGCACAAAAACATTCCCAGTGCTATTCTGTGCAACTCCTTCGTTCAATAGAGATACAACTGATGCAGGCAGCTGGGAAGAATCAGAAGGTGGATTTATCTTCTTTTTCCCAACAAAAGCTTCAACAACAGTCATCTGTTATACGATTAATCAGTCTGATATCTAATGCCTTCAAACAACTAAATTAAAATATAGAAACTGTAACCTGAACTAGAGAAGAATGTTAGAACACTAAGGCTTTTTGATAAGTCATTGGAAAAATTAAATCAGCTGAAATTAATATTTTCAATGATTTAATTTTTTAAGCATTTTTAATAATCCAAACTGAAAAAAAAATTGATAGAATTTTACAATGAAAAAGGGTTGAAAATAATGAGTAGATAGAGAGCAACTTATCACTTAATGTGGAATTTTTTCAATTATTTTTATTCTTTTTAACATCATCCTTTAGACATTTTACCTCTAAATTCTTTTTAAAATTATTTTTTATCAAACAATCCAATTACATTCCGTACTTAATTTTAAGTAATATACCAAACATATTATATAACTTAAATTCAGTACTTAATTTTTCAACACTTACTATAACAAACAACACCTAAGATTATATAAACCCTAAGCCTCTTTCATTTACTAGAAAGCAAGAACCGTGTTGAGTATTTTTACATCGCAACTTTCCTCTCGTAAATCTCTTCCTAACAGAAAGAACCAAACATACTGAAGCATTTCCCCATCTATCAAGTGTGAACGTGGAAAGTGCATAACCATAGTAGTGAAAATAAAAGGCAAGTAGATTACAGAGGATCAGCTTCTACTCCTAAGAGAATAGCTATCCACATAAAAGTTACCCAGTCTTTTGGTCCTAAAATAAATTATATATAATCAACTTTAGAAGCATCCATGTTCTTTAATATAGAACTAACCTCATTCAAAGTCAATGTTCCAGTCTTATCACTGCAAATTGTTGTTGCGGAGCCCATGGTTTCACATGCTGAAAGCCGACGCACCTGTAAATCACGTCTGTTAGATAAAAAAGCTATAACCAAAAAACTTCGATACAGAAGCAACCATGGAAGTAAAACATTTAGAAAGTAGAATTATGAGCTTGCCAAAGCTTTATCTGCCATCATCTTTCGCATTGAGTATGCCAAACTGTAAAAGTTCAAGTAAAGAATAAAACCATAAAACTGTGAGAAGGAAAAGTATAGGAAAGTGTATTCAACAGAAGGAATTTACTTGTTAGAGTAGCAGGAACAAGAAAGGACTCACTGAGCCGGGATCAGTAACTAAAAAGCTGCTACTTAAACTTACGTCAAGGTAACAGCCAAAGGAAGCCCTTCAGGCACAGCAACAACAACAATTGTAACCTGGACAACTCCATAGTTAGGAAATCTTGGACTTACTTTTCAATAAGAATAAAAATTTTAACATCATTTTTGTTCCATGAGAATAGCAAGAGCTGGAAAACATGTTGGTTGAGCAGGTTTGCACATATTTACATTCAGATCATTTTGGGATTCAAGTTGTTTCAGGTTCAGGTCCTTTCAACATTCAGATCATTTTGGGATTCAAGTTGTTTCAGGTTCAGGTCCTTTCAACATTCAGGTTATTTTGGATTCTAATTATCCAGTTTAGGCAGAGATCAAGGGCTAGTCAGGCTAGTTTTATATTTTATACAAGTTGTAATTATTTCAGCATGCATTTTGAGTTAAGGTAGAATTTGGGTTCAAATCATTTCAGGTTTTGGTTTTTTCAAGCTTGTTTGGTTCAGGTTTTTCCCGGTTCAGGTCTTTGATATTTTTGGTCAAATCGGGTTTCGACTTTTTTGGGTGGGATTTTGGGATTTGGGTTCATTTTGATACCTCTAGGAATAGCTATTCCATTCTAGTGCTATTTCAGATGGAATAGTCTTTCCTATTTTTTGGTTCATTTCACAGCTATTATAATTCTAGTCATATGGTCAAATTTGAAATATCATTCCCCAGTCCCATAGTGTATTAGCTATTCCTAACCCATTATGAATAGAAACACTATTTTGTGGACAACTTTAATCTTAAAATTACTTTTGAATGTTCAGTAATATAGTATGGAGATAAAAACAACAGCAGTGGTGCTAATCCTACCAACCACTAGTGGCCAGAGACTTAAAACACACACACACACACACATCATTGCCAAAAATGGTTGTCCACCGTTGCAGGCTGCAATTGAATACCAAGCAGCAAAGGCCATGTATATTTCTATCTGTAGCAGCACACCTGAAAGGCACTCGAGTGCCATGACATGTCAATGGCAACACCACAAAGGCACAATATGAGGGCAGATCAGGCAGCCAGCAGCCAAATCGGGCCGTTGCAGCACCACAATGCTGGAACTGTCAGACATACCTAGCTGTGGCCTGTTATGCACTGTTAAGGCATGCCGGGGGCAGATCTAACCCGATGCAGCGCCAAATTAATGCATCAGCCACTAAAGGAAGAAGAAAGAAAAAACTGGGGGGTGGAACAGAAGGAAAACTAATATATATAAAAGAACTGTGGTCATTTTACTAAAGAGTTAAATAGTCTCTCTTTTTGGATTATTATTGCATATTTATTGGTACTATTCCAACTAGACAGACTATCACTATTTTCAACGAGATAATTGCATGCGGAAATGTGGAAGTTTATGAACAAAACCAAACAGAAATATAAGATCAAAATCCTCATTTTCAGGAAGGCAAGATAACACTATACTAGGTTTTACTCCCCATCATGTAATAGTGTAGATGTATTCCAGTCTATTCTTAATAATTACTATCTGATTCCCCCTCCAACCATACATAACCTAAGGGACTACAGTGTACTTACTGCAATTGTAAAAATTTTAACAACATCATTAAATGCATCATCAAAATTAGTGCGCCCTTTGATGAATTGTTTAGTTCCATCTGGATCTTCTGTATGTCCAGTGAAGTATCTAGACAACCAATCAAATAGCAACGCATTAGATGAAATCCAATTCAACTAGCATGAAAGTAGAAATTTACAGATTCTTACATACCTTGCCAAAAGAACAACAAGCACAGAAACAGCTACAGAAAGCCCAACTATGCCTATAAAAGTTGCAACTCCATTCAGGCGTACCTGCAGTATGTGATGCATAATATGCTCAGCATGCACCTTACTAACTGGAAAGAGGCACTGTTAAGGAAAATTAAGTGAAACCTGCAAGGGGGTCTCTTCACCAGTGTCCTCTGAGATACTGGCCATTAACAATCCCCACTCAGTATTGATTCCAACACCGGTCACCTACAAATGATTTCAGAAAGAAGATTTTAAATGGTTTGAAAACCAAAAGGTAAAAACCAGGTTATAATAAAAAAAATTCTAAGGAAAGATCAAATATACATTGAAGAAAGTGATAACAAAGATCACAATCTACCAAAGAGCCTATCTCTTCTCTAGACAAACTCCCTACTAAAGGGATAAAGACACAGACCATCAAGTGCCACATGCCAAAGTATACGAAATCAGATACTAAAGAAAATTTTCTATTCCTCACCAAATAAAAAGAGCATGCTGCACTTCATACCATAAACCTAGTACATGTTGGCAAATCAACATTTTTTTTTTCAAACCAACAAAAAGTGTAGTAACATGCACAAACAATTAAAATTAGTTGGCAATCATAAAGCAATCAAATATTTCTCAAACTCCATATCTGTACAAGAATCATATCAGATAATGAACTGAAACATAAAAGATAATAAGAGTTAAAAGATACAAACTACCATTAGCTCAAATCAGAGACTAGCCTATACAAAACCCACTACTATATAGTATACAGAACAAGCAACAATTAGAAATGCAAAGGGCCAATGCCAAAACAAAAGCGCATACCCATTCCTACTGTTTCTTCACAAAATCCATACCAAAAGGAAGAGCAAAAGTTCAGTGCACATGGCAAACAGCATAATGCAGAACTAATAAGTTACAAGTGAACATCAAAATGCATAACATGAGCTGAAGAACACGGAGGAAGGCCAAAAAAAGGAAAAGAAAAAGAGCGAGGTATAGCTGTCAGATTACAGTTTACTAATTAAGGAATATTTAAGTGTATCAGATAGGATTCTGTAAATATTTTACTGATTACTATCCCTAACTTTAAGGCTGTTTTTTTAGACAGCATCCCTAGAGTAGTTTGTTTCCTAGTATAGAGTTTCCTAAGTTAGGCTTACTATGTGTATAAATATTTATGTAATGTCTTATGAATAAAATGGAATAGAAAAAGCCTATTCTTAACATGGTATCAGAGCCAGGTTTTTAGCTCAAATTCTGGGATTTTTTTTCTTTGTCTGGCAACTTCTTCTCATTCCTGATTAACCCTCAAGCCTGTAGAATTTGTTCAAAAGAAACATGGCTGAAACTGTCAAAACCAGCAACACTGGAGAAGGGAATTCTCAAGAATCATCTGTTGAGTTCAGTAAAGAAGAAATTGAGAAGTTGAAGAATCTGCTGGGATCATTGGAAAAATCTCCTTCAATAGGTATTAGTGGTTTGGTTTTTTCAGGTATATCCTCTTCTCAAAATTCTAAAATCTCGGATATACCCACAAAAAGTTCTTGGGTCATTGACTCAGGAGCTACAGACCACATGACCCACTCCTCACAAAAATTTGTTTCATATACACCTTGCCCTAGTAGTAGAAAGATAACAGTAGCCGATGGTTCTGTGATCACAGTGACTGGTCAGGGTGATATTGTTATAAACAAGACCCTTACTCTTAAAAATGTCCATGTTCCAAAACTATTTACCAATCTTCTATCCATCCAAAGAATTACCAAAGACTCTAACTGTAGTGTGATTTTCTATCACAATCGATGTCTTTTTTAGGAACAGAATACGAGGAGGATGATTGGACATGCTAAGGAAGTAAATGGCCTATACTATCTTGAGGAATCCAGTGGAGAAGTTAGTGCTCTGAATTCCTAACCATTATCTTTCATATCCGAATCTATTAAAACCAATAAAAACCAAATTTGGCTCCATCACCTCCGCCTTGGTCATCCATCGTTTAGAGTCCTTAAAATTATGTTTCCTTCATTGTTCAAAGGATTAACTGTTGAAAAATTCCATTGTGATGTCTGTGAACTTACAAAACATAAACGTACCTCTTTTCCGGTAAGCAATAAAAGAACATCCGCTCCTTTTACTCTTATTCATAGTGATGTTTGGGGACCATCCACTATTTCAAATATTTCTGGGGCTCGGTGGTTTGTATCCTTTATTGATAATTGTACCCGTGTGTCTTGGATATTTCTTTTAAAACAGAAATCTGATGTAAGGTCTGTCTTTCCAACCTTTTACAACATGATCAAAACACAATTTGGAGCTGAAATAAAAAGGTTTAGGTCAAACAATGCCAAGGACTATTTCAATCAGTTTCTCTCACCATATTTCCAAGAAAGAGGCATTATACATGAGTCATCTTGTGTTAGCACACCCCAACAAAATGGTGTTGCCGAAAGAAAAAATGGTCACATTTTAGCTATTACAAGAGCCCTCTTGTTCCAAAAGAATGTCCCTAAACAATACTGGGGGAGGCTGTTTTAACTGCTACTCATATGATAAATAGATTGCCTACAAAAGTCCTTGAATCTCAAAGTCCTATGCAAGTTCTAGCAAAATTCTTTCCTGATTTTAGTACTTCAAGTAACCTTCCTCCCAAAATATTTGGTTGTGTTGCCTTTGTACATGTACATTCTCAAAATAGAAGAAAATTTGATCCACGAGCTGTCAAGTGTGTCTTTCTCGATTATTCTTCCACTCAAAAGGGGTACAAATGCTATCATCCAGCCACAAAAAAATTTTATGTATCAGCGAATGTTACTTTTGCAGAACAAGAGAATTTCTTTAATCGTCCTTATCTTCAGGGGGAGATCTTATTCACAGAAGATAAGGACAGAGAATTCTTTCTTCTTGACATTCCAGCTACTGTCCAGCAACCAAACACTCACATTCCAGCTCCTGTCCAGCAACCAAACACTCACATTCCAGCTCCCGTCCAGCAACCAAACACTCACATTCCAGCTCCTGTCCAGCAACCTGAAACAGAGCCTAATACACCCAAATCACAAAGAGGGATTCAGGACACTACTCGTCCTTTACTGGTTTACTCAAGGAAGAAGGCACCGGTGCAAGTTCAATCATCTTCTCCTCCTATACAACCTGAGGTAATTGCTGAACCTACTACTGAAACTACTGAAAATTTAGATGAATTTCCCATTGTTATTAGAAAAGGGATTAGAGACTGTACAAAACATCCCTTGTACTTATTTTTGTCTTACAAAAATTTGTCCCATAACCACAAAGCCTTTCTTACTAGCCTAAATTCTATCTCCATTCCCAAAACTGTATCCGAGGCATTAGAAGATGAGAATTGGAAAAATGCCATGAAGGTTGAAATGGAAGCTCTTGAAAAAATAAGACATGGGACTTGGTGAAATTACCGAGAGGAAAGAAACCAGTGGGATGTCGCTGGGTGTACACAGTGAAGTATAAATCAGATGGTTCTTTGGAGAGGTACAAAGCAAGATTGGTTGCTAAAGGGTACACTCAAATGTATGGAGTAGACTACCTTGAGACATTTGCCCCTGTTGCAAAGATGAACACTGTGAGAGTGTTGTTGTCACTAGCTGCCAACCGAGGCTGGAAATTACAACAATTTGACATAAAAAACGCCTTTTTACATGGTGATCTTGAGGAGGAAGTCTATATGGATGTTCCACCAGGATTCGGTCCAAATACAGGACAGGTAGTTTGCAGACTAAGAAAGGCTTTGTATGGACTAAAACAGTCCCCGAGGGCTCGATTTGGAAGATTTACCAAAGTTATGCTCAAGTTGGGGTATAAACAGAGTCAAGGAGATCACACTCTGTTTGTAAAACACTCATCTTCAAGGGGAGTGACTGCTTTATTAGTCTATGTAGATGACATTATAGTGACTGGTGATGACCTGGAAGGAATGGAGAGTTTAAAGAAATGCCTAGTAAAAGAATTTGAAGTCAAAGAGCTCGGAAAGTTAAAATATTTCCTTGGTATTGAAGTGGCACACTCTTGGGAAGGAATCTTTATATCTCAGCAAAAATACATAGTTGATTTGTTGACAGAGACAGGCAAGTTGGGATGTAAATCAGCAGACACACCCATAAAGATGAATCACAGACTTGGAGATGCACTAGAAGATGCAGCAGTTGATAAAAGTTCATATCAAAGACTTGTGGGGAAGCTCACTTACTTGTCTCTTACCAGACCGGATATTGCCTATGCAGTCGGTGTTGTAAGTCAGTTTATGCACAACCCCAAAGAATCACATCTTAGAGCTGTGGTATCAAATTCTACAGTACTTAAAGGGCACTCCAGGTAAAGGAATCCTATTTAAAAAGGGGGAGAATTTAACCCTTGAAGCCTATACTGATGCAGATTATGCAGGGTCTATGGTTGATAGAAGATCAACCTCGGGCTATTGCACTTTCCTAGGAGGCAATCTTGTGATTTGGAGGAGTAAAAAACAGAATGTTGTGGCTAGATCTAGTGCAGAAGCTGAATTTAGGGCGATGGCTCTTGGAATTTGTGAGCTATTATGGCTAAAAATTATTTTGGAAGATTTGAAGATCAAGTGGGAAGGTCCAATGAAGTTGTATTGTGATAATAAGTCTGCTATCAATATTGCACATAATCCAGTTCAACATGATCGTACGAAGCACGTTGAGGTTGACAGACATTTTATAAAGGAAAAACTGGACAGTGGCTTAATTTGCACTCCATTTGTGTCCACTGATGGTCAACTAGCAGACATACTTACCAAAGGGTTGTCTGGAAAGTTGTTTCAGAAACTAGTAAGCAAGCTGAGAATGGATGATATCCACTTCCTAGCTTGAGGGGGAGTGTCAGATTACAGTTTACTAATTAAGGAATATTTAAGTGTATCAGATTGGATTCTGTAAATATTTTACTGATTACTATCCCTAACTTTAAGGCTGTTTTTTTAGACAGCATCCCTAGAGTTAGTCTGTTTCCTAGTATAGAGTTTCCTAAGTTAGGCTTACTATGTGTATAAATATTTATGTAATGTCTTATGAATAAAATGGAATAGAAAAAGCCTGTTCTTAACAATAGCTTACCAGCATGGTACCTACACCATCTGCTACTTTGCAGCCAGACATCAAAAATGGCTCTTTTTTATCCTTATGAACCTACAAGAAAATTTACGGTTAAAAACAATGAAAGCTGAGTTATAGATAAATGAATCACCAAAACAAGCAACTTACAATCTTGCTTTCTCCAGTCATGCTAGATTCATCAATCGCTAGAGAATGGCCACTAACTAAGACTCCATCAGCCGGGACCTAAACAAAGCATCCAACTATTATTTAGTGCGAGTGCACATCAATATCAACACCCTGAAGAAACAACTGAATGACCCACCTGATCACCTATTTTCAAAGGCACAACATCACCAACAACAACATCATAAATTGAAACCTTCACAGTTCTACCACCTCTCAAGACCTGAGGGGATATTCAAAACAGAAAAGTTAAGAATAAACAAAATTGAAAGTGAATTGAAATGGATGTCATCATACTGCAACAACACACACCTCTAATTGGATGTTTCGCTTTTCCTCATTAAGATTTTGAAACTGAAGAGATTGACGATAATCACTAGTAGCTAGTAAATAAGTAAAAGACAAAAAAGTTAGAAAGGAATTATCCTGCACTAAAAACAGTCACCTTGCTTTTAAAAGCACCAACATTATTTAACTTAGAAAGGAATCATTTTATTTTTGAACATTGGTCAGATTTTATACCTGTAACAACTATAACAAGCAAAACAGCTAAGAAAATGCTACCCCCGTCATACCATCCTTCTTTCAAGCCCTAGAAAGAATGTCAATTAAAACAATCAATAAATAAGGGGAAAAAAGAGGATAATTACCAGTAAGAAAAACAAAAGAAGATCCGAGAAAGAGAGAAACAAAGAAAATGCAAAGTAGACATAGGTGACTAACAAAAGGCAATAAGCAGAGGAAGAAAAGTAAATGGAATAATAGATTCCAAGTGTAAGAAAGGTATGTATCGCATTTCATAATTCATTTGAGTAAAATAGATTTCTTCACTTCAGGGCCTGTCAACTAGGAATAAATACACACCAGAAGAACATCTAATGATATCCGCATGCCAAAGTGATTTTTAAAAACCATAGAATCAGTACATGCTTTAGACAAATATCACAATGCTTCATATCTTGTGAAATGTAAAATTGCAAACGTGGAAAATTCAGAACCGGCAATTCATTCACATCAAGTTAAGTTGATATAGGATATGATAATAAAAAATTAAAATTTAAAATTACAAATTCTGCTTCACCTAATCACCCATGCCATAAATATATTAGCACTTCTACTGCCTTTACATTAACTTCTTTGTGCAATCATAGCATAAAAACAAAGTGTCAATTCATGCCAAAAAGCACAATAGCTAAAACTTTCAAACCCGTATAAAGAAGAGGAGCATTAAAACCCTAGCAAACAAACCACTATCCAAGATACAAACATTAGTAAATACAATAGTAAAAAGAAAAGTTGAACCTCTGTCTTTATTCCCAACCCCAAAGACACAGAAGCAGCTACAATCAATATGATAAGGGTTAAATCTTGCCATGCCTCCCAAAGGAACCTCTGCAAAACAGCATAGGTATCACTAACAGCAAGCAAAAAATCGACAATAATGGTAGAATTTTAAAAATAATAAATAAGGACTAAGAAGCAAATAATATACCCAGAAACTCCGTCCCTTTTTCCGTGGATATGTATTTGATCCAAATGCAGTCTTGCGGTTTAACAAATCAACCTCATCCCCGTAAATTCCAGTCTCTAAATTTGTTTTCAACAGATCAGACAACCCCTTAACCTGATGAAGGAATCCACCATGAATCACATCAATTAACCATAAAAGAAACACCAAGTAAAATGATAAAATTACATTAACAGGTAACTTACCCCACCATATTGTTGAAGAGCAGATAATTTATGATCCCGGGTCATCGAAGCAAGTTGTTCTAGTCCAACAGCAAAATCACCAGCAGCACCTGGCAGTGTAACTGGGGTACCTGACACTAATAGCACAGACATGAATATAAAAAATTTAGGTGGAATAATGCATAACAGCAAACTCTCCCCAAAATTCTCTTAATTCTCTCCTTAACCTTGTTCTACCCTACTCAACCTGGCCACTCTACACTTCCTTCACCTTACTAACCACCACATGCCACTACACTCTACTTTAGGGTCATCTCTCATCTTCCTTTCCGCCATCTCCCAGCACACCCTATCACTTATGTGCAAATCCTCTACAAAATGCTTCTCATAAATTTAATATTCCATGGCTCTTTAAAAAAAAATAATACAATATATATCATGAAAATGAAATTTGAAATATAAAAAATTGCAGTAGTATTAAAGTTAAAAATGGAAAGATAACTTGGGTTTGGAAAAGAAGGGAAGTATTTGTGCTTTATACATATATGCATATTCTGTGGAAAACATGAAATCAAAAGTATAATTAGGCTTGCAAACAACTCAAAAAAGGAAAAGATAAAAAGACTTGAACATGCCCCAACTCATTCATCATCACTTGAGCTCAAGCTAGATTCAACTGTACATCAGTCAACAAGGAATCCACATTAAGTCAAGCCATAATTGACGTACGTCTAACAACTTGAGTAATGATTTCTTGTGAAGGATTCTTCCATCCTATACACTATACCATACCAGTGTTCCTCCAAGCACTTTCCAACAATGCAAGCTAAACAGCAAAGTCACTACTATATTTCTACTATTTACCAAAACTAGAAATTGAATTGAGAACTTAGACAAAGAAAGCCCTCAGATATATAACTACGAGAAAATTTGGAGCTAAGTAATACAGCAAAGAAGCATACCAATTTCCTTTTCACCAGCCAATTTGAAAAGCAATGCTGCCTGCAGCAACATGCAGACATTAGTCAGACTTTACTGGGACAAAAGTATCCAAGTGAAATTTCATATAAAATATATAACATTACTCTTATGACTTGTGCATGAGCTCTAATCATCCTCTTTCTTTGCTCTTTTTCTTCTTGTTTTCTTAGGTCCAGAGTATACCGAAATCGACGAGAAGCATTTAGCACAAGTGCCGCTTGCTGTAAAGGAAAAAGGAACTAGTCAAAGCTCCAAGAAAAATAAGAGTCCCCAACTCTTCATCCTATGCAAAGACTAATATGGACAACTATTAGTGCATACCAAAAAAAAAGGAAACCATGAATTTAACATGGCACAATGCAAATAATAATAATAACTATATGAAGTTAGAAACACTTGTTTATAAAAGCATGAATTTTTTAAGAAAAAATGCCCATATGCTCCATCTAACAAGTTCCCAAGAAGATGTACGATAACCAAAAGGTCATCTGCAAGGAACAACACAAAAATTACAACTTGAGACTTCAATTTATGTCCCCAGGTTAAAATCCTAACAAGGTTAAGGCAGAATTTATCAGATGTAAGAGTACTATCACCCATCATGTTGCTCAAAATCCTACCACTAGTTCATAAAATCGGGTCAATTTACAACAACAATAATACGATAAAACACAATTGTTAAGCAAATTAGTACCTCAATTCGCAAGTACAAAGTCTACAAAGTACTTTCAAGCTTTTTTATAAAATATTGTTAAGGTCAATGACATGCTCAATGAAAATGGTTGTTGAAGATTTAAAAGGAGAATATCACACAGGGCATTCACACATACTCTAAGTCTCTAACTTTATATTGAACCCAAAAAAAAAGTCTCTAACTTTCTATAATCAAACCAGCTAATCTGAAGGAAGCCATTACACTTTCTTGGGAATATGAGGCTAAGTATTCAAAATTTCTAGGGAACACAACCACAATATTATATAAAAAAACTACTCAAGAAAACCTTCATTGTAAGTACAAGATATGTCACCCATTCAAGGGTCCTCAACAAACCAAAAAGTACCCAAACTCCAACCATATAAATATAAAAATAATACCCTATTAAAAAAATCTCAATGTGACAAAGAACAACCAACAAAGTAGTTCCTTGCATTTTTTAACAAAAAACAACACTTGTAAGGATAAGAAAGATAATCAGGAAAAAACTTCAATGGTTTAATAAAGAGGATTGTTCTTTCGCAAGAATCATTGATTCTAACTTAATTATAAAAGTAGGAGTGTACTTAGTAATGTCAACCAAACAATTCAAACAAACAATAGCCACTTCAATGAATAAGGAATTCAATGTATTTGCCTTGAACAATGAAAATACGATCAAGTTAAACACCATCCTTTTGCAGGCTAGATATGTTTCATTTGTCAATCACTTGTGCAGTATTAAGAGTAACAGTCTATCACAAGTCAGGAACCATTCTCTTCCCACACACAGAGGTTAGCAATAAGTGGTCACAACTAATATTGCCCAAGGTTGCTAAACTATTGGAGAGCATTGACTTGATGATAAGGACAAACTCATGAACATTGACAATGAGAACTTAATTCCTGGACCTCTTAACACACAACATGTCGAGGCGTTCCTGAGCAATTAAAGATAGGTCACCTACGATAAACTAAGATGCTTCTTGCTCGTAGCATACAGCCTTCAATGTGAACACCATCTCTCAAGCCTGCCTATTTCGAAGTATAATAGGATACATGGGATTCTTTGACTTCGTAAGAAATGCATTGTGTCTTTACCCGTTCTTACCATACTAGTACTTTTTCAGGTGCATTTCACTCTCTCTGAGTTAAAGTGTTCTCTGAGCTGCTAGTTATCTTTTACAGAACTAACAAAGCTACAGAGACCATTGTCTTGATCAATAACTCTTAAAGAAAGAAATAAAATAGCAAGGATGCCTTGCTTGTCCCAATCAAAAAAAAAATTCAATATTAGCTTAGCTGCTAGACATGCAAAGCTAAAACAGTAAAATGCAGTCTTCTGATTTTATTTCTACAATGCATGCGCTGAGCTCATCGAGTACCTAAATGAAAAAGAGACCTCGCAACATCAAGTTTTCAATTTCCAACATCAGTTTTTGTAAGGATATAATAACTTAAAATCTTCTCAGTAAACTCCAAACACTAAAAACCAACATATTTTTTAATTCCTTTAGTTCTAAAAATGCACCTCAAAAGAAACAAACATAAATTTACAACCTCATTCCAAAAAGGAAGAGAATGAAGTTAATGTAAAATAGCATCCCAATTGTAAAGCTAATTGGCCACTACATAGGGGGAAAGAAGCAGAAAATGTCATGGGAAGGCTCCTCGATCTCTTAATGGTTCAATGGCATGCTTAGAATAGGTTATCCAGCTCAAGCTTAATTGCCTCGAAAATTGTCAAACTAAGCCTGCTAATAAGCCTCTACTCTAAAAATGGAGTTGGCAGAAGATAAATTAGCAGAAAAATTAATGATTTTTTTTCCCTTCAGTAGTCAGTTGTATCCTTGTTGTCAGTTGATGTAAATTTGTTGAGAACTGTTTGCTACAATGGTTTGCAGGATGCTGAACTTTGTCGCAGGGCATCATGCTCTCTTTGAATAAATAAGATAGCAATCATACGGAAATTGAGACTTAATTGTAAAGCAACCACTTCTCAGACTGATCATACAGCTTCCTTAATTGCTTGCTCAGTACACTGATTGAATGCAACATGATAACAAGAAAGAAGCTGATGTTTTACCCATGATTCAGTTCATTCCGGCTGTCATATAAATAAAACATGGTGGTACGGCAACCTTAAGTAAAAGTTTCATACTAGAGACACACGCCAGACGCAATGCATACTCTATTCTGATGTTAACCCATGCAAGCATTCAGCTTAAGAGATGGAAATATGCAATGATATCATTCCAAGCTTGCATTAAAAATTTTATCCATCACTGAACAACCTCCCACGTCCATTGCGGTGAATAAAAAATAGTAAAAGAAACATAATAGGTCACACATAGAATAGAAATGGAAATTCATTAGATTACCACTAAATCCCTATATAAATCACTCTTTTTCCATCCAATTACAATGAGAGGAGCAAACAGATAGTGAGATGAGAAAAAAGGTTAAAAGATGGATTACCCTCCAGCGCTTGAGGGTCTGGGGGGTAGCATTCTTGGTTTGATCAATGTCGAAGGGATCAGAGGTGTCAGCGTCAGGGTCAAGGTTAGTGTTGAGGTCATTATTGTCCTTAGAAGGGCCGGCCTCCAAGTCTTGGAGGCAACCATCGCTGGAAGAAAAGCCGCCCATATTGCTGATGGAGATCCTAGTTCAGCAGAAAAACAAAGAGAACAACTGTCGCAAGGGAGAAGGCTAACCTGCACAAAACAGCGGCACAATCACCTTAAAAGGAGGCAGCAGGCCACCTAGAAGCGCCAAAACTCAGAATCACAGCGAAATCTTTACAAATAATTTTATTCACTTTTGAACTCTCAAACTAGAAGAAGAAGAAGAAGAAGCAGGAGAGCGATATTGGTATTGATAAAGATATAGTTATTAGTACTGGAATTCCCAGAAAATGCGGAGGATATTGTTAATCGGTAATAGCAAAAGATCCCTAACTCTGAATGCTTAGCCAATCGCAGATTCCGGAGGGTAAAGCAGCAGCATCATCGGCATAACATTTTTGTTTTGAATTTAGTTTACGTCTAAATAAATATCAAAGACGGTTAGATTATTTGGAGAGAAATCTGGATCGCTGCTTATCTGATGAAACAAAACGACTGTAAGGGATTGGCGGAGTTCTCCCATTATGGGATAATATTTACTATCAACAGTTCAACCACCCATCTCACTCTAACTTATCAAAACTACTCTTTTTTTGCTAACTAATTCCAAACAAATTTGCGAAAGTTTCTACGAAGCTTCCGACTTAAGGTAGGACTTGACTAACGCCAAACCCAACTTCGCATTTCCTACTATGCCCTATTTTAATAATACTGTAAATTTGCATAGTGGGTGATTTCAACCAAATCTCATCTATAATTTTTTCTTCTAAATTTTAAAAGAATCAAATCAACATAGTGATATCACATATTCTATGACTTATACAAACCTATTTTCGTGTTAGTGATGTTAATGTTTGAAAGTAATACACTGACATTGACTTCATCAATTAGGTAGATGTCTATGTATTTTTTTTTTCATTGTGAATTACGAAGTTGAGTAGAAGCTTATTTTAGTTTTTTATATAATGTATAATAAGGCTTTTATAGCTTAATTTAATTTTTTATTTTTTCAATTTAAGAAAATTTGATCATCAACGTTTTATTTTAAGTCAAAGTAAAATAAAATTTTATTAAATTTTAATGGCTTTATTAAAAAGTGCATCAAATAATGATGTGGTAATTGATGGGTATTTTATTGGTATTGTGACACTATTTTATTATGTATGCAATATTAACACAACTTTAAAACATAAATAATTTAAAAAATAAAAATCATTAAATTATAAAAAAGATTTATGAATTTTTTTTAAAAGAACTCTTCAAAACTTTTTAAGAAATAAACAACAGATACATAAAAATAAAAAAAATATTTTTTTCCAAAACTTCAATATATATTTTTTCTTAAAATTCTAAAAAAATTTAAAATTCAAAATTATATGAATAAAAAACTTCAAATTTTAATGATTTGTTTATAATAAAAATTAAAATATACGTACAACCACAAAAAAAAGCTTTTTTTAAGTTTTCAATAAGAATTTCTTAAAATTTTAAAGTTATATAAAAATCTATAAATGGAAAAGGAAATTTAAAAATTCTTAAAATATTCAAAAAATTTGAAATTTATGTATAAAATAAAAAAAACCTTCAAAATAGAAAAACGAATAAACGTCAATTTTATCACTTCTAATATATTTTTATGAAAACATGATAAAAAAAACTGCAAATAATCGTTAATATATTTTAATACTACTTACGCAATGAAGTTATCTTTATTTTCTATCTTATTTTGATTTTTTACAGTTTTTGTTTGTCATAAACTTTTGCACACTTTAAAAAAAAATTAAATTTTAAAATTCTTTTGTATTTCTATTTTTAGATTGTTTACTGAAAATGTGAAAAAAAAAATTTAATATTTAAAAATTTTTTAAAAAAATATTTTTTAATATTTAAATATTCAAAGAGATTTCTTCATAAATTTTGGAAATTTTTGGTTTTATAATATTATAACTTTTATAATTTTTAAATTATTTGTTGGCATTGATTTTTTTCATAGATGTGTAAAAAAAATAGAGCTAAATTTACCATTATTATATAAATTACCCAAATAAGTATAATACAAAGAGACTAATTTACTTAATTTCTAAATCTATTATTATATAAATCACCAAAATAAGTATAATATAAAGATACTAATTTACTCAATTTCTAAGTAAAGAGACTAATATGTATTTTTTTTTAAGTAAAGAGGGTAATATGCAACTTAAAAATCTATTGTTCTTTTACCATTAAATTTTTTATTGACACGCACTCAACTCACCGAATTCGATAATCTCATTCGATCCAATTTGATTTCAATCGAAAAGTCAACAGGTCAAATTCGATTGAAGTTACAACCCAAGGAATTCAAGAGAAAATGCAAACAATCCCCTTACATATGCCTTAACTATCACGCTATGTGAACGAAGCAGGTGTCCACACGATGACAAAAGGGCACAAAAAGAAAAATAAGGCAGGCCAACTATTTAAAGAGGAGAAGCGGAGAGAGGATTAAATATGTTCATATTCTGCACAGCTCAGGCAAAAACTGTCACATACAGACTAACTCACCTCTTCAAGTAGCATGGCACCTCCACTAAATAAACAACCCAGGCTCCCGAAGTTGACGTAAGGCACCGATAACCTCTAGTAGTAGGCATGATCAACAACATCCACACAGAAAAAGCCCATTGCCATTCATTGTCAAATGAAAATATATCTTACTAGATATTCCTACTTTATTTCGAAGGCAATGAAGTGTGAACTTTGGTACATCAAATACTTCAGACATGCATGCAGAGGTGAAGCGAAAAAATCGAAAAACAAAACAAGCTCAAATACCTAATATGCCCCCCATTGCAGCCTGAGCCATTAAATCATCGCTCTACCAAAAGAAATGGAGAAATTAAGATGTTGTAGAACAAAAAAAGGATTTGATACAGACAGTATATCATATTTGGCAACTGAGCATTCCAAGACATTGTGTCAAGTCCAAAAAAAATACAGTAACCACATCCACATGACATTACTATGTTACTCCATATAAGTTTCTGTAACTGTTTTCGAACCCTTAAAGGGGAAGAACTTCAATCAATGGCAATGATGAGAAAACCAACTGATACATACATAAGAAAAACAGGATAGAGTGCAAGTGCTTTTCTCCTTGGATTCACAGCTGAACTCATGAAAGGATAGGCTGCCCATGAGCTCCAAGCCAATGTCACACTAACCACAATCATTTTGATTATCACATTGTCCTTCAACAAACAGATAAGGGCTCCTATATCCAGAGGGAATAAACAATAACCAAGAAGACTCAGACTCTGGAAGAAAATGATATGCCCACCCTGAAAAAATACCAAGCAAACAAACTTCAGCACAAATCATTCACTTAACATCTATGCACAGCATTTTAAACCAAAATTTCAAAATAGTGGCATTCAATCATAAGTTAAATGGGAATTCCCAAACCAGATATAACATTGACTAGATTTCAAAAGCTCGCACAAAGTCAAAATTTACTCTCTAAAGGAGAAAGGCCGTTACCAGTAGTAGAACATTCAATGTCAAGATTATAGCACCAGCTGCAAGCAGTGCAAATGCGACAGCAAATACCTCAGACTGGAACATTTTTTAAGGGGAGAAAAAGTTAGTACTGACTAACAAAAAAACCATTATAATTTTTATAAGAAACAAAATATAGGTTAATAATATAGCAGAGAAAAGGAAGGGCCTAAGTACAAGAGATGCCTCTTATACGGTGAAAATATGCATCACAGAAAGATGTACAACAATATCGTCATCAAATTAAAAGACTAGAAAGTAGAAAAGAAAAGGCAAGATTACAGGAGGAGAAATCACAAATATAATACAAGGTTATGCAAGATTGCCGGTAATCACAAAATACAATGAGATGATATCTCTTTAAAATAAAAGCAATATCATCATACATCCAAAGATATTTGCAAATAGACAATGCAGCACCTCAAGCTATCTTCAATTTTCGCTAGATTGATTTCAATTTTTATCAGTGAATGTTCTGGATCATTTCCATCTCTAAATGGAATGAGAACTTCAATTGCGTCAGAACCTTGCATCCTAAGGACAAAGTATCCAAGTCATCTAGCTCCTAGACCATGATGGGAGAGTGCCAAAACTCTATGTAAAATCTATAATTTTGAAGGAGAGGTAATGATCAACAGAGAATGGCATTCCAAGATAACTAAACTTAAGAAAATAGCCAAGAACAGACATTACAAAAATAATAAGACCAGCTGAGAATAACAATATACAAACTACCGGAAAGAGGTATAAAACTATATATTGGCCCTAGTTCCAAATCTTAAGAAGTACAACTTTAGTTCAAGCCTAGAGTTGAATAAACCTTCAAAACACAACCCATAGGAAAGCTATCAAATATAACAGTAATTACAAACTAAGCCTTCTTCTTAGATAAGCAGTCTACTACATAGATCAAGTAATGGAGATAAATTTTAGAAAGAAAAGTCCAAGTTAATGGAAGGGGAAAAATAAATTATGGTGAAGATCTATCTAAATAGAGAATCCTTATCTCATTCCAATAGGAAAAATACGCATAGATCCGAATCCTTCATAAGAAATAGCGTCCTTGATCCATCCATGAAAGGGATAAATTTGATCCATTCAACCGACTTTTTTGTCCTATGAAAAAATAATTACAAATATTCGAAAAACAAAGTGCACAATGCTACTTTAGGGTAAAACAATTATTATAGAACAGAGTGTTGCATTTTAGAGATTTGTTCGCTTTCTGTATCGTTCATTTACTTATAACTCCTGAGGACTTTTTAAGTGATAAGCAAATAGAAGACAATCAGAAGGTTTCAAGATAAAACTAATTTCCCTTTAACTTAAATTAACATGATATGCAATACTCTTTTTTGCAAGATCCACAACAAGTTTAATAGATTTTAAAGATGACTGCCAGAATTAGTTTGATGTCCATCAAATCAATTAATCACAAATTAACAAACGCAGGAAGAAAAAAAGAAAGTAAATCGAAGTCAAATGTGAGAGCAAAACCTTTTTAACGGAGGCAGACCAAGAAAGCGTGAGTCCTAAGAAGACAATGAAGAAGAAAGGACCCCACAGATCCCAATCTCTCAACGCCTTTCCAGGATCTTCTCTGTAGGGGTTCGGAAACACCACCAGCTTCAAGTTACTAACGATCCTGGACAGATCTCTTTTCACGGTGTCCCAAACAGGCTCCGTTAGGGTGTTAGACGGAGGACCGAACCCGGTGGCCACGATGCTGCTAGAGTTACCGACGGGGGGAGGAGGAGGAGGGGCAGCAGGGACAGACGGCACCTTATGATTGGACGATGATGAAGACTGCGGAGGCGGAGGAGGGATTTTGGACTGGATGAAGGGGGAAGAAGAGACCGGGATGGAGGCCCGAGGTGGGCTTGGAGGGCGGGCCGGGAGTACAGTGGCTGGACCGGATTGGACGCTGGCATTGATTAGATTCTCGATCTCGTCGATGTCCGATTGGGACGAGGGGTGAAGAGGTATCGTATCGCTATGCGAATTTGACATTTCTTTGTTTTCTTGAAACAAAGAAACGAATTTGCTTCTTTGTTTGTGGATAGAAAACGGATCTGATCTGAGTCAGGCGGAAGAGGAATTAATTAAAGACTGAGAAAGAGTGTGTATTTCGTTAGTTTGATTTTCTTTCTCTCGTTTTTCTTGTCTAGTTTTTTGTTTGCTGTCTCGCAGCTGATTTCCCAAAACGGCGCCGTTTGGGAGTTGACGCTCCCTACATACCGAGATCGAATAAACGTGGGAGAAGTACGACTGAAAACGTAGAAATGTCAGTGTTACTTAAGATTACAATTAGTTGGAAGTGGTATTTATCAATCTATACTCAATTCGAAAATAAGTAAAACATAAAAAATTTTATTGTAAATGTATTAAAAAGGTAAATTATATAAAATACGATATATTCTAAAAATAACATGAATATAATAAATATTGAAATTTTTTAAATATATTTCGTTTTACAGTTTATTTTTAAGGCTTCTAGTTATTTTTTCTAACAATATTTTTTTAATATTTGAATATGAATTTTCTTCTTAAAAATACAATATATCTTTCTATTACATCCAATTAATTAAAATAATTTTTTTTAAAACATAACAAAAAAAATTATTAAAAAATACAAAACAAATGGTATAAACTATATAAATTTTGTAGAGTTTGGACACATGCACATCAAAATTTTGTCTGATTAAGCACATGGCAGGCCAAAATGCATCCTATTCCCTTGTTAAGACATGCTTAAGACTAATTAACTAACAAAGTACAAAGGTTCTAGTGTGAGCTCCTTAATAATAGCTTATAGTGAACCATGACCTATTTTGCAAGTAGTAGGTCAAGTTATCAAATTGTTTACAATTTTATAATGCTTCAGTGCATTGTTGAATCTATATAACTATAAATAAATTCAAAACATTAATTCTATTAGATAATAAATAATATTTTTTAAATCATAAATTTTAATATAATGCTTCAGTGCGTTGTTGAATCTATATAACTATAAAGAAATTCAAAACATTAATTCTATTATATAATAAATAATATTTTTTAAATCATAAATTTTAAAAATTGACTTTATTTATCTTTTAAGGATAAATCTCAAAACTATTCATAAATATTTGTTCAATGTGTAATATTATACATAAATTTTAATTTTGTATAATTTTATACATAAAATATTAATTTGATTCAATTTTAATAAATTATTAACATAATTATCATTATAATTTCATTTTAAACAGTGTTATCATTATAATTTCATTTTAAACATACATATTGCAATACAAATAATTAGATATATTTAATATAAAAATAATTTAATGTATTTATTTTTTAAAATATATGCACTTTAATCACAATCAAAATTTTATGTGTATAGTTAAATTGATTAAATTTAATATATTAAATTATATATAAATTAAAATTTTGAGAATTATTCATTTTTAATAACATATAAACTAATGTATCATTTGATAAATTAGAAAACTAAGTGAAGAAAAAATAATTCTATTGAAAACTTAACTACTGAATTTAAGTTATAATGGAGTGAATTCAGGATTATATTCACCCCAAACATCTGTTGACTATGACAACGAGGAAGAGTAAAAACCAATCCCAACTGACGCGCTGATGCCATAAATCTAGAGGGATAAAAGTATGTGCCGCCGCTTACTATGATTAAGATTTAAGGGTAAATTTTATTTAAAGTTATTAAATTATTAATAATTTTACAATTTGGTCATTAATTATTTGAATATTTTCATTAAAGTTATTTTATTGTTTTGCTCATTAAATGGTTAAGTTCTTTTTTAAAGTTCGACTAGTAGTTTTAAGTTACAATTTAATAATAAAAACGATAAATTAATATTTATTAAAATAAAAAATATATTCTAAAATTAAATCAATCTAACAATTAATATTAAAGATAAAAATAAAATATTTAAATTTTAATTTCATAAATTCATAATATTTAAAATTAAATAATTAAAATATAAATTTACTAATAATTTAGTCTACTTAATTCTAATTAACCTTAAATTATTAAGAAATATTCCATAAAAAAATACTTATTTTATTTTGTTTTTGTTTTCTTTGAACCCACCACGCCCACCTGCTGCCTGCCTTTCCACCGAAGTCACCAACTTTGTTGGGTTCTAATGGCCGGAATCATCTAAAATTCCCTAGACTGCCCTTTAAACCCACTTTCCTTTTCTTCTTTCAAAAATTTCCCAATCAACATTTGTTCTAAGCTTCTGCTTCGATCTGATTTCAACTGCAAGAGACGGAAATGGCAACTGCGAAAACAGGGCGGTCCACTCGACCCACCACAGCTGCCAAAGAAAACGGCACGAAGATCGAAGAAGGCCTCAATGTTTTCAAATCCGACAGGTTCGACGCCGATGCTTTTGTTCAGTCAAAGTGTTCTCTCAACGACAAGGTCTGTTTGCTTTTCTTTCTCAGTAAGAATTTGTTTCAAATTAGGATAATTTTAATAATAATTGATTCCATTACCAGGAAATAAGACAATTATGTTCCTATCTGTTGGATTTGAAGAGAGCTTCTGCTGAAGAAATGCGTAAAAGCGTTTATGCTAATTATTCCGCTTTTATACGGTAACGCACGCATTTTACTCTAATCTTTGTCGTTGCTAAATCTAATTAATCACCTCAGTTTACTAGTTTAGTACTAGGAAAAACTAAGGGAGATAATTTCATAACCTCCTCTGTTCTAACCCCAGTCTTTTGCTGTTAGTCATACCCTTTGGAAATTTGTTGCAGTACTAATTCATCCAGTTTCATTGATGTCCAAGAGTTTCAGACCAACGAATGTCAGCGAGCATAAACAATAGTAAAACCTTTACATTGCAAGTACACTGGGTTGAGTGTGGAGGAATGGACTTGGAATCCTATCCTTTTTCCATAATAATGTCATTCTATTACTACAACTTTTCGCCAAGGTTGAAGCTTCAACTGGTTTTCTTAATGTATTTAATTATGAGGACAAAAGTGAAAGTATTGTTATCTGGTGCAAGTATTCTGTCTTGCTTGCAGCTATGCATAGATTTGTTGTAAACTTACTAGAAAAATAGAAAAAGGGGTTGTAAGAAAGCTTTATTATCTTTGATCAGGATGTCAAGATCAAGAAGAAAACTTTTCAGACTTTGTTTCTTCTCAATAATTTCATATGTCATGTAGTTTCATGTTTGTTAAATGCTTTCAGCATTGCATTAATTCATATACCTCTCTCCCTCACTAAAAAGTGTTTCTCAGCTGAAATTTGTTGATCATATGGATATACCATTGATTTTTATTGAGGTTACGTGAAAGTTGAAAGAGATATTGAAAAAGTGTTTGAAGTTTCTTGCATCTATAACTAGTTTTTCTCTTCTTCTTCTTTTTTTTTTCTTTTTTTTGAATTTATGTGAATTGGATATTTATTTTCAATATTAATTATTAATATAGACAGGTAATGTGGTTAGTTTTATAGAACATGTACAGGTGTGAAACTTTAAGACATTTGGGCTTCTTTTTTGCAGCACATCTAAGGAGATATCTGATTTAGAAGGAGAGCTTTCATCAATAAGAAATCTGCTTTCAACACAAGCAACATTAATTCATGGTTTGGCTGAGGGGGTTCGTATAGATTCATTGTCTCCCAAAGTTTCTGAAGGTCCTAATGCTAATAGTTTGTTAAATATTGAAGATAGAGAACCCTCAGATCTCGAGAAATGGTCAGCAGAATTCCCTGATCACCTGGATGTTTTGTTAGCTGAGAAGAGAGTAGATGAAGCTCTAGCAGCCCTTGATGAAGGAGAGCAGGCAGTTGCTGAAGCAAAGGAAACAAATTCATTGAGTCCTGCAGCACTTACATATTTACAGACTGCTATTGTAGAGCGGAAGCAAAAGTTGTCTGACCAGCTTGCTGAAGCCGCTTGTCAACCTTCTACACGTGGAGCTGAACTCCGTGCAGCAATATTAGCTCTTAAAAAGCTCGGTGATGGACCGCGTGCTCATAGTTTGCTCCTTAATGCTCATTTTCAAAGATATCAATATAACATGCTTAGCCTTCGCCCGTCAAGCACCTCATATGGAGGAGCATATACTGCTGCCCTCTCACAGTTGGTGTTCTCTGCTATTGCTCAGGCTGCTAGTGCTTCCTTGAGAATCTTTGGTAAGGAACCAGCTTATACTTCGGAGCTTGTGGTCTGGGCTACGAAGCAAACAGAGGCATTTGCCCTTCTTGTTAAAAGACATGCATTGGCTTCTTCAGCAGCTGCTGGTGGTCTAAGGGCTGCTGCAGAATGTGTTCAGATAGCTTTAGGTCATTGCTCATTGCTGGAAGCTCGTGGCTTGGCACTTTGTCCTGTGCTTTTGAAACTCTTTAGGCCTAGTGTCGAGCAGGCACTCAATGCTAATCTCAAAAGAATTGAAGAAAGCACTGCAGCTTTGGCTGCAGCTGATGATTGGGTGCTAACATACCCCCCAGGCAGTAATCGTCAATCTGGCTGGCCCTCTAGTGCATCCCTTGGTAATACAACAGCATTTCAGCATAAACTAACAAGCAGTGCTCATCGATTCAATTCTATGGTCCAGGTGAACAAGTTTAACTTGTTATAACATATCTTGTCCTAGTCCTTGTCCTTTCTTTTTTACAAATACTTGCATATGACCCCTTTGGGTTTTCTTTTAATTTTTCTCAAGTTCTTTAGTTCTGATCTTGTTATCTACCCTTCAAGTGTTAATTAAGCATGGATGGATACAATAACTTTTCTTAATGGTGATTCTTTTACTTGCTAATGGGAAATCTAATGAGTCTTTTGTACTCTTAAATGTTTTGGCATTTCTTCTAATGAAAAGCTCTCTCAGCAAATACACCTTCTCAATGGTTTCTGGATCCGTATCTCACTAGTCTTAACGGGCTTTATGCAATGGTTATGCATAGATTACATATTTTGAATATCACTGGATTTTTACACATAAAATTCTAGAGTTGCTTGCCTGTGATGGAAAATTAAAGTTGGATGGTATTTGTTCGCTAGATTAATGTTTTGAGATTCAACAGGGTGACATAAGAGATTGGATAATAGTTTTCTTTGGGAATGATATGTATATAATAAAGAGAAATATGACCAACAGTGATCGAATGTATATACGAAGATAACTTCTTTTTAAAAACCTTCTTACTGAATTTATAGCTCTGAACAATCTGATTAAGACAAATTGCATCATTGCTGGTTAGTTAGGTATGTGCAAATCTATTGGTAAGGGATTGAAACTCTCAAATTTGTCATTCTATACATTGGAAATTTGTTATTAGTTTTTGCTTTGTTTTGGGAATGCAAGGGTAATCCTGGTACCACTACTGTTTAGTTGATGCTTAGAATGGTGTTTGGAAAGTAAAACCCATCACGACACTTTGAGGTTACTTAATACAATTGGACGGTAGGGAGCTTAAATTTTGAATGGGTAGGGCTTGATGTCCAGAGGGAAGTCTTTTCTTGGTTGGAATATTCCTTTCCCATGCTTATTTATGGACCATTAAGATAATTATCATACATTTTGGTGTTGTCCTTTACCTCTTCTGTTCCATGGTTATATGCTTTATTGGTGCTGTTGTCATTCTTTTTCCCAATAATAAAATTAGTCCTGTATATGGATATAGTTCCTTGCCTAGTGATTTTCAACAAATTACTCAGTATGTTTATAATTTTGGGGCATTGGTAAATAATTTTGTTTGACTGCATTTTGTTTGGGGGAGGGATCTACTTACACTAATGTAAAATTCAAGTGGTTTTATATGCTTTCTTAACTTTTTGCATGATTAGTATTTTGATATTCGATATCTATATCATATTTATCCAAAATATTGCCTTTATTAATACATATATATATTTAATGATTGATTTTTTTTTTAACATTAAACAAATAGTTAGACTATTTTAATTTACTGAAAACTTGGATAATCTACTTGAATCGATAATGAAATATAATGGTTGAATTGTAAAAACATTAATCCTACAGAAAGTTATGGAAGTGTGTTTTGGCCATAATTTTATGATTTTACTTGTTAGATTCTTTATGGATGCTTGACCTCTCTTACGTCATATTTCAGATTTAATGACATTATATACTGTCATTCATTTGATTTATATTCTGCTTGCTCTTATAGGACTTCTTTGAGGATGTCGGACCGCTATTAAGCATGCAGTTGGGAGGGCAAACACTGGAAGGTTTGTTTCAGGTGTTTGACTCATATGTAAACATGCTCATAAGAGCATTACCTGGTTCGATGGATGAAGAAGCAGACTTTGGGGGTACTGGAAATAAAATTGTACGAATAGCTGAGACTGAGGGTCAACAAATTGCATTGCTAGCAAATGCTTCATTGTTGGCAGATGAACTTCTTCCCCGTGCAGCCATGAAGCTGTCCCCAAGTCAGGCTAGTTACAAGGATGACCACCGTAGAAGAACTTCAGATAGACAAAACCGTCACCCTGAGCAACGAGAATGGAAGAGGCGCCTTGTGGGTTCAGTTGAGAGACTAAAGAATACATTTTGTCAACAGCATGCCCTGGATCTCATTTTCACAGAAGAGGGTGATAGCCATCTTACTGCAGAAATGTACATTAATATGGATGGTACTGCAGAGGAGGTGGAATGGTTTCCATCTCCAATATTTCAGGTAATTTTGTCATTCTTTTCTCTTTCTTTTAACATCATTACATCTGGTTCTCTTGATGAACTGTTTCTTTTTTGTTAGAGGCTCCAACACCTAATTTGAGTAGGTGTTCATAACATATCATAGCATCTTGTTTGTAAGGTTATATTTCTTATTGAACTCTGAAGGTTCCAATATCTTCCCTTCATTGACAGTTGATTCATCTACAGTAATTGATTCAGTCATGGGGGTTTATATTTGGTTTTTCTCTATGCATTTAATATGTAACTTAGAAAGTTTTAACATGCTGAGCTTAACTGTCTTTGGCTGTAATTTTGAATTTTGATCTTATTAAGGCTTTGGTAATTTAATTTTATCTAATCTAGGGGCTCCCGGTGTTTCTAGAAGTTCCTTATTTGTTTCCTTTAAGTGAACATGTATGCCTTCACAAACCTTTGCAATTTGAATCCTAGGGAGAAGTCCTTTCTAGGTTTTGGGTAACAAACCATGAGGTCATTATTAACACATGGATGATTAGTGTCTCTTGCTTGCTCACTCTCTGTTTTCATATTAATTTTCTTTCTATTTACAGCTAGGTTTTGGGTGATAAAATGGGCTTCCACCCATTATTTTATGTGATCCCCCCTCCCCCCAATCAATATGTGCTTTGCGCACTTTGGTTTGAGAGTTTTGACTGCCTTTTTACCAAATCTTGTTATCATGCAGGAACTCTTTGCAAAACTAAACAGCATTGCTAGCTTGGCAGCAGATATGTTTGTAGGAAGGGAAAGATTTGCTACATTGCTATTGGTGCGACTTACCGAAACTGTCATCATATGGCTTTCAGAAGATCAAAGCTTTTGGGATGATATTGAGGAAGGACCAAGGCCTTTAGGTCCATTAGGTTTACAGCAGGCACGTAAACTTAGTATCATTCCTTTTGTGTTTCTAGTTTTGTATTGGATTCTTAAATTTGACATATTTTTGTGCATGTGCAGCTTTATCTGGATATAAAATTTGTCATATGCTTTGCTTCCCAAGGTCGGTACCTATCAAGGAATTTGCATAGAGTTGTCAACGACATAATTGCTAAAGCCATGGCTGCATTTGCTGCCACAGGGATGGATCCATATGGGTATGCTATGATAGTTCTTTTTCTTTATATTATTATTATAGTTATAGTTAAAAGCTATTTTCTCATACTCATGTCTCCCCAATTATGCCTGTATATTCTAAATGGATGAGTACAATGGATACAACCAGTTCATAATTCATAGGTCACTTTGTTTAGAGCATGTTTTCTGTGAGAGATAATCACAAATGTGAGAAGTTGAGGGAATAATAGTAATGACTACTATCCTTTCACAATAGCTTTACACCAATGATCTGCATTATGCCTTACCACTATTAGCGGTCACCAGTCAGTCCCCCTCCTCTCTGCTCGGGTTTCTGTCCTTTATCAAAATCTGAGGTTAGAAAATTCCTTGAAATTTTTGGAGCCACAGTTGCCAATTGGCTCAAATCAATCACCTAAACTGGTTGAAAAGTTATGCAACATGCAAATGTTGTGGGGATATTTGATGCCACTGCCTTCTTCCCACTTGGCCTTTTTCCTTTGTATTGTCTAAGAAACTGGTAAACTTTAATTAGCTTTTTTTAGTTTTTCTTATTATTGGTGACCACTGTATCTAAGACTTTTCCTAGTAGAAAGATGGTGTAATCAAGACTGACAGTCTTATAACTTATGATCTTATATAGAGAGAAAGAGTAAGGCAAGTTTTAACGAGTTGCCTATGTTTTTAGATGGGAAGTGTGGTTAAACATTGTTGGATTTAACGGGAAGATGGTATTGGCTATTTTGAAAGTCGTTGGATGCATGTGTAAGTAGAGGAAATTCTCACGAATTGCCATTGAAGCATTTGTGTTTTTGTTGTGTCAGAGTGCTGCCTGACGATGAGTGGTTCAATGAAATTTGTCAAGATGCAATTGAAAGATTAAGTGGAAAATCGAAAGCCGACCGGGATCTGAACAGCCCCACTGCCTCCGTATCAGCACAATCAATTTCATCTGTAAGATCACATGGGAGTTACTAGCTGCTATTTCTTTCATTTTTGTGTATTTTGATAGGCAACATGTTTTAGCAATGAATATGGATCTCTCTGACTATAATTTATAGTGAATCATATTTTTTTGTATCTGCTGTTGAATTAGTATTACATGACACTACATTTGTTACGAATTGTTGTATTCTGGAGAAATTTATTCAAGTTTTTTTTATCTACCACCTTTCCAACACCAAACAAATCACATGGGTATCCTTACATAATCAAATATGGAACTTGGTAGCCAAATCAATCTGAAATTGATTCAAACAAGTCTTACATACATACATACATTCTTATTTCTAAGAAAAAATTTTATTAATGCAATTCAGACACAAATTCCTTCAGAAAGATCCACATCTCACGTTATCCTATGACACTGAAGGAGGCATCCCACACCCCAACCAAGCCATCTACTTATGTAGCTTTTTGACAAATATGTGCACCAAGTCCCCTTTGACAAATTCGAGAGAACAACTCCAACACAGACTGCTCTACAAGCAAATCAAAAAAATTTATGACACCCTGAATGCAAAAAAAAAAAAGAGAGAGAGAATTCCATGATATCTGCTATTTACATCTCTACATGACGAGTACAACAATCCTCTCCAATCTTCTTTATCAGCCATGTTACTTTTACGAATAAACCAATCACCAAAATTTAAGACACACCTTTGATCTATCACCAACCAAAAGTAAAACTGAAAACTAAAAACAATTAGCCAGTTATCTGAACAGCAGACCAGCAGCAGGCTTCATTTCAATCGCTTTCGCTCTTTGATTATCCTCAGGCCAACGTACCTCCCAAGCATCATCACTGTTGCCTGAGGGTTGGTTCCTGGCGATATAGTAAACGTTGATCCGTCGACTACTCTGAGCGCATCAATCCCGATAACATGATAATTTTGATCAACCACTCTCCCCACAACACAGCCACCATGGTAATGCCATATGGTGCTCACAGTACGCCGGCAAAAATCTGCCATCTGTTCATAGTTTGATTGGTCAACAGGCAATGAAGGCCCTACAAACCTGAAATTTCTGCCCCCAAACCATTCGTTGAACTTAAAATCATCCATGGATCGACTCCTCAAGATATCCCCAATCTTGCGTGTTCCATTCACACATCTCTCCAAGTCTATGGGATTGCTAAAGTAGTTAAAGCGTACTATGGGATTCACCCTGACATCAGTCGAGGCCAACCTTAACGAACCAGTTGAAATAGGCCCGACAATCTTCTCCATGATAGTAGCCACTGTTAAAAGCAGAGGGGAAGAAGGCGGTCTAATGAACGCTGAGCGTGAAGGGGTTGTAAAAGGAATAACATTTGAAGCAGCCTCAACATATGCCCCCATTTCCGTTATCCCGGCAACCTGTATAAGTGAGTACTCTAGTGGGATTGGAGGCAAAATTGAGATGCCGTTCCTCGGATTATCGTAGACAAATTGGCCTACATATGGATGGTGATATACAACCGGAATTCCCCAAGAAGACAAGTAAGGCCTTGGACCAATTCCACTCAGCAGCAATAACTGTGGACTTCCAATGGCTCCAGCACATAGCAGCACCTCACCTTTTTCCTTCACCATAGCGTGGTGATACCTTCCAGTTTCATCGCGATACACGACCCCGATCGCAGACTGCCGAGACAACACATTTGAAGAAGAAGAAGCCAGTAATACCCTTTCCACACTTGCATAAAGTGCCACTTTAATGTTTGCTGGTTTTGCATAATTCAGAAGATCCGCGGAGCTATGCCTCTTGCCGGAGCTATCAAAAGTGGAGCCTCCAATCTTTGTTCCAACCAAATGGTCCAAAGTAAAGCCATGGTAAGGATCAATCCCTGCCTCTAGCAAAGCATCCCTAACAGCTGATTGCCAGTTCTTTAACTCTGGCCTAAACACAACTCCCCTCTCAACCCACTCATAAGATTGGTTAACCAAACTGAGATCCCAATTCACACCGGAACTCTCATAAAACTCAGGATCAGCTCGACTATAGAAGCCGGCATTGATGGCACTACTGCCACCAAGAACACGTCCACGGGAGTTTAGGACCCCGTCCTCCGAAGTAAAGCTCTGAGCAGGAGAGTCGAAGGTGTCGGCCTCGGTGAGTGTGGTCAAGAACCCTTCTTGATTCATCAAATTTTGGTTACCATAGGGAACGCCTCCTCTTTCAAGGACAAGAACCCGATATGACTGTGACAAAGTGGCGGCTAATGGACAACCTGCGGTCCCTCCTCCTACGACGATGTAGTCATAGTAGTCCTCGGATGGAAAATACGTCGCATTCAACACGAAGTTCAAGTAAAGTGGGTCTGCCCCCCCCCCCAAAAAAAAAACATTTTCAAATAAGAAAAAGACCCAAGATGAGTTGGAGTTTCAAAAAATGACACAGTAATTCAATTTAATTCCTTGACTAAAACATTGAAAATTTTCAGTCATTCCAGAATCCAAAGAAAGCAGGCAAACAAGTTAATGAATTTGTAAGTAACTATACTGACCTCCTTGAGGAAGTGGTCTTGCAAGAGATGAAACTGGAGATAACAGCAGCAAGATGGCAGTGCATTGAAGCCAAAAAACCAAGTGTCTCCCCATTTCTGTTTGTTTATTTTCTTGGAGGAGCCAGAAAATTTTCTTGGTGTTTTCTTGGAGGACTTTGAAGACAGAGTAAGGGTAAAATTTTCAGTTAAATATTCTGTTGAATATCGTTATGTTCATTTAGGCGCCACTGTAAAGGGGGTCCCGCAAGAATCCAATCGTCAATCACTCCTTGATCCATTTTATTTTAATCAAACGGTCAATGATTTTTAAAATATATTCTTTTTTCTTTTTTGTAAAATTTATTTCTTGCGATTGCGAATATGATATAAGAAAGTTATTACATAATAATAGCTGGTGTCTCGTAGTGTCTTTTATCTAATCCTCCTCCATATCCTACTGGAATTGCTTGCCAGCCGATATCTCCAATCCATCATAATAAAATATTAATCAAAGTCAATAATCATATCCATACATAATAAAGTCATACTATAAAAAATTTAAGGTTGTTACAGAAGCGTCTATGTCAAATTAAGGTTGATAAGAAACCAAACCCATTTCTGTTAACCATGTGACAATAAATCAATTTTAGTAAGCTTGATAAAAACATGTTGTCAATTAAATTTAGGTAAGCATTTGTGTTTATTCCACATAGAGCAATAACATTTTCATCTATTTTTAACTTCAGAAAATTGTTACTATATGCAAAATCTATCTTCTTACAATGCTGATTATGCCATACAAAGGTCGATGAACCATTCCAGGAATCATTTTAGATGCATACATAGTAGCCTGAAAGTTAATTTGCATACAGAAATTATATTTTCTTGGCCAAAACACACAATTTTATTTGCTTACTTATCTACCCAGTGAACATATTCAAGGGATCAAGCATCATAAAAGTTTAGTTTGCAAAATAAATAATAATAATAATAATCAGAAGTTGAAGAATATATAATTTATGATGGCCTAGATACAATGCAAGCAATATTATTCAACAAATGCATCAATTACCAATCATTCTCCCAAACAGCAGCCCAGCAGCTATTCTGGCTGCAATCTATATTACACCGACTCAATTTTCAACTTGTTTAAGTATTGACAGCTATCTATGTTGCTCCAGCTCTTGGTTTTCTTTTTAGTGTATCCGACAAATCGTGCTCGATATATGGATATAAAGATGTAATCTTCATTGATCCTTTGGAAAAACTTTAAAAAATCTGACAATACTATTTTTGCATACATACTCATATCCAACACTTGCACTTGAGTCTGAGTAACATAGGTGGCAGTGCCATTTTTCCAAGGCCTTCTCATCTGGCAATGGGTTGCTCATACAATTATTATTGGACATTAATCGGAGGACTACAGTCTACAGAGAGACACTTTGAGGCAGGTTGTCCAAATTTTGGAACAGCAAAAGAATCTAAACAAAACCAGACATCAAACCAAACCACCACATCCAAACAAACTTGCCAGATTAAAGGCATGTCAGGAAAAAACCAAATTGATAAAACATTAACCTTCTCAAAAGTCCAAACAAACAATAGTAACCTCAATCAAACACACATGCAATGTTATTTGTGCATTGCTCTTCCTCAGCCTCAATCACACAAATGCATGCATCTTAGAACTCTATAATCCATCATTGTTGCAGTGTATGAATTGACTAAGAGAATAAATAAGCAAAGTTAAGAGAGAAAATCCCAATTTAAAAACCACAACAAAATCACTAATCATACCTTCCATGTAAAGTAATAACTTACAAAAAGGTCAATGAAGGAATTAAAATTAGACAAATCTAGCGGTGAACAAAAGGCAGTAGCATTCATAACTTTCCATAAGTGGAACAAGCTTAAAACATCATTAACAATAAAAACCTGGAATCCACCTAATAAATCCCGCTCACTTATTTGCCTATATGACATATAATTAATGAGCATGCCTTCACAAGATAGATAGGCTAATAGAGGAGGGGCCACTAATGCACAATTTTCGCAACAACAAAAAAGGGTATCCAAAGAACAACACAAGATTTCCAAAAACAAGATTTGGAATTTCCACTTTTTACATTCAGCCCCCTCCAGGATAAGATAATCGGCAGACAGAGATTAGGCATCCATTCCCCTTTTTGTTTACAACAATTATCAACTAAGGCTAAATCTAGATCCATCGACACATAATCAAGGCCATTTCCAGAAAATTTAACAAACCCCCATAAACTGAATTGGAAAAATAATAAGGGTATTAAGAACATGATTAAAAGAACCCCTAAGCAAGCTGGTGAAGAGCATATAAAGCAATAAACAAAACCAGAAGAAGGCCAGTCATAACAGAGTTTTTTTTTTTCTAATATTGTAAAGATTATCTTTTATCAGAAGCAAGAGTGATTAATAAAAACATGAAAGAAAAAAAAAAGAAGGAAAGACATTGCACCCAACTCCCCCCAGACCCTCATTATATCAAAACTTACAGAAGATTTTTTTCCCCTAATCCCAAAACAAATAAAAAGAAATAGAAAGCTAAGAAGAAAGAGGAGGTGGAGGTGGTAATAACTGATGAAGATTCTGAGCAACCTGATGTGGTTGTCCTCTGAGAATAAAAGGATGCTGCAACAACTGAGCCGCCGACCACCTCCTGGCTGGATCCCTCTGCAAACAACATGATATAAAATGCCTAAATTCATTAGAAGCAGTGGGAGGGGCCTCCGGTGGCTGAGACATACAAATCGCGCACATGAGACTGGCCCAATCCCCTTGTCTACCAACTGCGAAAGGGAACCTCCCTAAATAAAATTCCAATATGCTAACCCCTAAACTCCAAATATCCCCAGCGTAACCATCGTAGAGCCCGTGGTTCAAATCGGTGTTAATCCTCTCAGGGCTCATGTATGCTATGGTCCCAACAGATGAGTTGCAGGGGTCCATGGTTTGATCCAAGATTCGGCTCACCCCAAAATCAGCTATCTTCACCACCTTCTTGGAATTGGTTAGCAGATTCGAAGGTTTTATGTCGCGGTGGACGATGTGTCGGCGGTGAAGGTAGTTTAGACCGCTGAGGACTTGACGGGCCAGATCTGATAAGTTAGCTTCGCGAGATATGAGGATCCCTTCCAAAGATCCGCCATCCATGAATTCCAAAAGAACCTGGATTTCTCCGTTGTGATCGTACATTTCGTGACATTTTACGACGTTGGGGTGGTCCACGTCACGGAGGATCTCGATCTCCCTGCGGATCTGACGGCGGACAGACTCTTCATGGTTCCCGTAGATAACCTTGAGGGCATAAGGGCGAGAGGAAGGGCGGTGGACGACTTTGTAAACGGTGCCTCCGGTACCGCTCCCTATCCGGTTGACGCGGTCGAGCTCGGAGAAGTTGACTTGCTGAGGCAAGGCGTTGGAGTTGGAGGAGGCGGGCGGGGCGGAGTTGGAGGAGGGAGGAAGGGGAAGAGGGACGGCGAGAGAAGGGTCACGTTGAGGGAGGGGTAGGGTAAGGTCAGCTCGTCTACGTGGACGGTTCTTATTGGACGAGGAGGAGCCACCAGCAGATGGTGGTGGTTGGTGATTGGGTCTCATGACTTAGCTGTAAAAAAATTGAGGAAGCTAGAAGGAAATGAATGATGAGAGAGAGAGAGAGAGAGAGAGAGAGAGAGAGAGTGTGTGTGTGTGTGTGTGTGTGTGTTTTCCCTTTATTCTTCACAGAAAAAGGAAAAAGGAAGGTAAGTTCCTTGACAAGATGATGAAGCAGCAGGAGGAGGAGAGGAGGATCATTCACTCCTAATGATTACATAAATAAATAAACACACCTTAAATTTTCAATATTTTCCTTTATAATTTCAAAACTAAAGGGTTCAGGGACACGCTGGACTTTTCCCCCCCTTTTTAACTCTATTTATTATTAGATTTAAAATATTTTTGGAAAAAAATAGTTGGATTCCTCGGAGATGTTAGAAATGGGGTTTTGTTTGAATTGGATTAAAAATAGTTTTTATATTGATTTAAATACTCAACAATTAGTATAAATTGGTTAAATTAAAATTTTACTATAATTTTTAATGATTATTTAAATAAATTGGGTGAACAAATTAGACCAATAAACTGATATCTTAATTGATTTGATCATTGGTTGGATTTTAAAAACTTTAACTTTTAATCGGTTTTAATTAACTCCAACATTTTGAAAACAAATTTAAGAATATTATTCTAAAAACTTAATAAAACATCTTTTTTAAGTTGTGTTCAAAATTTCTCTTTACCTGATGTCCATCTACTAAAAATCTTATTTTTAATACTACGTTTTCAATCTTTATTTTTGTTTCACTACATGGGAGATGAAATGCATAGGTCTCATATTTCTATCAATAAATCAAAGTAAAATAAAATATTAACACAAAAGTAACTTTCCAATTTAGTTGATGTGATAGAAATAAACTCATACTAATTGATGAATGATTTTATTATTAAGTAAATTTATTCTCATGTTTATTCTGACTCAAGTCAAAAAAAAAATACACAAATATTATTGTACTCTTAGTAACATATCATTATTTATATCTCAATAAATACGTGATGAATATGGTATTTGGAAATTAAGATTTAAAAATACCTAAATATGTAATGTTTATATAAAATGTAAAAAAGAAATTGTTTGGTTTTCTGCGAAAAAACTAATAAGTTGAGTTTCAAATTTATATGTTTTAGAATTAAGATTCTAGTGGAAATTCTCAAAAATTCCCCACTCAATTTTAATTTCCAATTAAATATTTTTAGATTATAATATATATATATTTAAATCAAATTAAACTTGACTTTGGTGTAGAACTTTGTTAAATATTATAAACTACCTTAAAAAATTAATCTGAAAAATAAATTTTAAAAAATGTATTGTGATAAATATTAAAAAATTAATATATATATAAATATAAATATAAGTAAAGCCCTAAAAAATATTTATATTAGTATTTTCTTTAAAATTATTTATCTAAATTTGAAGATTGAATAAGCATCTAAAAAAATCTGAAGAGACTTTAATAAAGGGAAATATTATGTGTACATAATATGGCATTTGAAACATTGGAAACAATAATAAGGTTTTGGAACTTAATATCAGAAAAGGTACGTGCCTTTTTTTCTTTCTTTTTTTTTTAAGTAATGTGGAAATAATATTAAGGTTTGTCACCATATCATTTTATTATTTTGGGTCAAAATATATCTTGTTATTAAAAATATCATTCATTCACTTAAATTTGTATAGAATTAATCATGAAATTTAAGAATTTATATTAAATAATAGAACATAAGTTATGTTAAAATTTTGTACTTTTAACTTGTTCTTCTTGTATTAAAGCTTATATTATATAAGAATTTATTATAAAAAATATAATCCATATCATTTATGAGTTTATAAGTATAGAATGATATTCTTTTTGACGTAATAGGTAGAATATAATATAATAATTTATAATTAAATATATTATCAATTCTTTTAAAATTAGAATTTGATAGAAAATATTGTCTCTTATTTGATATTAAACGTAAGTATAAATTTTGACTTTTTTATATATTTTTAAATTTGAGATTTAATAAATTAATTAAAATATAATTTAATTATATTTATCTTACATGCTAATAAATGAAAACATTGATCTAAGTGTAAATGTCTAGGTTAGAACAACCTGTATCAATAATGACTATTGAGAACAATTCATATTAAAGAAAGTTAGAACAATCTTTAATTAAGAATAACATTTATTAAAAATTAAAACATATTTCAAGTTAAGTTCTACACAAGATATTTCGCATGCTATTACTTCACCAAAGTAGAAGTAGAAAAGCCCTAGCATATAGTAGGTTTCTTAGTTATGTTTACTCTTTCGATGTTTCAAAAAGTTAGATTTGATGGATCAATATACAAGTAATTAATAGATTTAACCTAAACAATTTCTTAAAATATTGAGTGCTAATCTATTTTCTTTCCGAAATATAGTTAACTCTTGTTCATTATTTACCAACTTAAATTCTTTATTGATAAAAGGACATTTTTAAAAAAAAAATCTGATTATTATTAGCCCTATTTAATATTAACATTGTAAGTCTTTTTGTTATCCCATGTAAATAGGAGCCCTCTACAACTTGTGGAAAGATCTTTGAGTTTTTAAACTATTCTAACTCTCAAAATTCTCTCAACTGACTCCTTTACTCAGCACTATTTCCAGTAATGCATAGCTTATTCCACTAGTTCATCATAGTAACCACCACTTGTTGCGATCAATGCTACAGGGTCCACTTCGGTCTTTTTCTCTTCCTTCTCTTGGTACATTTTGTTTCACTTGTTTGCAATACTTCATTTCTTTACCAATAAACCTTTTATATTTTGGTGACTCCACTAGAGAGGAGTGCATGCATTAGATGAAAACCTAAGAACTCCTAATGTTAACTTCCACTACAGAGTATCATCAATGAATTTTCTATTAGAAACACATTAATTGATAATGAGTTCTGAATGAATATTATGCCTTTGCCTACTCTAAAAGCAGTAAATAATGATGTGGAGAGTCTATCTCCCCATTTGATGATAATGATATTGTGACATTCAAATAATAGGTTTCAAAATGGGCCAATTTAACATTTTAATTTATGCTAATAGAAGGGGAAAGAAATGTTAATTCCAATAACAAAAGCACTATCAACAGCACCATTTGAGTAGAATGAAGGGGAAAGAAATATTAATTCTAGCAACAAAAGCTTCATTTGAGCGGAATTGAGTGAACTATAGGAAAGTGTCTTAGGATCCACTAGAAGATAGAGAAATGGATTACTAGAGCAATAAGTATTACACTCCAAAAATGAGAAATTTTTTAGAAGAAAGATGAAAACAGTAAGTAGAAGGAGGAGGAGGAACGACGTTCGGCCGAAAAACGAAGTGGCAATGCTTCTAGAGGTGAACTAGAGAATGAGGCTAGATAGAGTAGTGGTGTGAGTTCGTACTCGTGAAGATATGATAAGTACTAAAAGTAATATGTTTTAACTTTATTTTTAATGTATTTTGGGCGTTTATCTTATGTTAGTTGTGAATTTTATGCTCTTAATTCTTTAAATTCATATTTTAATGCTTCATTGAGCATTGGGGAGCGAAAATCAAATCATCGGAGTAAGCTGTAGAGTGAAAATCAAATCATTGGAGCAAGCTGTAGAAGCCACACGAGTTGCACCATTCCAACATGGCTGAACCATTTCCGTCAAGATTGAATATTCACAATTGATTTCTTAAGAATTTATCATGAGTTTTTTTATTTCTTTTAGTTATACTGTATCTTGAATATTTTTATTTTCAAGTATGAACTAATCTTCTAAATACCTAGAGAGATGAATCCTATAATTGATTTTGTCATTTGATTTTTATTTTACGTAATAAATACTTAATTCTTGTTCTTGATTATATGTGCTTAATTCTTGATATTTCTAGATTATTGATCCATATTTGATGTGCTTAAATTGGTGGTTGAATAGGCCTTATTTAAAAGTAGATATTGCGTAATTGAGTGGAGTTGCATGCAATCCTAAAAATAGGACGACATAAATCTATCCATTATAGTCAAATATAATAAAGGAATCCATAGAACAAATTAATGCAATAATAGGGATTTTAATTAAAAAAAAATTTAAATTATTCAATTTAGAGTCTGTTGCTCTTGTACTCGAAAGAGATATTAGCATAATTTAAGAATTTTACGAATCAAGATACTAAATAAAAAAATTGCGTAATTTAGATTAATAGTGACAGATGAAATCTAAATGAATTCTTTCCTGCTTATTGTTTTACTTATCAGTTGTTAATCGATTATTTTTTTAATTTATTCTTTGTCGTAACGTTAATGAATTTATATAATTTTAACTTTAATCAATCACTCGAATTATTCGATCAAAAAATAGAAAGACGGTAATTACTATTACTTTTAATTTTTGTGGGAATAATATCTTTACTCATCGTAACTATACTATTAATTTATAGATACACTTACCTTAATCAAATTTTTAATTATTTTAGTGGACATCAAGATGAAACATTGTCTACCACATATGGTGAAACTTTTGGGCATTTTAGAAACTTCCTCTAGAGCTCTCTTAGCCTATTTTTTTACTCAGCACACTCAGCCTCCACTAGCTCTCCACCTTACTAATCACTACTTGCAGCTATACTGAGTGTTAACGGACCAACTCCAATCTCTCTCTGTCATCTCTCGATGAATTATGTTTCAAATGTTCGCTCCACCAAAGAACCCTTTACACTAGATATCAATGCCAACAAAAATTTACTAGGTAAACATGCACCTTACTATATATATGATTTATCATCGAGACAGCATAATGAGCGGTAAAGAAACATAAATTGAGAAATGCAGATGATCCAAATTTGAAGGGTAGACATGAAAAACCCTACCTTGACTGTAGGTCACCTTAAAATTCAAAATCTACGTATAAACCTGGTTTGATGGGCTGGGTGGTCCGTCCATCCTACTCAGCAACTACGGTGCGAGACGCCACTAGACGCAGTAAGCGTCAGGTTGTATTGGACACATCAGACACCACTAACATTCTTTTATTTCTTGGATGGTCATGGCTAAAACAAATAGAGTATCAACAACGACAAGAAAGCTTCAATGAGGAACCGCAAGGCTACTGCTTTAGGATATATGAACCTCAAGATAAATAGGGAACAAGTGCGAAAGATCCAGGAACAAATGATGAATGTGGCATATAGAGGATCAGACTATACTCAAATTTACTGAACAAGTTAGGCATGCAGTCGATGACGATGGTGTTTCTACAACAATTGGTGGCGCAAACTTTAGGAGATGGTAGAAGCAATCACGGGGTTTAATTGCAATTTACGGGCAAATCGAATCACAATTACAAAGTTATCAATATTGTAAAGCCAACGTTTGATTCCATCCCATCCAACTCTTGCAACAAAATTTTAGTCTATCACCAAATACCTACCTATGCCTGAATACTAATGTCGAACAGAAATAGAATTCATGAAACCAGCGTATCGCATTTTCTAAAATTAAAGAAAATTCGGTACAGCTAAATCTACTTGGCTGGCATTTCAACCAAGAACAGGAGAAACAGTGGCTGCTTTCGATGGGTAACTACGGTATGTTAATTCCCTTCCATTTACAAGAACGGCTTTCGATGGCAGGCCTAGAAAAAAGCATAAAAAGAATATTTTTAAAGAGGTTCAAGTGCTCCCCCACTCTTTAGTCTTTCCATCCGTGCCTGGAGCCCAGACAATGCCTTCTCATCCATAGGAAGTACACCTCCTTGTGCCGGATTCTCCATACCAGGATGAGGATCTAATGTACGTGTCTGAGATGAGAGTCCAAGATTTAAGTTGTCATTGACAGACATCAAGGGCCGGGTTCCATAATCATCTATGTTCCCACCAGCAGCTGCTAGTTGCATACTCTTCATCCTCTCTCTGATTGCGTCCAATGTGCCACTGGTTACTGCACTTTCAACAATATGCTTCCATGGTAAATCCTTAAAAATATATACATATGAACAAAATAACAATAATAATAAATAACCAATAATAAAACACAACAGTAAAATACCCCCACTGATAAATCTCTCATTTCTTTGGTCTGCCAATGCATTTTCAGGGGCACGAACTCTTGCTGTATTTACAGCATTACCACCCCCCCGATTGTCTTCAGTGTATGATGGTGGCAAATTAAAGCTTGTTGGTTCAGGTTTTGTACTTGATAATTTAGAATCATTTAAAGAGTTGGTCTGAACAGGGGACAGAGGCCCAAATTCAGGTGACGAAGAAGAAAGAGAAGCAGGGGGAGGGGTTGACATTGGCACACTTGAAGGAGTCCTTCCTGCTGCAGCATTCTTCTCCATCTGCAATGCAACTAAAACTATTAGCAAGCACAACATGACATCCAACCATTAAAATTTTACTCAACAAGGGCAAACATGCAAACCTGAGCTAAGCCGTCTCTAATATAAGTCCGAAATGCCTCACTAGCATTTTGGAGCTGAGCAAATATATCAACCTGTAACAATATAAAAATATCAGTCTCCACAGTTTTCTAAGCTACCTTCGGGATGTATAATAGAAACTATATTAATGACCTTAGGGTATAGCTGAGTGATGCGATAAAGCTCATAGAGACCAATTGTGCATGTCTGCTTGTCACCAATTTTCTTAAATATTGCTGCGAGTTCTTGCTGTAAGAAGACATGGGGCGAAACAGAGTTGAACGAATAATAAATATTTATAATAGCAATCAAGGACAATCATAACTCTAGTTATGGAAAAATATAATACTTTTAGCTGGGCATCAGCAGAATTTGTGGCAGGTGCTGGATTGTTGGCTCCAGAATCACCCCAATGAGTTTGACCAGGGCCAGTTGATGTCAACATTCTTGCCGCAGCCAAAGTCTGTTAAATTAAACATAAGGGATATTGGAAGTTACAAAAAGATGCTGCTACAAGTTAAACTAAGAATGTTGTCATTTACTAAGTTTATTACTACCTCAAGATTGAGATCAATATAGGCAAGAATAATTGGTTGAGGCTTCATGTCTATGGGCACCAAAGATAGGTGACCCTTTATTGCAGCCCCTCTAAGTTTGACAAGTTCATGTAGAACAGTTTTTACCATTCGTAATGGTTTATCATCAGCTCCAGCTCTTTTATCCAAACCATAAAGGAAGATAAGGTAACCAGAAATCAGTTTATCAAATACAAGACCGGGATAAAAATTAACATTCAACACAATAGAAAAAGAAAGATGTTGGATTTAAGACATGCCTTCTCCGGATTTCTTCCATTCCTAGTTCTTGCAGGTAGACATGGACACTTTGAAGGATGCGGTCAAGATCAACATCATAAATTGTGCTTTGAAGAACCTGCATAAGAGAGAATGTACCCGATGGTATCATTAAAATAAAGTAGACAACCACCAAAGCATAAACATGTACAGTTGAATACAGAAATTTCCATAGCATAAACTGAACGCATTTTCTTCAACATATACCAAGTCCCTCAATAATGATAAGCATATAGATTTTCCATTTATCTTCAAGCCAAAATTATCATATTGCATCAGTAATTACTAACAAGGAAATTATAAATTACTTCTAGATATAAAATCAGAAAACATATCAATAGATGATTAATGACATCATAGCCAACATAAATGGCCTCCTTGCAAGTATACCAAGACACCAAAGCAGAACTGTTACAACAAAACTACTGTAAGATGGAATACTAAGTTGGCAAATGTTAGTACTGTTATTGGCAAGATATCTTTGACATGATATACAAAACCTGAGCAATTTAATTTTTGGTACATGCATGGATGGCAACATAAAGAAAGATATTCTCAAACCAATTAATATGTCAGCAAAAACGGTTATGGAAAGGAAAATTTTGTTAATTTCTTAAGTTGCTTTTGTGGATAATAATATACTGGATGGCTACATAAAAATACTCCTTTTTATAGAAAAAATATATATAGTCTTCAACAAATGAATTTGTCAACAAAAATAATAATTGAAGGGAAAACTAATTCACGTACTTTATTAAGTTCCTCTAGTGGATAATGATTGACACTCTATTCATAAATAGGATTGTTTCGGACTACAAATGTTCCTAGAAGCACCAAGACTTAATATTACCTTTGTGAGTTTGATAAGGCATTTGACAACCAGATCAGAGAACTTCTGATTTCTTGCTGCAAAAGTCTCATTTGTTGCAGGTGAAGGCCATCTTGAAGGATCTAAAGGACGTAATAGATTAATTAGGACGACAAAGGATGAGGTTCGATCAGCATTATCCTGCATGCACAATCATCAGTTAAAACCCAAGGAAGAAACATAAATTTGAAGCAAAAATGTAAGCAATTTAAAGCAGCTCAACCAGAATTTTAAGCATTAAGACATTCAGAGCTTTCAGAAGTTGGCTGCCATCATCCATATGGGGAACCCTTTCATCCAAAAGCCAAAGCAGAAGCTCTGTAATAAGGTTGTCAAGAGTGTTTTCCTTGACAGCATGTGCAAGTCTCTTATTTTGAAATGTCTGTCAAGAGATACTCAAAAGAATTAGTATTTTGCAACAAAACAACCTGTAATACCAAGTTTCTTCTTAAAATGAAAAGAGTAAAAAAATTAATAACTGCTTAGATAGAATCAATATAAAATAACTTTTTACCATCAGTTCAAGTACATAAAAATGGTTTTTTATTCATGAGGCAAATCAATAATTTCACTACATCCAGTTACCAAATGTACACCCTATTCTTTAATAATTCAGCACCCCCTCCCCAAACAAGCCAGCACCACCACCACCCTACTCTTAAGCAAAAAATAAGAAAGAATATACGATCCCCAACGAAAATCCCAAATTCTATTATAGAAGTTACTAGTACTTTAGATTGTTCTCACCTGCATAAGCGTGTTTAGAACATATTTACAAGATCTTGATGATGCACCAGTCAAACTGAAGTCAAAAGTTTTGGCTACCTATTAAGCGGAGACAGAGAATGAAAGGTTATAGAACAGACAGAAAAAGCATTCTTAAAAAGAATCTAACAAAATAAATTATTTATTGCTATGCATAAAGAAATCAATGCTTAAGGAAATTAATAATCATATCACAATGAAACTAAAAAGTTTGATTGCCTTATTTGCCAAGCATGAAACGAGTCTATCTGCATCCTTCATTAGTTCATCCATCAAACTGCCTTCTGGGTCATTAGTGGCCTGTGTTAACTCATGGCAGACAACTTTCATTCCCTCAACAGACTGCAATACAACATAAATTACAAAGCAATCATGTCTCCAAACAAGTAATAACTAAAGGAACTGAAAATAGTAATAAGAAAACCATATCAAGCATGGATAGAAATAACATAATTGACAAAATCTTAATGCCGATCTTGCAATACAGATCCATCAGAGCAACAACTAGCACAGGAATGGTTTGCAGCAATATTAAGTTAGGTCATAATCTCATAACCAACCCAATATATATTAATAGCACAAGCAACTTCCCTGACTCATACACGAAAACACCACCCACCTACCTACCGAAGAGCCTTCATTTGAGTCAACCACTAAGGTTATGCCAGTTGCATCTACTCAGAAACATTAGAATCCAATTCTTAACACTCCTTAACAGAAAAGAATACCACGCTCCCTGTGATAGCTGCCAGGTACTTATAATTTGTTTCTTCACTACCATTAAACATATTGCTTAAATATATGAAGTCCAACCATTCCAAAGAAAGATGTCTCTTCAATTTGATCGTCTTGAGCATTGTAAATTTAAGACTGAAGGGTAATATTTTACAAGATAAATCAATAAAACGTTCTGAATTCCATTCTGAAAAACTAATGCTAGAGTCAAGAACTGTCAACCAAGATCCTTCTCTGGCTAGACAACTCTGTCCCTTCTTATTAATTAGGTCGAAATCATATTAAGAAAGAGAAACAATTATAATTAGACAAAGCTAGGAACCTGCTCAGGAGAGCCAAAAGAAATGATCTCAAGAGCTTCATTCCAGTTTGAGGGACCACTGACACCAACAAGCATCCGAGGCGTTAAATGTCTCTCCATGTTAAGGTCAGGTTGCACATAGTTTTTCCTGTGGTTTTACAGACATTAAAAAGAATGCGAGTGAGGAACTCAACATGAATATATGTAGACAGTCCATGATTAGATAGCAATAAAAGATGATAAAAAATCAATAGAACCTTGAAAAAATTTACCTGGAAATAGTCTGTGGAACTTCACAACTCTGCTCAGCTACATCAGGTCTGGCAAATAAAAAAAAAACAAAAGACAAAGTGATTAAAATCTGAAGAAATGAAGGAAGCTACCATATCTTTCGAACATCCAGGCAGAAGAAACAAAGGAAAGGCACAACACTAATTGATACCTACCATGTCCACCATACAAACAATAAAAATGTTGTGGTACACTAAAAAATTGTCATGTAAAATGAAATGGGGGTCACGGTTTTCACCAATCTCACAGTTAAGGATATTATGCTCTAGTCTGAGTCAAAATCAATGACCATTTCAATCACGTGTCACATACAGATTACATGGGCATACAGCTTAATTTATAGGAAAAGCTTCCCAAATAAATTTAACAGCCAAATAACCTCCACTGCTTCTACAGAAACCATAACCAGAAATTTTATAGCAAGGCATCACATTACACAAGAGAACACAAAAAGATTAAGTGAGCAGATTATGGACCATTGAGTTTTTACTTTTTAAAAGAATCAAAGAAATTAACTTATGGTTCATAGAGCAGAAAAAACCTAATCTTGTGTACTTGTAATTTTAATCTTTATGGTCCATCAAGTTTCTAATTTTTAGAGAATCAAAGAAGTTAAGATTCATAGAGCAGAAACTAGTTGACACCATACATAAAACTTGATAGCAGAAAAAGCCTAACCTTTTCAACTTGTAATTTTAATCTTTATAACATATAATCAAAAAGCTGTGAGGAACTCCTCACATCAAAAGGATGGCAGAAATATACCCATTTTCCCTTACTGATCGCCTTAGAGCAGCTCTTGCTTCACCAGGTCGGCCTTCCCCTCTTTTTTCCATCTCTCGAACCTGCTACAACATATTAAGTTGAGAAGAAAGAAACATTAACATATAAAAGGAAATATATGCACTGACCTTCCACTTAAATCTATCATCTAGCATGCTTTTTTGAGCATCTGTCAGCTTCCCTACATATCTCCATATGTCATCACCTAAACAGATTGAAAGCATCTCAGCAATCACAAAATAAAAGCAAGAAGCCAAGGAGGAATCTAAAAATGAAATGAGCTGAAATGATCGGCAAAAAGATACACTTTTGAATGAAAACTCAAGCATCTCAACAATCACAAAGTAAAATCAAGAAGCCGAGGAGGAATCTAAAAATGAAATGAGCTAAAATGACCAGCACAAAGATACGCCTTTGAAAGAAAGCTCTTCGGTATAACATGTATTTATGCAGCAAACAACATTATATTAGTATAGGCATTGCATTTAGGGCATACCAAGAATCTTATATCCAGTAGCTAGTGTATTTAGGGCAGCCTTCCTAATTTCACCATCTCGTTCTGCTGTCAAGCTTGCAACAATTTGCAATGATTTTAGTTGTCCACTTATCTGTTTAGAAAGGAAAGAAATTATTACTCTAGAAGAAAGAATTGCATGACCACAAGAGAGTCCAATGTCTTACATCAGCTCATGATGATCAAAAAGAAATCGACAAAATCGACAAGCTCTATCAGACTAGAGTTGTTTTTAGAACCATTATTTTAGAAGAAAGAAATCCATGAGAGAAACAACCCTCTTACCTCAGCCCCATGATGATCAATAAAGAAACCAACAAGATCAACACATTCTATCCTAGTACGATTGTTCTTTGAACGAAGACCATCCAAAATGTAAGTGTAGATTTTTGTGGCTGAATACACTTGAACTATTTGCTTTGTCAGCTCCCGCATTTTTTCTCTAACTTTCTCAATGTTATGCCCCAACTGCAACCAAATTTAGAAATCAGACCATTTGCAAAACGTGCAAATATCAAATCCAGGTAGGAGTATGATTTAATCAAAACTACAAATACTCGATGAATTGACCAAAAACTCAAAACTCAGCTTGATCAGAGCCAATCTTCTTTTTCAAATTGAGGTCAAAATGAAGAAGGAATTGGATCTGAACTCAGGCTGGCTCCATGATTGTCAAGCTACAGCATGACGAAACTTGAATATGCTTTATTTATATGTCCATGTTACATATAAAATATAGTAATTTAATTCGCAAGTCTGAAAGCGTAACTAGGTTGGCAAGTTGCTGTACCCAAGTATTAAAATACTCAAAATTGGCTACCTTAACTTGGCAGTGAGCTAGGAAAGTATTTAACAATCATAGTACAAAAAGCTCAATAACAATGATGCTATGAAAGCACAGTACAAGGTAGCATACAACATGCTTCTCAAAAGAATCTAAATAACCATCAAACAACATTCACAGAAATAAAGACATTTTTACATACAGCTAATGAAGTAATTGAAGATTATGAACCATACCTTTTCTGCCAAGCATGGAAGAAAAATGGCAGCTTCTGCCTCCGTCAAACTATATGCTTCACCCTTCAACGAGTCAAAAAGTTCTGGAAGAAACTCCAGCACCTATTAAATGCAAAGCAAATGACCATTATGTAACAAAATGCCCATTATTTGTCAACTGTACAGGACAAATCATGAAGTTAAAGCATTAACAGAGAGCCAACATAGATTTGACCTTCAAAAGGCATGTCGTGTTAGATTTACATAGCTGCAAAACAAACCACCTCAATAGTATGTCCAGAACTTCAATTATTTCCTTCCCAATGGAAGGGAGTGCCTGCAGTTGTTTTGGGAAGATTGAGATACGAAAAGTACTAACACAACACAACCAAATGAAAAAGAATGTAATTGTGGAAAACCTTCTGTAACATCTCAAGACCATCAACTTGCTTCTTGAAATCGGTGCTCAATAAGCGCCTATGTAGATCCTCTCTGAAATACTTCATCATATCATTCTGGAATAAACGTGTGAAGACCAAAACTCTTAGAAATCAATATTAATTTGAGAAAACAGATAATTTTAATAAGCAAACATTTTGGAAAACAAACCTCAAGATCTTGGATCTGTTCAATTCGTGGCTCTTCAAACTTCGACCTTCGAACCATTCTCTCCCTTTCCTCCTGTGATAAAGGCCAAATGAACATTTATGCACAGAATACGCGTGCATGATTGTATTCATATGCTCCAAGTAAGTCTCAAATTAATAAATCACCCAATCATACCTTATTTGAATCCTTGACATTCAACAAAGCTTGAGGCTGAACAGATATGCCTTGAACAGGCAACATGGTATCTGGTTTCAATCCCTTCGCTGGGATGGCTCTCTTCAAAGCCATATTAAAAGAAAAATATATATATTATTGATTAGCAGTCTTCCAATTGAAAGAGTATCTAACTAGAGCAATAAAAACCTACCGAAGTTACAGTTCTATTGCCATGTTTTGTGACACCATTGGAAGTAGCTTTTGCAACCTTTGTGTTGGTTTTTGATACCAGTCCAATAGAACCTCCTTTGGATGGTTCAACTAATTCTGAGAAAAAAAAATACAGATAAGCATCTGAAAAGATTGGGAATGGGAAGTGAGACAAAAGAGGGTGGTACACAAGCCAAAGAAAACAAAAAGATACCTTGGAAAGACCCATAAGGTTTTACCCGCTCAAGGATAAGAGCTAAAGCTGGCCCTTGTATATCTCTAAGATTCTTCTCAATCTGATAAGATGGGATATACAAACGCTAAGATGCTCAGGCATCACTCTAAGCACAAATGAATGCCAATATCATGGAGGAAAATACAACAACAAAAAGAAACAAATACAAATAAGTTTGGTAGCATACCGCTTCCTGCCCGCTAACTCTTAAAATTTCAGTAACGCATCCATCTGCTGCTTTGCGAACATCCGCTGATTTATCCTACAAGAAATTCCAGACATGAAGATAAATGTAAAATGAATCAGAAAATTGTATAGGAAGAGGAGCCATGGGATATGATCCATTCAGAAAAATTTACCATCATGGCTGTGGCTGCTGGTTTGAGCAGATGCACAGCATCAGGAAATTCACTAAGTCCAGAGAGTTGCCTAGATGACCAATCAAAAAGATCTTTACGTCCTTCCGCCCCAAGCTTGGAGTCTGTTAGTGCTGATGTGATATAAGGAACCTAAAACAACAGAATTATTCTAGATACCTAAAAACAAAGCTAGTAAAAACTACAAGATTGAGAGCAGAAAAATAGCCACCATTTTGTCAAAATGAACAGCTGCATTCCAAGCATCTAAAGTAGACAAAGTGCTCTCTCTCATATGTTTCTTATTGTCGCTAAGGCATTTCAAAATATCTGATAGTATTCCCTGCATTTAACAAATCATGCGTGTGTTGATCGTCTAAGCAACTGAAAGAATAAAATATCTTTTAAATGATAAATTGTGTCTGCCAAACCTTGCTTGCTTTCTCGACACCTGGTCCCATTGCAGATGCAACATTTCCAACGGTAGTCAAAGTTGCCATAACCAAATTTTTGTTGCTATCATATAGCCGGCCCCTAAGAGCACCAAATAGCTCTCCTGGCAGTCAATAACGCACATGATCAGAATGCTTACCCCAATTAACAATATAGATGACCCCCAATTAGTCCAGTGAAGTTGTGAAACCCATAGCATACCAGTTCCAGTAGGTTGAATGCGCTTGTTAGCCTCTTCCAAAATTTTATTGACAGCTTCAATAGACTCCAAACGCACCTAGAATGAATAAAAAACAAGGTAAAACACCACAAATTCTAATTAAGGGAACCAATCATGCATCAAAATGCACAACAAACACAAGGAGGTAAAGTGCAAATGAAATCAGATATATTGAGAGCAATACCTTCCAATCAGGACTCTCCAAGCTCTTTAACAGGGTAGGAGTGATCTTCGCACTAATATCTTCACGTGGCAGACCATCTAGTCCACCGGCAGACAAAGAGGATGGTTCTGATAACCTGACAGTTTTCTTTGGAGCAGTGGAAGTACCCTGAACGGCATAAAATATCATCAATATCCTCTTCACAGAAACTGTCTAGAATGTGGCCACTTACCATTGAACTTGAGACAGAACAGATTAGGGGTGAGCAGAAACCGGAGATAATCGACTGAGCCAACTCATTCGGTTAAGTCGGTTGATTGTTGGTTATTAAAAATCAGAACCTAACCGAGTTAATATATATTACTTTTTGTTTAATTTAAATAGATTTATAATGTAATTTAAATGATTTAACTATATTTTTATAAAACATAAAAAGTAAGCCGGTTAACCGACTTAATGAACCAAATTGGCTGATGTTAAGTCAGTTCAGTTAGGTCAGTAAAGCCTAAATCAGTCAGTCAGTTCAGTTATGTTGGAGGTTGTTGGTTAAGTTCATAAAACTGACTGAACCGACCCAAAAAACTGAATGCTCACCCCTAGACCAGAACTGAGCATACGAGAAAATTGAGTGAAAGCAAAAAGATATTGCTTTAATGTCCCCAACTTTATTTCACTTCAGAATAATTTATTGGTCTATCAATTCACACAATAACTGGACTACCATCATAGTATACTTACCTCAAATGGATTTTTTTGATATTCAACATCCAGTGCACTAAGCAATGCAGGTTTGACATCAGTAAGAAACCCCTTGATATCTGTGAAAATGTGTGACCAAAAAAAAGATATCTGTGAGAAAGGATATTCATAGAAAGTTGAATCATGAAAAGAAGGTGGACACACAACACTAAATAGGATAATGTCAGGCATCATTCATCACCTGGACCAACAAACTTATGTAAAGCACCCAAAACCTTAATTGTAGCATTTCGGGTGGCTGCAGCACTCGACTGCAATCCAGTATCTTTACAAAAATCAATTAGATCCTGCAAATACAGTTAGTATCAATGTAGTAAACCACACTTGCAGTTACATATAAAATTGAGTAATGGTAAAAGTAATTTAGATGGTAGAAATACCTTCAACTTCAGATGTGATACACCAAAATCCTCGATAGCGGAGACCATCCACAATAAACCTTCACTAAGAACCTTGGGATTCTTGTGTTCTTTCATTATTTTATAAAGCTGCAATAAATAATTCTTTATGAAGTATTCAAGAGAAAGCAAAATAAAACTACAAACAAACGTAACAGAACAAAGAATTCTTTATCTTTGCTTCAATAAATGCTTAACCGACTAAAATGATATCAACGTAGGCGTTAATCATCAGTGTGTAATATTTGATCTTACCCTCTCAAAAACAAATCCTGGACCTACTGCCTCGGAGAAAGCAGTGAGGCACTTCATAGCATGAGCACGAGTCTTCATATCTGCCACTCTTTCACTTATACCTGTCAATTGGGCAAAATACAAACAGGTACCCTAATGACGGACTGAACACATATTTTGTAACAGGATAGACAAAAATTTAGGCACAAAAACAAGCATACAATAAACTGATAGCAGGACAACCAAAACAAATTCTAAAAGCCAAGTATTTTTTTTTAAATTTCATTATAGATTCAGATCATATTTGTTTTTTTATGATAATACAGTAAACTGACACTCACCAAGAAGGCAAAGAACAACACATTTCTTTGGAAATTTTGCAGCACTGTTGGCCAGATAAGTGATAACTTCAATAACTTGCTGCTGGACCTGCAGGTTCAATTTAAGAGTGTTGATATCCAATACTAAGTGAACAGAGGGGAGAGAGAAAGGTTAAAGAAGACAAGCTACCATTTATAAACCACAAAAATCATCATATACCTGAACATTTTTCTCATTCCATCCAGGAATAGCACATAGCAAATAAACCAAAATCTCAACAGACCGATCAAGGTCCTGGAGACCTTCAACCTGTTCTTTCAGCGAGAATATGGCTGCAATCAGAGAGGTTTGGGTACCCAATTAGAAAGTTAAGCTAATATAAAATAATGTAAGCTAGCAAAACAGCTAGCTAATTTTAACTACGCTATTGAAAGCAAAAAATGTCATATTTGAAGCATTTGGCTCATGACATTATTATATTGGAAAAGGTTCAAATCAATAATTCAAGAAATTAAATCAAAATATAAAAAACAACATGGTCAAGAGCCTAATCACTTTATGCAAAGCCTCATAGGTAACACAAGAGCACGAGAAAATAAAACTCAAATAAAACCTTAAGCCAAATGGGTTTATCCTGGAAGCAATTTTTAGTAATTAGCAGAAGTTTCTGCTGAAAGAAAAATAATAAGAACCTAAGCATTAGATGCCAGTAAATCAGATTGGCAAGTCAAACCATCCATCTGGATTAAGCATATTGTACTGTATACTGCAATATTCACAACCTAGTCATAGAAATTCTAGTGATTCTTAGAAGTGGAAAAAGACCATAACCTTCACCCTTGCAGCAGTGAATTAAAAAGTAATGGATGCATACATATAAATTACATGCAACTGAGAGTACAAGAATTTATTTACTTGGCATACAAGCATTATCGATTAGTAAAGAGAAGAGATTAAGCCTCTTCTAAATCCAATAATCACCAAAAAACGCATGACAAAGTTGTAATCAAGTTAAGAGTATATATATAAACTCATATGCGGAGATAAAAAGTTAAAAGTTATATAACTAAAAAAATGTACAAGAAAACAACAACTAAAACATTGGTAACTTGCATTTCACTCTCTAATATAATATAGCCACATTATCATCCAAGTAAAAAGAAATAAGTAGACGAGATAACATTGACATTAGTACTAAGAAATTAATAATAGAAGCTATACCTACTAATGATTAATAAATTCAGCACCTTTATATTAACTCACTTTTTTCCCAATTTTATTATCTAATTGATTGATTAGAGCATTGCAATTGACATCAAAAGGTCCAACTTTTGAAGCATTTCAACCCCCCCCCCAAAAAAAAAGTGTAGCTCAACAAGGACCCACACATTAGGGGGAGCATTAAAACTGTATTATCCTGCATCTTTAGTCTTGGATTTCCTGTGGTATAATATTCATGTTGAGCCCAATTACCTATAGCCAATTGGTGTCAGGCTGGCGGCTTATCAAAACATAATTAAACGCAGAAAAACTGACTATGCAGCATGCATTAATTTAATTAAGCACCTCTTCTAATAATAAGAGAGTAGAAGCATGACGATTGCCAACTTTATATGTATGTACACAATAAACTATGTATGTGATATGCTATTTTCTATGTAAATATTACAGATATAGATATATGATCAGCATTACAACAAGAATTTGCAAGTTATAAATCATCAATAACCTTCAATAAAACCCATATTTATCAAATACCCTGTAGAATAATGAAGAGGAAGAGCAAGTTGAAACCGTAACCAACCTTCAAGACGCTCTTTCCATACAGCACTCTTCAGTTGAGAAATGACATCTGCCTGAATGAGGGAACCTATTCTGCTTTCAATCTCTTCAAGACTCATTTCTGCTGGCTGTAGTTATCAGACAAATCAAAGATATTAAGATATTTCAAGCTATTAAAGAATAAAGAAACTTTAACAAATAAGTTTACCTCAATGTCCTCAGGCGACTCACTCGACTTTGCAGTTTCCGTCCGTCCAGCTCCATCTACCTTTTTACTGTTGCCTGACTTCACTGAAGTCCCTTTCTTGTTGGCAGGCTGATAAACAGTTCAAAGTTTCAATCAGCAAAACACCAGAAAAATGTTTAAAAACCAAATAATACCTAACAGAAATACTGCCCAAATAAGCCTGAAATTTTCAGAAAAAATAACAGAAGACCTCAATCTTTCATTGCATGGAATTAAGCCTACACACTCTAATTTATTAGAAACTTGATGTTGTGGAATATTACATACTTCAATAAAAAATTTGTTTATCACAATTAGAAAATGCTTGAAGTTATTTGGATGAACTAGATGAGAAATATTTGAGCAAAGATAATTTAACAATTCTGTCTATTGGACTTTATTTGTCTATAACAATGAAATAAACATTAGGTTTATGCAATAAAAACTTGAGGAACCTTTTTTCAATTTTTCTAGTAAAAGTTAGTGGATCAACCCAGTATTATCCTTAGAAAATAAAATCTTACAGCTGCAGGGGCAGGCCTCTTCCCACTAAGCATGCTAGCTGCAGATTTCTTAACAAATGAACCTTCAGACACCTGCACGGAATAGTTGAAAAACAAACTAAGTTTGTGATCACTTTAACATGACATTAAAGACAACAGGAAAAAAAGAAAAAGAAATATTTGTAGACAAGTTAAGTGGAATGTCTGAAATGAAAGTGTCAGCACACATCATCATTGTTTGTAATCAATAATCTTATTAAAAATCATAAAACATTAAAAACCACATCTTAATTCTGACTGTATTTTCAAATAACATCAACTTATCTTTACTGGCAGAAAGGAGATATCCTCATTTTATGATCCACTTTTCAGGCATTGTTAAGAGTAAAAGTGAAAAATCAAATATAAACATCATAAACTGTATTTTAAACCTTCTTTAGTTTTTTTTCCATAAATCGAATTATTTATTAAGATGCACATCTCATAACAATTCAGTTTCTCAGCCAATGTTTGTAGAGTGAAAAAACTGAACAATCTTAATGTGCAGAGTAAAGGTAAGATGGGTCAAACTGGCCTTATATCAACTGTAAATGACATCAAGTATTTCTTTTATTTTGTAGTATAGAAAACTGTATAAAAATATCCATGTAAATATCTGTCTTATAACTTCAAATCATCCACACGTCACCATAGAAAATCAGAACTTCTTTCTCACATGAATCGAACTCAATAATATCATTCTGCTTTTGAATATAGATAAGATCTAAATATACATCAAATGTGTTTGGATGAGGGAAATGGAGAAGGAATTTCATTTCTATCTAAGATAAAAAAAATCCTAAAAATTAATTTACTTATTTGGTAAAAATAATGGAGAAATTTAAAATTTTTAAAGAATTCCAAGAGGCAATTTGAGTAGCTCAAATTCCTTTTTCAAATTCCATCCAAAGAAGTGGTTTGCAGAATTCTTCATAATATAATTCCATTTAATACACATGATCCCACTATAATATAAGAAACTTAAACTTCAAAATATCATTTTTATTTAATTCTAATATATTTTTCCATTTTATATTATTAAAAATATTTATAAATATTTACAAATCTAACGATGTCCATATTGCATACTTTTATATTATTTATTTTCAATATCAATGTCCTTTTCTGTAATTATTTGTTTAACTTAAAAAATTCCAATATCTAAATTTTTCTTAAACTATTTATCCAAACAATTCAATTAGAATTACTAGTATTTTGCATTAATAAATTCTAAAAGGCTAAGATCTTTTTTAAAATAAAATAAAATTTTGAAATCCCTCATTCAGACATAACACTCCAAGGCTTACCATCTGTGCTAGACATTAAGCACCAAATAGGTTCTATCCTAAATTCTGAACAGGTAGAATGTATCATTTAGTCAGAAAAATAACATTGGCTAGTATCAAATGTAAGAGACTACTGAAGATGGAAAATGCAAAACAATAGGTTCAACAGTGCACTCACCTCTGTAGAAGACACACCACCACCTAAATTTTTTACAGCAGCTGGAATATCATAATAGATGGTAAGAAATGATTACACCAAACCAGTCAAAAAGAATTTCAATTGTTCCAACACTAATTGAAATGGTCAGTGCAAAGAAAATCTTATACACCTGAGCTTGTAGCACCAGGTACAGAAGAACCAGATCCAGCAATCATCTCAGAGAGCTTCTTTTTTCTAACATCATCAAGTTTCTCCAAAGATCTCTCTAATGGCCTCATACCGACAGACTAAGAGAAAGCACAACAAAATTTATATAGGGGTAAAATATGTTGAATAATTAAAGAGATATTAACAAAATAAGTGAAAATATTACCTTAGCAACAGCTGTCAGTGCTGAAAAGGCTGCATCTCGGACATCGGGGGTCCCATCATTAAGACACTGCAATCCAAATTAATAGCAGTCTAATGGTCAGAGCAATAAACAAAAATTGAGAATACTTATAAGAGCATTCATTTGTACTAGAGCTGAATCCGTAAAAGTTATTTTTAAGAATCCTAAACATGTATACAGCAACATTTCATGATTTAACTCAAAATATTCTAAGAATTTCCCCTTTCTCCTGAAGTACTTATTCTAGATTTTCATTTTTCTTATCAGTGAGAAAGGAGAGCAATGCAGTACGGAGACTCAGCCAAATATTAAGTAAAGATAGATGAAAATAGTCAGGCATAAAATATTCTATCCTAGAATTAGCATCATAAAAGGAACAGTGAACTTACCTCCATACAGATTGGGACATAATCCTTATGCACCTTCAGAACAACAGCTTTGTTACTTGTTTCGATACAGAATGTCACCCAGTTCAAAGTTAAAGAACGCACAAGAGGAACTTTGTTTTTAGATGCAGTTTTAACATCTGCAATAAACAACCGTATTAAAAAAACAATAGCTTTGACAGCCAGCATATGACAAGGGTTAGCTTCAGTAAACAACAGTAATAAGAAAACTGCTACATGAGAGAGCATACAAGAAAAAAAAAAGTTAGAAGAACCAGAAAGTGATTTCATCGGAAGTAAAAAAGACTACAAATAGTTCACCCAATAAGGAAAACTAGATAAATTAGTGAATAAAATAAGTAGCTTGCCTTCCACAATGTCTGCCAGATTTAAGCACCCTGCTTTGTGCATTCCTTGAAGAGTTTGTGTGAGTGACTCAGTCAAAGCAGGTTTTTTCTCTTTCAATTTTTCCTATAGAAGAAGAAATTGTCCATACAAGCAACAACATTACGTTAATTACCTATTTCACTTATATAAAGGATAAAAAGAAATTGATAAAAACCCTACATATCCGACAAATACTCAAAAGTAAATTTGAGAACTTTCACGACCTTTAACTGCATGAAATTTTACAAAAAACAGCAACTTGGTTCCAGAGGAAAGGGTACCAAGAAACTCAAATAAAGCACAGAGCCCAGGGGACATAAAAATAAAAATCATTATAATTTGTTTTACCAGGTTAGGTCCAGAGAAGGGCGATCCTAAATACATGAAAAGCTTTTTGACCACAAGTTAATATGTAAAAAATGAAGAAAGGTGTTAGGTCTCTAACCTAGAACAAATTTGGAAACAGATGTAGATGCCCAACTTAAATATAGGATCACAAGAAACCCAAGACTCGATAAATGAGAGATAACACCACTTAACACTCCATATTACATGTAGCTCAATGTCTGCCTACGCATAGACCCAACTTGAACATAAGATCAAAAAAAAAAAACAATACTTGGTAGATGTGGAATGAAACTGCTTAACACCTCACACGTAACTCGACATAAGCCTACTCATGGACAATCTCACATGAAGTTGGCAGGAAAAACATACTTTGATACAATAATACACATCCAACCTAATACAAGTTGTCGTTATGCAGAGACCAAACCTGAAATATATGACAAGAAACCTAAGACTTAATATTTGTGGGATAATAACACCACTTAACACTACCCTGACATGAAGCTCAAGAGATCCTACACGTGTACAACCTCAACACACCTGGGCATTGATATCATATTAAGCATCAAACACAGAACCAGTTGACAAGAGGTGGAAGGGCTTAACTTGAATATAAAACCAAAGAAAAACGGATAACACATGTGGGTTAGCACCACTAAAGAGAAAGAAAAGAGAGAGAACACATGCAAAAAAAAAAAAAAAGCAGCTTATCTATTATACTGAAGCAACATTATTCACAAGTTGCAGCAATTTTCTTCTTACATAGCAGAAATAATATATGCAATAAGTTATACCAAACTAATAGCTAGGTAAGGTTCACCACAAGACTCCGCCCAGACCAATGTGATTAGAAATGACACAGGACTAAGGAGTAATTTGATAAACAATTGAATTGTATTTTCGTAATGCAGTTGGATATTCATCTCAATTTTTCCATCTAGTCTTTCCATCTCAATTTTTCTTAATGTACAATCCCTATAAAATCATATCTTTCCTACAAAATAATAAATAAGAATCAGTTCAATGGTAAATTTTCAGCATTCTATTCTTCAGCTTATCAAATAGCATGTAACATAATATGGAGACAAATGGAAGTACTTTTGAGTGAGTTTCTAAAACAGAAAGAAAACAGCCCTCATCAGGTGTCTAAAGATCCAAACATTAATAGACAAGCAACACCTACAAGCCAAAAAAAACAGCATCCAAGGAATACAAACAATTTTACTTTCAGGTAATGATGAATCAGGCCACATAGATGTTAGTATTAGATTAGCATTTACTTTGTGCTTCAACTGTTCCAGGAAAAGGTTCAAAATAAAAATAAAAAGCTCTTTCCAAGTTTTTCAACAAGATAAACATTTTACTTCAGTTTTACCTGGTGAACAAAATTTCCACAACCAAATGATTTGATGATAAACAAAAAATGACAAGTGAAGGCATAGTTTCAAAATTTGAAAAGAATACAATATACAATTAAATGCTTTCATGAATACACAAGTTATATTGCACTTACAAGTAAAACTGGCAACAAAAAGCGCGAACTACCAGAAAAATGGGTCCGCAAACCCCGAGCAAGATTTCCAATAGCTTGGATGGCTTCAACTGCAACAGCAATGTTTACATCTGTAACAAGCTGCAAGCAGAGAGACAAATTAGGTAAATCATGATAGCAATGGCACAACAGAACATAATGGTTAAAACTTAAAGGAGAGTTTGACAAGCCACGACAACAAAGCAGAAACTAGGTAAGCCAATACCCAGAAACACACACAAACTTAATGCTTTATAGTCAACATAACCTTGTACTCAAAAATGCCTCAACAGCCACAAATAGCCATTATACTAATCATCAAGTAAATCAAGAAAAGTGCAATTGAATCTCAGTTTCAGATTCCAAATAGGGTATAAAAGATTAAAGTACCTCTCAGATGCTAACAGAGAATACAGGAGGATTTATAAATAAATAAATAAGTAGTAAAAGTGGTATAACCCATGCCAAGATATGTCAACCTCATACAAGTGAAAGATGTATGATAAAGACCAGGTTGAATGTGATAAAAAAGACAAATGAATTACTTGCATGCTAAAAGAGAAACAGAAACAGGAGCATTAGGTTGTAAGTAGTAAATATGATGATACTCATGTAGTAGAAACATTAAGAAAATGCCCATCCCTGTTTGTTGAAACAAAATTGTCTTGTCCCACTACAAGGGCCAAGTGCAATATTTTTAAGAGATGGGAGCAGATCAAAAAACCTTCTTCAACGTCCGGCAAACTTCCGTAAAATCACCCGGAGCTATCTTTTTTGTTGATGCAAGCTTTGTGAGTTCAGCAACAGCCTCCTTTCTTTCTGACCACTTGGTAGCTTTCTACAAGAGATGGTATTTTTAAAGAGAACAGATAGTAAGCAGCTTAATTCCCAATTTCAGAAGCACTAGTATGGAAAGGAAGTGTTACAGTTTGTCAAAATAATAGTTCAGGGACGGTGCTAACCACTCCATCCCAAAATCCAGACTTCTCCAGAGGAGTTAATATATCAACTGGATCAACAAGCTCGTATTCATCTATTTCCTGAGGAGCTGACAATATGATATACAAGCCAAAAGTACAAGATTAGATATTTCTTTTAAATGTCAGTAAATTGTGCAATCAAAAGTTCACAACAAAATACATACTATCAGCTAGAGATTCTTCAGTGGGGCCAGGACCAGCAGCTTCAGACACAGCTTCAGGCTCTGGTTCCCTGTCTTGCTCGGACCTGAAAAAGATAATTTAGAGATAAATATATAATAAGCCTGAAGGAAACATTGCAAGCAAACTGAACTATAAACTTATAAAATGTTAAGACAAATAGTCACAAGGAAAAAATGCAAATACAACTGTTGTAGGGAATAGGGTTATGCATTCATCAGCTGTATAAGACAGAAGAAAACAAAACTTCACAAATACATTCTAATAGTCTCACGATGAATTTGTTAATACACATGAACATTCATGACTGTGAAAAGAATTCAATCAATTATTTGAATATCTAAAAGATAACAGTTTTACTAATCCCTGACCGTAATATCTAAAATTTTGAACCTGTACCTAAGTTGTCAAAAAATGCAAGCTCTTTTTGGCACAATTTTAATGATTGAAAATTGACAGCTCAAAATGATCCTTACTATTTAAATGTTATATTTCTGGAGCTTGGCATAAGATTCTTTTTCTTTTTCTTTTTTTCTCTTTTTCTCTGTGTATAACCAGAGTTATATTGCTCTGTCAACTTCGAGATTTTAAAAGAACTGCATATGACTATTAAGATTCTTTTTCTTTTTCTTTTTCTTTTTCTTTTTGTCTCTTTTTCTTCGTGTATAACCAGAGTTATATTGCTCGGTCAACCTCGAGATTTCAAAAGAAATGCATATGACTCTTACAAAGTACTTTATTCACTTACCCTACATTTAAAGCACCACCACCTAGCCTCAAATCTCAATGAAATGAAAGCACAAAGCTTCTCTAGATAAAAACATACATACAACAAGGCGTCGATTGGAACACATCCATACACAGCATAGTGCAAAATTAGACTGGTAAAACTGAAGGGATTTACCTTATCTTCCGAGATGGCTTGGCTGCCCCAGTCACATTCACAAGCTCAGCTTCAAGCTCTTTTTTCTTTGAGCAGCAGAACAAAAAAAAAAATTATTTCAATATAACTGGAAAAGTGCATGTCTAGAACAGACTAATCTTAATACTATTTACCATAGTGTCACGCATCTTCTCAAACAATATTGACTTGACAGGATCCTTTCCAATCCAACGACAAAGCTCAAGAGTCAGCCCTTTGGAGGATGCACGGACATTTTGATCTTGATGGTCAAAGAGTTCAGGAAGCATCTTTAGAATTCTTTTAGGTGGAACAACTTTGGCTCCAAATTCACTACACACAAACAGAAAATAAGTAGCTGTAGGGAGCATATAGTAGAATCAATTCATGGCACGTGCGCAGGGGCTCTTGTATACAAACCTTAGCGCTTGAAACATGACATCAATTGCAGGCACCACTGCTTTGGCAACTTTATTCTTAATGGCCTTCTCCATTGAATCCTAGTTACCACAGAACATGTAAAGAGATCAGAAAAAAACATTTCTACTATATATAAACACAAACTAATTACAATAAAAATGAGGCACATGAAGACCCGGAAAGGTCAAAATGCAGTTTATAGGTCCCCAAATAAAGAGATCTGAAATGCTTTCTCCATCAAGACAAGGGTATGTAAGAATATTTAACCCCCCCCCAAAAAAAAATACAGGAGAAAGGTAAGAATTGGGCACAGCTGCATAATTAAAGAGTCATCTCAGAATCCCTGTACAATAAGCTTAGATACGCTCTTATGACAAAAGAAACCAGACAGTATCAATGCCCTTATATAACCTTAAGAAAAATGAGAGAAATAGAGATAAAGCAAAATGTTGGTAAAAAACCTTCACATAAATGAAATTAAAGCAATATTCTAACTAATTTTTATTTCAGATATTTCTTTATTTTAGAATCCCTGTACAATAAGCTTATATCCGCCTCTTATGACAAAAGAAACCAGACAGTATCAATGCCCTTATATAACCTAAAGAAAAATGAGAGAAATAGAGATAAAGCAAAATGTTGGTAGAAGCCCGTCACATAAATGAAATTAAAGAAATATTCTATCTAATTTTTATTTCAGATATTTCTTTAGAGATCTTGTCTTTTTTAATTTGTCCATAGAATTTAAAAGACTTATATAGAATAAATATGAAAAGGATTAACTGATAAAGGCTCTGTGTATATACAGAAACCTTTTATATATCTAATATTCTATATAATGAGTCGGCCTATATCTATAAAATAAAACTAACAATCAATATATCTATAGATTTATAATATTCTATTTAAATATATAACAAACTAAATAAAGAAGAAAGATGGGGCAGGGCACATATAAATGCATGCAAACAGTAAGTTCACTTTTACTAAATAAAAGTAGCAATCTTATCTGTACAATGTTCAGAAAACATTACATGATTCAAACAACTTAGAAATAGATAACTTAAACAACTTAGAATAGATAGCAGTAGTCTCTCTATCATATTCATCACTCATCTTCCCCTCGTATCCTAGTACTTTATGAACCATTTCACTCAGCACTCAATCTCATAAATTATACATTTCAATCATTGGAGTTACTTAAATTTTGTCAGGTTTAGACCTTCTCCTAAACCGCATTTATGAAGTTTGCTGCAAGTCAAGTGAAAAAAAAAAAAGGTAAAGTGCAAGAGCAATTTCACCCAGAGTTTTAATTTCATTTTCAGTAAATATCTATACAGCTGAGAATTCTAGCACGTTTAAGAGAAAGTAGCATGAGAATCCAACCTAAATCCAACAACATTTTGAGTCATCCTTAGGGCAGGTTTTTCATGATTGTATACTTCTGTTTTGAGTTATTCAAGTCACCTTATATAAGGTGAGAAAGCTAAGCACATTTCAATTAATATACCAAAAATAAATGAACAATCGCAATGCATTGCAATGAGACTAACAGATCAGGCACTGTTCTTCTTTCTTCAACACTTATTCCTCTGTTGCCCTACTACCACTCCATCAACATTAATCAAACTAGAATCTGGATCACACATAGCTTTAGAAGAATAATAGTGTTAATAAATTATCAAACATACCAGAAAAGCCTCAACAGCCTCCAATTCCACCCAGAGCATGAACGCTGCCTGAGCCTTCTCGACAGTCTTAGGCCTGCCTGTAAGACATTTCGCCACGATGGCATCGCATACTTCCTTCCCATACCTAACATCGGAACAAACTCCAAATTAAAAATCAAAAGCAACCCTACAAATCCAGAAGTTTAAAAGGGAAAACGGCATCACCTTCCGGCATCAGCGTTGGCCGCTTTTAAGAACGCAATCAGAGCATCCAACGCCTTCTCCTGCACCGGAGCATTCGAATCCGCCACTGTCTTTTTGAAAAATGGAGCTGTACATTTGAAAATCACAAAGATCCACCAATCAATTGAGTAAATCAGATCCGAGTCGTTAAAAAAAGAAAACCTAAGAAAATTTTTAAAAAAACAAACAAAAACATAAAAGACTGACCTAATTCGCGGAGCCTCGAGTCCTTCGGATCCGTGATGGAATCGCATAGAGCAGCTAAATCGATGTTAGCCTCGTTCCTTACCTTCCAATTCTTGTGAAACAACCGATCTTCCCATGGCAATTTCTTTGCCTCCTTTAACAATTTCTCTTCTTCAGACATTTTATTTCTACTTTTCTTTAAATTTTTTTTCTATCAACGATTTGATCTACCCAAATGCAGAGCTCCAAAACAAGAAGAGATATTTTATATTTTCTTCTTATTTTTCTTTTCTTTCTTTATTTTTTTTTTTTTTTGCTTTTTGTTTCTCTGCCGAGTGCCGGCGAGAGACCAAACCAAATGATAAAATGGTGTTTTGAATTTTAATTACGGGACTAAATGCTGTGCGTAGGGTATATCATTATCAATCCCCTCCCAAAACAGAAAAGCGATAGAGAGGTTCTTTGAATTGTACGTTTAAAAACCTCTTCTTTCCCACGCTCAACTCCGTGCCCTCGTCGTTACTTTTGCGGTTCACTTCAACAGCTTCCACGTAATTATTGGATCGTTTATAGTACGCTCCATTTTAACGAGTGAGCTAACATACTATAATCGCCGTTGGTTGAGCAGTGTAATTTGTGGGGCCCAGGTTGTGCAAGGAGCGGACACGAGACTCTGTAAAATTACTCTTTCGGTCACAGTTTTTCTTTTTTTTGAATTTTTTATATTCAAATTTGTATTTGAATCAGTTTTTAAAAGTTTAAACACGACTATTGTGAGCTTAAGAATAACGATCGAAAAACTTTTAAGTTTTAATACTGGAGGTGCAGAATTTTTGGACTCACGAGATGCAGAAAAATAAATTTATATATATTATATTCTTTAAAGGTATATTATGTTTTAACACCCAAATAAATAAGTAGATTTGACAAGAAATTTATAAAATAGTAAAATTTATCATACTCTTAATATTTTTTTGATAATTAGTTTTCATATTGTTAGTTATGTATATTATAATAAATCTTTTATTGTGAAGAGTAATTAATATCATTATAAGAATATTTTTATTTTTTTACTCTTACATAATTCAATAAAACAACCTAAAAACATTATTTAAAAATTGGACATAATATCAACAAATTTATATAAAAAAATTTTACTACTTCATTAATAATCATTTATTAATATACTTTTAATATAAAATATTTTTATTTACCCAATAAAATCTAATTAAGTTCAATCTAATTAAGTTCAATGTCAAGTGATATTATCTTAACTAAAATACATATACAACAAATCATATTTTTATTTTACCTTTTCGGAAATAAAATTACATCTTATAAAATCCTTTTGCATATCCTTTTGCATATAATTATTTTACTTATTATTTAAATGATAATTATATATTCGTAGATTGAGATTAACTTGATTTGTATTGTTGTTGTTGCAATAAATTAAAATACATTCATTCAAATAAATTTGGGTGCATAATATCCCTTACTTTGGGGATGGGGTAATTTCACATTCCCAAAATCATTAAAATTATGAAATATTAAAAAATTATTGGGTATCATATTTTTGTAAGAAAATAGACTAACCATGCAGTTAAGTTGCTATTGTTGTCGACCATGCTAGTCCTTGCGCATATTCATCTGCTAGTTACAACACCTTCAAAAGCAGGTTTCGAAAAAATTGCATCCTAAACAGTAGTCAGAACACCCATCCCATTTACTACACAATTGCTTCCACGATAAACATGCACCACTCGAACCTCGCTATCCCACTTGAGTAATACCAGCATTGAACGCAACGACGCAGCCAATTTGAGACACTATATGTCCTTGATATCACCTTACTCACCCCCCAACTCCCATGTTTGATAGAGGCCGTCGTAGCTCCCCGAAGCTCCGCTTCCAATACCAGACGTAGCCTAGAGCTTATGGTAAATCCCAGCAACCATTGTCCATAAGAGTCTCAATTGATTCCACAATATTATGTTAGCCCCTCCTATTTTTAATCACTCCATCCGTATTTACCTTCTACGCTTTTCTCACTTGATCAATCTACGTTCCTTTTGTTTTCACATATTTAACGCAAAAAATATTATTATTTCTCTTTATCCATAGGTGTCAACATACAAAACCAATGATCAAATCTCCTTCTCTTTAACAAAATACGCGAAGGATTTAAAATTCAAGAGAATCTATTCATTTATTTCTACGATCATAAACTCTCTTGTTCCGATTTATTTAACGAACTTAGACAATATTAAAATTAACCAAAATTAAAATGTAAATTTATTGCATTGGAATTAACCAATTTTGAATATAAAATAACCATGCTAAAACAAATCTATCTCCGTGGTTATAAACTCCCTTGATTATCCTATTTAATGTAAATACCAAATTTAAAATTTGTATAAAACACTTTTTATAAAAACAAAATAAATGAAGATTTAGTGTATTAAAAAATGGGACGAGGTTAGTACCTGAGAGGAAAAAATAATATATTAATTATGATACTACTATTAAGTTTAAGATTTAGGTTTTTGTAATAAAAAGGGGAATACCAAGTTTTAAAGTTTAATGGATGAGTTCTCATATTAATATCTTCCTAATGTTGACCAACAAAACTTGTTAAAAAAAAAACAGTTTTTATAACAAATGGATAATTTAAAATATATTTCTAAGTAATCTTACATTTCGTCACTTAAACAATAAAAATTTATATTTTAATTAAATGAACCAAACATGATAATTTAATATGATCAATAATGTGTTAAGTAATATTACATTTTGGTAATCCTATTATCAAAATAATCTCACATATTTTGAACCAAATGTGCCCTTAATAATAACATAAAATTGATGATTAAAAGTATATGTGAATTGTGATTGCCATTAATCATTGAGTTGGCAAGGTTGATGTCCTAGGACCTTATACCTAAATTCAAGTTATACCATGAGCAAATTTTATGCGATGGTTATTTCCTATGTTATTATGGGTTTAAGGGATATCATTCGTGGACCCAATCCAATTTTTTTTAGTCTAAGTTGGGCTATATTTTGATTTTCAGTCCACTATGATTTATATTGAGTTTATTCTATTTTTAATTGATTGGACATGTTATGTTTATGATTTGTATTGTATTTATAATTGTAAACTTCTTCAAATAGATACGAGTGATTTAAAAATATGACTATATATATAGTTTGATGAATTGATATCAATAAACTCGTAATATTAAACTAACCTAACAAGAGTCTGTTACAAATGGAATTGAAAAGTAAAATAAAAAGATTTATAAAAAAAACTAAAAAACTTCTTTAATTTCTTTCAATTTTGGTATTGAGTGGATTAGTCTTTTAAAAGAGTGAAATAAAACAGTCTATACGGAATTCAAAAAATAATAACTAAAAACAATTAATAACTACATCAAATTGTCTTGTGTTGTACAGAAGAAGAAAAAAAAACAAAAGATAAATATATTATTAATAATGAGTTCACGTGTTGAATTCCTACTGATTCATGTAATTTAAATTTTAATCCCTAATTTACACTTAAGGAAAAAAACCAACAACTATAAATTCAAAGTTTGATCCTTCTTCTTCCCTTCCTTCTTTTAAATATAAAATTAATTTTAGGTTACGCATTATCTCACTATCACTGTAAAATGAAGCTTTTTAACTGTAGTTCAACTGTTCAAGAGTCAACTGCTCAAGAGAGAGATTCATAGGGGATTTTTTGGGTAAAATAACACAAGTTCATTTTATTACCGGTTGATTGAACTATAAGATACTACAAAATAAATATATTAGTACTGATTGGAAAAAAAATGAAATATAAAATTAGAAATTACTATGCCGTGATAAATCTACTGTATTAGAAATGAATTTGTCCTAATCGATGTAACCTTACAGTGGACGTCATCTCCCAAAATTAAAACAGTTATTTAATATTCATACACTCGAATATAGAAAGATGGAATTCGATTGGTATTATTCTTCTCGGGAAATTACAATATGAATAATTCCTAGAAAAGTTTGAAAGAATCACAGTTGATCCCACTTAAAACTTAAACTATCAGACATAAATTTCTCTAAAGTGATTAAGGAATAAAAAACAACTAAGTTTATAAAGAAATCGTGTACAAAAAGTAGAGGAGAAGAATGCTTTTCTCAAAATATTGTGTTTCTATTCAATGTGAAAGGTAAAGAAATCAATCATCTATTTATACTAGTAACAGCTCCCACTACATATTCAACAGCCCCCACTAAATCCTCAACAATTAAATATACATTATTTTCTTTACATTACCGACATCAATATCAAAACGAGAAAAAATACGTAATAATTTAATCATTTCAACGCGAAGAAAGAAAAAAACCCATTTTAGTCTAATACTATCAAAAGCTCAATGAAGAACGAAGGGATATCAAGGTCAAAAATTGTGTTGGTGAGAAAGAAAAACCTGTTCAATTCATAACTCATTTTAATCTAACTATCTATTGCTTATTCTATTTGTATTTGTGACACAAATGCAATTTCTTATGGGTAATGGTGATATAAAATTGAAATATTAATTTCATTCAAAAAAATATGACAGAGTTCTTGAACTAGAGTTAAATTGTATTTTACCTCTTTAACTTACAAAATGGGTAAATTGATTTTCTATATATTAGGTCAATGAGTGAATTGGTCATTTTTGTTAAAAATTTCATTTATTTGTACTGTTAAAAATTGGCCTGATTGACGAAATAACCAGACAATGGCATGTGGTATATCACATGTATCTCATGCTGACATACATGGACCAATTTTTGATAGTAGAAATAAAATTTTTTTAACAAAATGATCAATTTACTTTTTGATCTAATGTAAAAAAAAGCTAAATTACTTAATTTTTAGTAAAAAAAATAGAATAAAATTTAATTCATAATACAAAAATCTCAATAACACTTTTATGCATTAATTTGAACTTCTTAAATATTGTATGATATTATCAAAGCACAAAATATTGCACGCCATTTGCTTAAAATATCAAAATTTCAATCCAATATCTTTGCTATAATTATTTTGATTGATGAGTACCACAAATATGGCTCAATGGAAGAAGCTCTAAGATGGACTTGGGATTCTAGTTTTTTCATTTTTGCAGTACAAAGAAATAAATATTTTAAATTAATTATAGAAAATTTTCTAAATTTTAGTTAAAAGTAAAAAAAAGAATGTCATCTATTACTTCAGTATTTTGTTAGTGAATTAACAAAAATTTTAATAATAATAACTAGTTCGAACAATTATTTCAAATAGAATAATTAAATTAAAAAATAAATAAAATGATTAAAATATGACAAACTCTATTTTATAGTGACAGTGTTAATTTATTGAAAAAAAACATATCTTGATATTCATATATTATATAATTAAATACAAATAAATGAATGGGCCCGGGCAAACGTGGTTTTTTCCATTATCATCCGACGGAGAAGAGGATACATAACACCATGCGCAAGGATTAGTATAAATTGGAATCACATTGTTAATGAATTTACATAAACGTCACACCGAGATTCGGTTGTCGTAGGGCGACCACCAGCTTTCTTCCAAAGTTTCAATGAGGTGGAGTCAGGCAATTGAATGCTCAGCAGTCCAAGGTTGTTGTTGACTAGCAAGTAGAATTATGCAAAATCGATTTAACCAATTTTAAAACGATTTGTAATAAATATTTAATTATTTAAATATTCCAATATTTATAATAAATATTTATATTTTTAAATCTCATAATTTTATCTAATAAAAAATTATTTATCGATATGAGTTTAAAATTTTACACGTAGATGATATTGTATTTTCAAATTTTTCAAATTAAAATAGTCGAAATTCCTCTTGTATCATTCGCTTTTTAATATTAGTGAATTTTTATTGTTTTGTGATCATTCTATATTGTCATTATCATTGAGTTGACATCAACTCGCAAAACACCTACTAATAAATATATAGTATAATCAAGTTAGCAAAATGCAAATGAGTTTCTAATTCGAGTTTAATTTATATTTGAAGTACGTTATCAATAAATTAAACGATAACATATCATTAAAAAAATAAAATTAAATACACTTAATTTTAATCTAATGATGTGTCATTATCTAATTAAGTGATGATACTTTGAATTATATATAGTTGTCTATTTGGCTTGGACACGTGGCACCGTGAAAGGTTCCTTAAGAAGAACTTACAGATGAAGTTCTACCTCAAATTGTCCGGTTAGTCATTATAGGACCAATCATCCAGGCATCTCTAATTTTGTCAGGCCACTCGCTTTTAGCTGGAACACTTCTATTTTCAAATGGAATCACCAAGGAACCACTGGAGTGTAATAATCTCGTATTACTTTAATAAAAAGAATGTCTAAATAATATCATGCTTGACGATAACCCATACATAATGTTTTTGAAATTATCAGTGATGTGGCATTATAGGTGGGAGATCTTTCCCCCGTAGATATCCAAAAGAACGGTAAAGAAGGGATTTTTTTACCACATCAGCAACTACGTTATTTGTTTTTACAATTTCCTCGACTTCACTCTCTTACTTTTTTAACTCTACACTTGATGAACCAACAACCTTAACCTCGCCACTTTTTATTCCTTATTTCTTCCATTATCCACGTATACAATTAAATATATGGAATATTAATGATTTTAAGGAAGGAAAAAATGGGTTGGAATGTTGTCTCTTACGGAATTAAAGACGAAAGAGTTCAGAGAAGTAGCCAATAAATGAGAAAGACATTGTTATTGACAAAAGTAGTGGACCAAAACTTTTATCATTTATGTGTCTTGTATGCTAAACTTTTTTTTTTTTTGAAAGGTCTTTGTATGCTGAACTTCATCCAAGGAATATCAATCAATTGCATCTTAAGTGATACAAACCTTGCGTATAGAGTTAATTAATATATTCGAATAAATGAGGCAGATTTTTTTTTTCTTTTTAAAGTTAATAAATCATGCACCGAGTTGTTCCATGTTCCAACCATATATGGATGGGCTTTGAGATGGGTTGGGTCAGGTGGATTTAAGTCAAATTCATCTCATCCTTTCCATATACTTATTCACATAACATTTTTAGTTATATAATTAATTGTAAATTATAGATTATATAAGATTTTATAGCATACATTTATTTTATTTTAAAAATTAGTATGGTATAAAACATCATGTAAAATTAGATAGTATAAAACATCATATATTTAGTTTGGTTTAAACTTTCTTATTTAACAAATTACAATATATATAAATCAGCTGAAAATTTGAAAAAAAATTAAAAATAAAATAATACACAAATTTAAAATATTATATAGCTATAAATAAATTTTTTATTATTTCTAAAATCTTTAGATAAAAGAAAATTATGAAAAATACCAAAGAAGATTTGGGAGTTGCGAAAAACTTAAGCCTTGTGATGAAGGTTTGGGCTTCGCACCATCAAAAGAAACATTATGGCCCATGAATCTAAACCTAAACTTCAATCTTATAAAAGAAATAAATAGAAAAATATGGGTGTACGAGAAAATAATCAGAAGCTCACTAGAAAGTAATTTTGAGAAAAAAGAGATACATTTAAGGATTTTACATTCCATTTAGATAGTATATCTAATAGATAGTCTGTGAAGAAAAAAAGGATAATTATCTTATAAGATGTTAATATAGTACAAAATTTCATAAGCGGATGTGGGTTGTTGCCATTTACTTTTAGAGTATAATAAAATTAAATTTTAATAATTAATAAAGACACTTAACATCATTTTAAACTTACTTGTGAAGTTTTTTTACTCCACAAACAAAATAATTACTTTTTTTAATGCTCTGCATTTTTTATTAATAAAATTGCCATTTAAGAAAAAAAAAGTCACATTCACTTGTAAATATAAAGTTATTTATCAATTCAAAAATACTTTTTTCATAATAGAAAAACATGTGATGATATTTTTGTTGGTGCAAACTGCAGACATATTACAAACAATCATGAAAATGAAAGAGGTGATATTCTAAGAGCTTTAAAATTTGACAAAAAAAGATTAATTAGAACTTTGTCAAATATGTATTATCTTTTTTGGGATTTGATGAAAGATGTATTAACATCATCATTAAGTGAGGAGGGGTTTGTGACAAGGAGATATTTTATCTTCATACATGTTCATCTTATGCCACAATGTGTTGTTCTTGAAGTAATTGGGAGTGGAAGAAGGAAAGAGGATTCACACTATTAAAATAATTAGGGAAACATTCCTACCTTTACATTTTCTTTCGGGATGACAATTACATTTTTTTTCCATATCAATAAAGAGGAATGAGGGGTGGTGAAAGAAGTGGTAGATAAGAATTGCCTTCATGCAAGGCAACAATTAAATATGGGAAAAATCTAAATTTATGGTTAGTATTGAGTGATTGTTATGGTTAAAACGTTAAAAAATAAAACTTAAGTCGTGACTTATTGATTGTATATTCATTTAATTAAAAAATAGTTTAGATTTGAGTTATTATTGTATCAAAAAGAAATTTGAAATAAATTAAAGAAGTTTACAAATTTCATATATTTTAAACTAGAGAATTATCTAGAATTGAACTGACAATATTTGTTAACCTAAAATACGTTCTTTAAGTCTATCTTCTCTAAAATAGATTGCAAATTATATAAGTGAGAGTCGAATCTTTTATCTATCGATGGGAGACTTAAATTAATCAAATCTAATCTCTTTGACCTCCCAATTTATAAAATATTTTGTCTTAAATTTTGGTCTAAAATTTGTGACAAGATTAATAGAAATGTTAAAAGGCTTTTAGTGAAATCATTCTAAAAAGATTAGAAAGTTCAATTCGACACTCAATTTTTTTTTTGTTTCTACGCTAAAGAAAAAAAGGGGGCTTGAATATAAAGAAGGTTAGGCATTTCAATTAGGTGTTACTAGCAAAGCAAGCATGATGCATTATTAAAAAGAAAAGATGGATCCTTGAACACACTTTGGAAAAGAAGCATTGTGAAAAGTAAAATTTCATGGATACGAAACCAAAGATAAATGATATTTGACTTTGGAACAATTGTTCAATAAACATTTTAATTAGTACTCTACCATCAATTGATATTATTCACTTCATGTGTTAAAATACTCGAGACTCTTGAATATTTATTTTTCAGGTAGTATGGTTTTGCGTTAACATGGGCTGACAAATTTAATTGAGCATGGATGTGAGGAACCAATTACACTACATTACATACATTGTCTGAAGATGTTACGAACAAGGGTGATAAAATGTGTGTAGAGGGTAGTAAAGTTAATCTGATAGGAGCTATAAACAGGCGAGAGAACTCGTACTAACATGGAGTGCAAGCTTTAATAACATAGACAAAACAGTTACGGGAAAACCCCTCTTAAACCAAGAGGTTAGGAGTAGTTTTAAAGAGCAGGGAAACATTCTACAAAGAAAATTTTATTTGGAGGAAAGAATACTTTAATAGGGTTAAAGCTGTACGTGTTGAGAGAACTTTTAATCGAAGTTGAAAAGATGAAGTAAGTTATTGTGATTAGAGGGAGACAAGATATAATTGAATAAAGAGCCCTTAGACGACATTTCTCTTTATTTCAGTGCCACTTGGCAGTTTGGGCATTTAGTTTTATATATTTTTAAACTCGAAAATAGAATTGTAGCTAGGATTTTGACTAAAACCTGCTGCTCAACTTTGAAACTACCACCTTCATTCGGTATCAAAAAAGCTTCTAGGTCAAAGCCCACCCTACGGCCCATTTGGCAACTGTGCGTTAATCACTTAATTACTCTCGTTATTATTTGATAAATTTTTCTAAATGGTTGAGTCTAGATATTGCCTTGGTAATATAGGTCGGATTTGATAACAAAAATCTTAAATGCTTTAACATAAAATTGGTTTAACCCTAAACTTTCAACAATTCTATTTATCACCTCAAATAATTTCTATTGCCTCTTTTATTTTTCACGTTAGTATATGGCTCTTAACTTTTACACCTTTAAATTTATCAAAAAAAGAAAAAAAGCATATAACGCATATTAGGTGAATTACGTGATGCCAGTCGCACATATATTTTCTCATTGCAAATGTTACTTGTAGGCTTCAATGTAGCCTTCACCATTCACCATCATTTGTTCAGCTTTGCTAATGATCGTTGCTTGCATGCATCGTTGAATTGAATGTTTCTTTCATAAATGAAACATCTTACTTTTTTCACTCATATCTTTGGATTTGAAGTATTTCAATGGCTATCCCATTCTCTAAGACTAAGTATGCATCTAATTTATTTGCTATTAACAGACCAATAGTAAATCTATCTTTACTCTTTCGAAACTTAATTAATGTTAAATTTTCTCCGATTGATGGTACCTCGATTAATTGTTGATACCACGTTATGTCACCAACTTGTATACAGTTTGGTCTGTCCTACAGTTACTACCTCTAATACAGTGATAGTGTTTTTGTTCTCTATCAACTCTTTTTTCCCATGAATATATTATATACGAAAATAAAAAATGAGATATTTTGTAATATTATTAGTAAATAATTTATAAAATGTTTCATTAATAGTTTTGTAGTAGTATTGATGTTAAAAGGAACCATAAATTGATTATTAAAAATTTTATGTCAAAACTCAAATTAATCCGACGTATTGAATCATTTACTATATAAAATAATAATAATTATTTATAATTAAATTTAAATAATTTTGATTCATGTAGATGGATTCACTTCTTGTCTAAACATGTTCAATGTATCAGAAGATTTAGAAAACATTAGAAAATAAAATTTGTAGCATAATGCATTCCATTTGGGGATTGATATTTTAGTTTGTGGTGGAGAAATAACTTTAATTAGTTTTATTTCCAGAATCAAATCTGTGTACTGATAAATACCTGTCTATCTTTAAATTAGATATGTAGTACACTACTTGTATTTTTATCTTTGAATGAACTTTCAAAAAGTAAGTTTGTTTGATGTCTTGTCGTTTTTATGTATCACTGATTAATTAGCATTTGTCTTTTTCCATTATTTTAATTAATCTCTATTAAAAAAATCCATATTCTCTTAAACATGAACCTTCTTGCAATCAACTCACTTGTTCAGCCAAATCGTAACATATATATTAATTAATCAATTTAATTAAATAATATTAAAAAAGTAAGACTTATCAACATGTATGTATACAGTGCTACTCACAATCTCTAAATTGGACAACTCATCTCATCCTATCCCAATCAAAGGAATAATATATATTAAAATTATTAATACAAATATTTAGGTGTTAAGCTTACTGTCACTTTTATGTCCAAATTCCCATAAAAAAATATTACTCACTTTAACAACTGACTAATAAATTAAGCAACATTATATATTATAGTATTTAAAACAATAAATCCCATGTTTAGTACAATCACTAATATTATTTATTATTATTCGACAATAAATAACCTAAATGACCATATACCTAAAGACATGATTTCATAAAAAAAAAAAAAAGAAAAAGCACCATCTTTTTCAGATGTATAAAACATAATAAATATACCAACGCTAATCAGTAGTGATGTTAGAATACAATTAGACCGGCCAATTGAACGTGGGTGATTAGAATTGAATATAAATTAAATAATCATAAAATCGTGAAAAATTGGACTTTAAAAATTAGAATAAAAAAATTAACGATTGAATTAATTTATAAATTATTTAATTATAATTATATTTTTTATTGGATAAGTTAAATTAAAAATTAAAGATGCAATATAATTAACAGATATGAAAATAACAATGATTTATTATTGTTTTGTTAAACTAACTGTTTGTGTTATGTGTTGAGAAGATGGAAATGGTACAAGAGGGTGGTCCGATTCCGACAACGGTTGGTGGGCAACAAATAACTCTGTATTGTATTCTTTCTTTCTATCTCACTCACCAACCGCCTCGTTTGGCGGTGTCCCCACTCGCCCCTACACAAATATCCCCCCCTTGATTCCCCCGACTTTTCCTTCAATTACGCCTCCAACTTTCATTTAATCATCATATCTCCCTTCTATTCTTTAAAATGTTCGTAATATAACCCTCAAACTTTTAATTCATGTCAAATAAATCCTTTCATCAACTTAACTAATAACATTGATTTTCAGTTGCCAGCTTAAATTTGAGACCTCTAATACGAGCAAATTAAACTGATAAATATGAGTTCAATTTGTTTAATATTAATAATAAAAAAACAAAGTTGGAATTTTGATGAGGATTATCTTTATTGTTTTTTTATCCCATATAAATTATTTAAAGAGAGAATAGAAATGGGATAATAGAAGGAAGAATGTAGATAATGGTTGAAATTATACTTCAGACTAAAGATAAGGGATGAAGAAAAAAAATTGCAACCGAGTTTTTGCATATAGAAAATGTGACTGATTGTTTTGTTGTTGGGAGAGGGAGAGATGCATGAAGCTAAGCGTCGGTGGATCTGCCAAGAAACAGCCAAGAAAGTGTGTTATAAAGTTTAGATCGCCGAGTTTGAGCTTGAGTTTTTTTGGTGGGAAGTGCGTGTGAAAATAATATAATAAGATAATAACAGCAATAAATGCCGTGAGGTAAGGGGAAGAGTAGGATCACTGTCCCTTTTCCCCTTTTACATTCATTTATTGCAATTTATAATTTTAACAGTCTCAATATATAAATTCATTAATTGTTGCATTGCTTCGACTCAAGTCAAACCCCTCCAAGAGTCTAATCATTACTTATTAATATGTTATTTTGATATTTAAACACAATAAATTATGTGATAAATATGCATGTCTTTTTTAATATAATCAAAAGTTTATCCAAATTTCTTCAGTCACCTTAATTTTCTTTTAATTTAAGGAAATTAAATTTTATTTTTAGAAATAATATTTAATGTATCATTGATACATAAGTTTCATGTAACATGACACAACATCAATAAATTTAAAAAAATATAAAAATATATATAAATAAATATATTAAATATAATTAAACATTAATTATTTAGGATATTGAATTTAAGGTTTTAACATTTATTTATAATTAATTATGTTCGAATAAAATTATTAATATTTATTTATAAATCTTTCACTATTTTTATTTTATTTAATGATATTTTGTCATATTTTTAAATATTCTAACTTTTTATTAATTATTTGGATAATGATAAACTCTAATATTTTATTAACATTAATATGATTTCTTAAACTAAAATTTTCCTTTTCTTTTCTTTTTTGTCGAGCAAGGCCCAAATACAATCATTCCTAATCAACATCATAATAGAATAAAATAAAATAAAAAGAATGTAAACCAAAAACCAAAAATGGAAAAGAAAATGATGCTTCCTTAATTCTTCCCTTTCACGTCTAACGTCTCATTTGATTAAAATAAATTTCTATATATGTAGTGGAATTGACTTAAATGAAAATCAATTACTTTTAAACACGTTCATTACAATCTACATCTTATACAATTACATTATAAATTCATTATTTATAAAAAAAAATAAATTCAAATTAATAATTGTTTGAGTTGCTTAACACAATCTAAGATATTAATTAATAGTTGATATATTTTTCATTAGCTGTCCAGAAAAATGATCACTTTAATTTTCATAACATTTACCCCCTACAAAAGATCTTCTTCTTCTGAATGTTTGTTTTGGATATAATGGAATATAGGATTCTCCCAACATATGAACGAAATTATTTATTAAAAAAAAACTTGGAAACTTTTTTTTTTTTGTTATTGCATGTATCTATCCATTCGATAAATATGTTTGTAAATGAAATTTAAAAACTTATTATTATGATCAGGTTAACATTACATTCAAGTAGTATTCCAAGATCATGGTAGATTGTAATTAATCTCATGAGATTACTTAATTGTATGGTAAGCAATTTAACTTATAATTACTTGCACTAAGAGCTAATAGGTGAATACTTTGTTAAAAGAAATTTCATTACATGCATCAATATATATCACTTAACTTCAAAGGATGTTTAATGGGATATTTATCTAGACATCAAGATTTGGAAAGAGTTCAATTTTTAAATTTTGGTTCAATATAATTAATATGATGATTGTATTGTTAAAGGGTTTAAGGGAGAAAATTTGAATAATAAAATTTTAGAGATTAATTTATAATTTTATCATTATATTTATTAATAATTTTATAAATTTTAAAATAACTAAAGGGACAAATTTTCTATATTGGCGGGGTTAAGGCCCTGCCCTGCCTACTTACTTAAATATATTAAAATTAATAAATTACTTTACAATTAATTTAAATTTTGGACGGAACTAAACCAACTCGAAATAGAAAAATGTTTACTGATCAAAGTATGGGCAGGTTGATTGGTTGGAACAAATATACTTATGAAATTCAACTATGTGATCATTCTTAGGATTGACTATATGGGATAATAAGGTAGCTTCATGCATATGCGAGATTGGCAAGTGACAAACTCGTAAGGTAATGAGGAAAAGAATAAACTTCAATTCTGATATCTCGTACATAATATAAAATTTACTTTTTTAATCATTATTGTTAACTTTCACATTCGGTATAACATAACATTAATTCTATCATGCTATAGGCACATGTTACGAGCAACTATTTCAAAATAGATTCGATTCATATCTATTAAAAGAATGAATGTTTACTATACATTATTACAAAATAAAGAAGCTTAAAAAGTTATAATAATTATAATATTATAAATCATAAAATTTATTATTGATAGGATAATGTACAAAATTTATATATTTTTAATTATAAAACATTGGTGATTGTTTATTTTATTTTTTAATCATGTGTTCGAGTATTTAATATTTATTCATAAAAATAAACATATTTTATAATCATTATTTTACCTTTATTTAAAAAGCATGGGTGACGAATGAATTAAATTTGACAAAAAAAATACATATTTTCAAAATATCTCATTACTAGTGTTAATTGGTTAAAATAAGAGGAGTAAAATAGAAAAGAAGAAAAGATTTGCAGTGGCAAGTTGTAAGATATGATGATGAATGTGGACACTAAAAATCTGACGGAAAAGACTAATGTGTCGAATTGAAACTTCCAAGAGAGAGTCAAAACTATGGGCATAGAAATAGATAGAATGGATGAAATAGAAGACATATATCCCTAGTCCTACGCTGTCGTACGGACCCATAGACTAATAAAATCCACAATATTTATTCATGAGTAGCATTACTAATATTTTTACAAGGCAAAAACCAAAATTATTAAGGATAAAAAAGAGGATAGAGAGTATAAATATATATTATTGATGGCAGTAGTTAGTAATAAAACTGTCGGTACAACAATCCAGACATGCATTTATCAAATAATTCTTATGTTGGGTCCACCATAAAATAGAGAGAGAGCAATAGCACATGATCTTCCATGGGCCTACTGGGATTTTTTCTCTCACCACCACCACGGCCTTTACTTTGTAGGGTACCATCCATTAAATAGCACGGCTATTTTAATGGTTAAAAAGAAAGAAATATGGAGATTCTACTGCTTGATTCATTAGATATTTGAAATGCTTGTGTACGGACTACGAGTGTGTGGAGTTTTATGTATAGAAATTTGTGACACCCTCTCTCCTTTTCCAATATTGTACATAAATTATAGATTTCCTATCAAAGAAACATATATCGTTGGAATATAATCTGGTTCAATATTTATTAGCATCTTGGTAATTATTAAAGTTCATATCCCGCAAATAGTTTCATTTGATGTATGGTAGTCCGATACAATCTACCATTATCTATAATAATTACCTGTTATAATAACATTTTATTATAATAGTTAAGCTTTTATAATCATCGATTTTTTATGTTTTATTTTAATTATTTATAATAACTTTTTACTTACAATAATATCTTTAGTTATAAAATACGTTTTTTATTAAACTAGTTCTCTATAACAATACATTGTCTAAATTTTTAAGTAAAATTATAAATATTTCATATAAGAAAATCTATTAATTATCATTTATTAAATAAAAATGATCTTAATTAAAATATTTTTTTCAATAAAATGATTAAATTTAACTTCAAGAAAGCTATTAATTATATTTAATTAAATGGAAATGATGAGTAGAACTAAATATATTAATTCGATAAACTATTAAGTTCCTTAATTAAATATTTTACTATGAATTTGAAACATCATAAATTTATAAATTAATTACTAGAATTTAGTAACTCATAGTAAATTAATTAATTTGTTTCGATGATTATTGGTTAATTAAACTTATTAGATTTAAGTTGCATATTATACCTCTTTTAATTTTGTTGATTTGATTCCCACTTTCTTTCATTTTTAACGTAATTCTCTCTTTTTTTTATTTGATGAAAATTCACGATATAAATTTATGATGAGCTTACAATGATTATCTCTTTATAATAATATGTTGTTATAGGTGTATAACATACACCTTTCTATAACAAACAAAATCTAAACAATTGGGGTTGTTATAAAAATGGTTGATTGTATATGTATTGTGAAGTTGAATTCAAGAATTAAATACGACATTATTAGGAGATGCAATTTCGAATCCATGAATCTTCAAATAAAAATAGAGGATACATTAATATATATTATATAAATTAATTAAGGATTGGATTAAGTTGAATTCTGACGGGCAATGACTTTGGAAGGGTGTAGCTCAACTGTAGGTGACGTGATCAGGGACGAGTTTGGGAACTAACTAGTTGGTTTCTCTAAGCATGTCAGAATTAGTTCAGTGTTAGAGGCGAAATTGTGGAGGATTTTTCATGGCCTCTCTATTGCTTGGGAGGAGGGCTTCAAGAAGATAGGGGTGGAATGTGATAATTCCCAGGCTGTTCAACTATTGAATGATGGCTAGTTTGCTTCAAATAATCTGGCCTTGGTTAGTCATATAAAAGATCTGTGTGGTCACGATTGGGATGTTCGAATAACACACATCAGGCAGAGTGCGAACTAGGTGGCGGGCTACTTGGCAAAATAAGGGTTCGCCATAGGGTTCAAACTGCAATTGCAGGTCCTTATAATTCATAATTATTTCTCTATGTTGCTTCTTAAATAATAATAATTTTTGGTACATTTTATTTTGTTTATAATATTTTTTATACAACATTAAGGATAGGAGATGAGAGTAATACAATCTGAACTTGTACTAAATAGGTATCTAAGAAGAAATTTAATCACTATTTCATCCAAATAAAAACAGTTTATAATAAAATTTCTAATTTATCAAATAAATATAAATAAAAAATCATATTTATCACCAACAAGTGTTGCTAGAAAGGACAACTATAAACTCTAAATATAAATTATAAACAGGGATAAAAAGTAGAAAACACTATTTTTTTGGGAGGAAAATGGAGAGTACATAAAGGAACGTTTTTAATTTAAAATATGGAATTTTCTTTTTGCCTGCAATTTAAAAAATAAATGAGGGAAGGAGAAGAAAAGCAAGTAGAAGGAAAAAGAAAAGTAAAAGAAAAAGGAAGGAAATAAAAGGAGAATTTAAAATTTCAAACTTAAGGAAGGCCATGATCAGAGAGAAGAAAAAATAAAAATAAAAATGAATGCAGCGATCACTTTATTTTTATTAGCTTGACCAGGTACAGTCCAAATGCAAAAGCATAAAAATTTAATTTAAAAAAAAAACAAAGGACATAATATTTTAGTACTAAAAGTACAATGCCATAAATAAAAGGATAATTTATATAGATAGTCATTTAATTATCGAATATTTTTATTTTAGATATTTAAAATAAAAAAATATAATTTAAATACCTACGTCACATAATTTGACCAGTTTAGTTACTTTGGTTAAAATCACAAAAAGCATGATAATTTTAAAAATTAGTATAATAATAAATTTAGGCTTCAACTTTTATATATTATATTTATTTAGTCATAATTTTAAAAAATTAATCTTCAAAATTTATAAATATTTTTAATTTGATCCTACTTCTAAAAAAATTAAAGAAATATATATATATCAAAGCTAAGCTACAAAATGATATATATATCAAGTCCTAAATCTCTTCAACATAAATGGTATAAAGTGGTCCGGGAATTACAAGAAATAATTAGAGGAAACTAACATTCATTGAAGCTACATTTAGTTAGAGCCTTAGAGGTAAGCTGAAGAGATCATATGTATTTAGTTACGACTGCTGCTGCAAATTAAGGATTAGCAGCAGAGAGAGAGGGAGACGGGAGCGGGAGGACGAGGAGAGGGAGAGAGACAGGGTAGGGGAATTTATTTTATTTAAGATTAATATAATTATATTTATTTAATATTAATATAAAATTTAAATTTTTTATTATATTTTTTTGAAAATATTTATGTATTTTTATATATTTATTAAATTAAGAACACTTGTAAATTTTGAGGATTGATTTTTTAAAATTATGACTAAATTAATATAATATGTAAAAATTGAGAGTTAAATTTATTATTATACATTTTTTAACTTTCATGTCAGCTTGTGATTTTAACTGGAGTAATTAAAATGACCGAACTATATAACATGAATATTTAAATTATAAATTTTTATTTTGAGTACCTAAAATAAAAAATTTTAATAATGGGTGACTATTTTGTATAATTTACGCTAAATAAAAATACTATTCTAATTTAAATTCTAACTGCATAGCGAGTCAAAATTCCTTACAAACAAAAACTCGCCGATTAATCTTCAGTGAAAAGAATGTTCCTGGGTTCTTCCTTTCTCACTCTCAATTTCCTTTATAATAAAATATAATAAAAGTAAACGCACGAATTCCTCAACAGTCGACAATTTTACTCTTTTTTGTTATATTCCTTTTAAATTTATCTATTATTCATTCTTCTTCCAATTCCATCACCGTGTATGTAGTATATATATGTAAGGTCTCCAAAGTCCAATCAACTTGTCTACTTCTTTCAATTCCAATTCCCACTCTCTCTCCCCATCTTGAATCCAAACAAATTAAAAGTAAAACACCTCTTTCATTCTCATATCTTTAATTGTTTGACCAGATGGCTCTTCTAATTAACGAAGTCGACTCCCTTACTAACCAGATCTTCTCCATCCTTGAAAACAAATTTCTTTTCGGTGATCACGAGAATAATGCTGCTGCAAAAACCCATGAAGAAGATCACTTGAAATCTGGAAATCAGATTTCCGGGAAAGTAAGAATCCTATCCATTGACAGTGGGAGCTTTTCCGATGGTATATTGGCCGCCCAATCCCTCCTTACCCTCCAGACTTTTCTCCGTCAAAAGTCGGGGAATCCCAATGCTGTCATTGCCCAGTATTTCGACGTTGTTGCAGGCTCTGGTGCTGGTGCGATTCTCGCCGCATTGTTGTTTACTCGCGCTGAAAACGGCGCTCCCATTTTTACTGCAGACCAAGCTCTTCAGTTCCTTCTGAAAAACCGTCGGAAACTCTTTCCCTCCTCGCCTCAGGGAATATTCCGTCGACTTTTCCGTCCATCGAAGGTGAAGAAACTGTTGAGCAAAACTTTCGGGGAGCAGACTTTGAAAGATACCTTGAAGCCGATTTTGATACCCTGCTACGATCTCTGTTCCAACGCGCCATTCTTGTTTTCCCGCGCTGATGCATTGGAAATGGACGGCTATGATTTCAAGATGAAAGACGTGTGTTACGCAACGTCGGCTGATCCGACGGTTGTGGGAGCAGTAGGAATGAAGTCAGTGGATGAGAGGACGAAAATCCTGGCGGTAGAAGGTGGGGTGGCCATGAACAATCCAGCTGCGGCGGCGATAACACACGTGCTGAATAATAAGCAGGAGTTCCCGTTTTGTAATGGGGTGGAGGATCTTTTGGTCCTATCTTTGGGGAATGGAGAGTCCGGTTTCGGTTCCGGCTCCGGCGACCTTACTCTTACTCCCGCGCCGACAAGGTTTCTTAGAATAGCCGGCGAGGGAGCTTCCGATATGGTAAGTACAAAAATGAATCTTAATACATATATGAAAAATGAAACATATTATTAATCAAAGCTAGCTAAAATGTACATCCCATGGCTGAGATTAACGAACCATATGTACAGGTTGATCAAGCAGTTTCAATGGCATTCGGAGGAAGCGGAAATGGAAGCAAGTACGTGAGAATTCAGGGGACCCCTAACGTTAAGCCAAATAGTAAAAGCGAGGCAGTGATGAGCATTACAAAGGAGATGCTAGGTCAAAGAAACGTGGAGTCGCATCTTTTCAAAGGGAAAAAGAGGAGTGAGGTGACGAATTTGGAGAAACTGGAGATGATGGGAGGTGAGTTAATCAAAGAGCAAGAAAGGAGGAAAACCAGCATCCTCCCCACGGTGGTGTTGAAGCAGAAGCAGTCGGCGGCAACGCCCAGAACCTCATCGGCCTCCGCCACCACAATTTCTTCAACTCCGTCTTCATGTTCGTTAGACCATCAAAATTAATTCACTTTCACATCCCAATTTTTACAACGCCATTATTAATTTGTTTCAGGCTAATGCTGCCGCTCGGGATATAATTAATTAATACTAGTAATATAATATTAAGCGGTGTCCGAGCCGAGCTGAGCTGTAAAGTATAAACTGTACTTAACTATTTCTATTGTTTTGTTCTTATATGGGTTGGGGTGGGGGTGGTTGAGAGTTGAGACAATAGAGAAGACTGAAGAGGCTTCTGCTCTATTATTATTATTGTTATTATTGTATAGTCAGACATAATATAGTCCATTGGTGATGGAATGGACTACATTTATTTTTCTCTCCACCTGTCTCTCTATGATATGGATGGCACGTTCATTATAAATATACAATATGCTTGATTTAATTGTAGGGTTCTACATATTATAATTGGGGACGACCATAATTTGCAATTAGAATCATAGATAACTCATATACCTGGACTACCTAAATTGATACTGGGACATTGTTTTTTTTTCTTTAATTTCACTATTAATTAATTTAGATAAAATATAATCATCGAAAATGAAACAAGAAACTTACATATTATAATTATATATAATAATACAATTTGCTTCCTAAACTCAGGTTTCAAATATGTATAGTAAAGCCTCACATTTCAAAATATGTATAGTAAAGGTTTCAAATCTTTTTCCATTAACTAAGTTCAGTGCTGGAAGTCAACAAGGTAAAGATAAGCGGTAATTTCAAATCTTATCTTATTTATTTATTTTTAATTTTTGTAGGCCAAAAACCTAGTAAACTTAGGTGGTGTGGTTCTTAGAAGACTTAAATAGTGTTACATGTGGGTTATTTTATAAAAAAATAATAAAAATGATATGAAGTAAAGATTAATTAAGAGAATAAGTTGAAATTTATAGTGAATATGAGTGCCATCTCACCGTTAAGCGGCATCACTTATATTTTGTCATAAATTATATTTAATAATGTTATGGGAAAAAATAACAATTTTTTAAAGTAGTATTGCTTGACATATTAACAACATTTTATATAAAATTTTCAAAAATACCAATTTTTTCTACTTAATACACTAAAAAATAGGATATGGGATAACAAAATATTTTTTTTTGATGTTGCTCAACACATTGGCAACACCTGTGTTAATTTTTTTAAATAAGTTGACAAAAAGAAAAAAAAACTGAAAAAGAGAGGAAAAAAAGCTAAACGAAAAGAGGTTGGGTGGATGCTAAAGAATTTGTAACAGGAACATTGATTAGGATGTTTGATCTGAAGACTCACACATTTCATTTGCCATGTGACGAGTGCAATATCACCTTAGAAAATGCTGCATTAGACTTCAAGTTCTTAGTTGATGTTGCTGCAATTACGGATTCAAGTAAAATGATTAAACTTGCGTCACTTTGCTACCAGTTGGTTGGACGTTTGTCAGGTGATGGTAGTGCTAAGCTTTCGGTTTGAAATATTCTTGGTTAAAACAAAATTTCGAAATTTTATCGAGTAATGCCTTTGAATGGGAGAAAATGTGCACTGTTCGAAGATATATATTTCAACATAGAATTACATACGAAACCAAAATCCAAATCTAAAGGTAGGCGTGCACTCTTAAACATGATTATGATTATGTTTGCAGCTATCATACATCAAAATCTTCATTTACTTTCATGTTGATGATGTTGTTTAGGCACATAATGATGATAATTATTAAGGTCGGTGTTGGTTGAAGGGGCCGCCAAACTGTTCCAAAAGCCGCTCGATTGTCTTTCTTGATGTAACCTTATCAATCTCGAACGCCTTCATCTCCTCCCCTATACCTAAAATAAAGGAGAAACAAATCAAACTCGTTCAGTCGGTGCATGCAATTATACTTAAGAAGAGACATATATCCAATATTTCAAAACATCTGCAAATTTTATCTATTCATCAACAGATGGGTTGAGATAAAGCAGACCTGGTTGATGAACAGCTATGAGAGGCAGTTGAGAAGCATTGGAATTGAAGAAGAAGAGTAGATTCTTCATCACCTCCACAGATTCAGTTGAGACTAGGATCTCTCTCTACATAACATTCATACATTCACAAGAAAGCAATATTGCTTTTACTTTTCTCTGTATGCAAATTTGACTAATTGTGTACCCTGTAATCTGAAACGAAAAGAATCCCCAACTACCAGGATGTCTCTATCAAGTGCATGATCAACACTAAATTTATTAATAACATACTGCCTGTTCAGTCTTCCTAGAACTTTAACTTTTACGATACTCAGAAACAAAACAAGCTCTCCAACAATTAACCATAGGTTAAAATTTTCCAATTTCAAATCGTATAATGACAGCAAGTCTACACTCTAGAAGAAAAAATGAATAAATAAACGGATTTTACGAGAATCCAGACCTTGAAATTCTTCTGTTGATCATAATATCCTGAAACAATCATGAGCAGACGAAGTTTCTCCGTTTCTGATATGCAGGGCAAAAAGTCAGGGATAGAAAAACAGACTCTCAAGTGATTTAATTCATATTTTTAACAACTCACGAAGAAAATGTTTTATTTCCCTAGTTGAGGCCTCGCCATGTGAAAGAAGCTGCTCCACTGGAATGCCAACAGAACTCATACCAACATGTGCAACCGTTAACCTTGAACAAGAGTTGTCTGCCTTGCCTGGTTTAACAATCCAAGTTAACCGAATGCAATTGAATGGCAATTACACAAACAGAGAATCATGAATCACACAACAAAAGTCCAAAAAACCCTAAACCTTACAACACTAAACACTATATGCTAAACCATAAATAAAAAACAATAAACACAAAAACCATAAACATAAAATCACAAACACTAAATTCAAAAAATTGCAAAACCCTAAATCTAAAATTCTAGACCATACAATCTTAAACCCTAAACAACAAACAATAAACTAAAAATCCTAAACTCATAGATCTAAAAACCCTGAAACTCAAATCTAAAACTATAACTCCTAATTCCTAAATTCAAAACCCTAAATATAAATCCTAAAAATCATAGGCCTTAAAAAACCCTAAACCTAAAAACCATAGGCACTAAAACAAGAAACCCTAAACATAAAAACATAATACCTTAAAAATAAAAACACTAAACCCTAAAAACAAAAACAATAAACCATAATTCTTAAACCCTAAAAATAATAAAACCATAAACACTAACCCTTAAAATATAAACTATAAACCTTAAACTATAAGCAATAAACCCTAAACATAAAAACCTAAACACCCTAAAAATAAAAACCCTAAATACTAAAAACAATAAACTCTACAAATACTAAAACCATAAAACCTAAACCCTAAACAATAAATCCTAAACCCAAACTCTAAAATCCTAAAAAAAATAAAATCATACATTCTAAACCCTAAATCATTAGCAATAAAACCCTAAGCCCTAAAAATAAAAACATAAAACTCCCTTAAAAACCCTAAGAACAATAAACACAAAATACTACTAAACCCTAAATCTTAAAACCATAAACCATAAACCATAAATCATAAACCATAAGTAATAAAGCCATAAACCTAAAAACCATGATAATAAAATCCTAAACCCTAAAAATAATAAACCCTAAGAACACTAAAACCTTAAATTATAAACCCTAAACAAAAAACCTTAAGCACTAAACAATAACCCTAAAACATAAAACATAAAACCCTAAAACCTTAACCTCAAAAACACTAAACCCTAATAACAATAAAACAATAAACCCTAAAACAACACCACCACCAAAACCTTAAGCCATAAATCATAAACCTTAAAACCCTAAACCTAAACCACTAAACCCTAAAATTAATAAACATTAAAACCTTAAATCATAAAACCATAAAAACCCTAAATCCCAAACAATAAAACACTAAACCATAAACCTTAAAATAAATAAAACCCTAAACCCTAAACACCCCCCCAAAAAACTATATATCATAAAAACTCTAAACCCTAACCCATAAACATAAAACCATAAACCCTAAAAACCGTAAATCATAAACCCTAAAAACCATAAATCATAAGCCCTAAAAATCATGAATCCTAAACCCTAAAAACTAAAAACCATAAAACCCAAAAACACAAAACACTAAGCCATGAAACCATAAACCCTAAACGCTAAAAATACAAAGTCCTAAACCTTAAAAACACTAAAATATCAACACTAAAACCCCTAAGCCATAAACCCCTAAACTCAAACTCTATAGCCATAAACCATAAACCCCTAAATCCTAAAAACCTAATCCATACAACCCAAAATAATAAACCATTAGATTTCCTCACTATGTGATGTTAACACTTGAAAGTAATGTTGAGTGTCAGCTACTATCATTCACTTAATGGAAATTCAATCAAATATAGTCAAAGTGCAAGTACAAACCTACTCTTGTCCACTTCTTGAAATCTTTTCCCAAAATATCAGCTACTCTCAGCTCAGACACATCATATAGTTTATATCGCACTGCAAATCATGAGTTTTAGATCCAAACATTAGCCTAAGTAAAAAACACGTGAATATGGAGTGAGATTGGATTATTTCCATATTCTTGTTTGGAGGAGAGAGAGAGTGAAGAGAGAATAAAGGGAGGAATTAGGTCAAAAAGAGCTTACATATCTGGTACAGGCCATTGCATCCAAAACGACCAGCTCCATTGAGCAACAATGTAGCCATGTATTTATCCTTGGTCGTAGAATCAGGACTTGACAGATTTCCAGTGTCTAACAGAATACCAGCTAACTGCACATAAGTAAAATTTCAGCTTGTCTCATTTGGTTGACTTTGATCACAATTTCATTTACAGCTCCTAATATTATTTCACTGAATCAACCAGACACGAAATTCAGGAAATCAGTTGGGTTCTATCATTTTTGCTACTTGCTTTTGGAAGCAAAAAGTAAAATCATGCTTCTACTTTGGACACAGAAGCAAACAACATTTTCAGAGTATCAAAAAGTAAAAATTCCATATTCATGGATAACACAGTTTTCCCCTCCCTCGGAAGGAACATCCATTCACTTGTTTGACAGCTAAGAGGAATAGCTTTCTCTTTTGACTGAGAACTGCTTACATTTGTTGATAAGCAGTAGTCAATCCCGGAAAAGGGTCAAGTGTTAGGCTTGATGCCATATCTACTTTTAGGGTTATTCAGCATAATATTACTTTGACTAGCTGTTCTCTCTTTCCTTAGTAGAAGCTAGGAAGAAGAGCAACAAACCTAACAGAATCGGACTTGCTTGGGCCAAACCCTTCTGCCTTTAAGGTCATATTTCCTCCCAGACACAGGCCTTAGAGCCAACTTTATTGCAGTTCAGCGTACCCCAGATCTAAATATCGTTGAAAGAACTTGCTGATGTAAAAACTCAACTATACTAGCCTTAGGGTGGGCATGGGGCGGTGGTGTAGTGCGTTTAGCTTACTTTTTATCTCACGCTACAGTATCTAATCTCACCGCCACCGCTGTTTTTACACTAACCGCAAGTAAACGCACCGCCCATCCAAACTCACCCTTAGTCAACAAGGTCAGATCATGAGTGAAATGGTTTTGCTTTTCTTAGTTGCATTTATTTTTGGCAACTTTTGCGGAAGAAGAAAAAACAACAACAAAGTAGCATAAGAAATTTTGACCAGGCGCCTTAATTTATCCAATAACATCTATGCTAGATCATTTGGTATACGAGTACCATCAGCAATCAAACCACCACTCCAAAAATTTTGGAATAAAATCATATCTCTATAATATTAACACAGATACTATTCTTCACTGTTATAACCATCACACCGCAGAAGCACAATTATAAAGTAAGCACTTCGCCTCCAGCATTGCAATGCAATTATTGTGAATACAAACATTGCAAAGATTGTATTGTCGATCATTTTTCTTTAAGTTCTTATATAAGAATTTCAACTTAATGTGATTTTCTTATACTGTCAAGCAGACCTAAGCTGTTATACCGATCAAAGAATTTAATTCCATTTCAGCTCGAAATGTTAGAATTCAACGAAAAAATTCAGTTCCAGCAATTTAGCTCTTAATTTTTGACTTACTATTTTAACCTTCAAGTTTTGGTTTTATGAAAAAGTAACTCCGAAATTAAATACTTACTGCTAAATATGATAACCACTTGCAAAGTGCAAGTGAATGCTTTAATTGTTATGAGCTAGTTGCTTCCGTAAGTATCGCTCTTGATTAATTTGAAAAATAAATAGGAAAATATTAGTTAATGCTAGAATATATAAAATCATAAAGATAGAAAGGAAGCAAACAGTTGAATATTCAAAAGAAACTGCAATAAGTACCAAAAGTCGGCAGAATCCTTGTCCTGCCAAAATCTGAGGCGATGTCATTGCAAAGTTTTCAGCAATAAGTGTACAAGATGAGCACTCCTGCATACATGAATGCTGTTAAACAAGACCCCCCATACTATTTTATAACAGAGTAGATTTAAAAGCATATATTAAAAGGAGAGAGGGGGGGGGGGAGCTTCACAAGAAACACACATGACAAATAACAAAAAGCCAACTAATGTTCTTAGTTGCTGTTGCTAACCATTTCGGTAACTGCAACAATATGCATGTCATCGTTTGTTTTGCTTTAAAAGGAAAAATAGCACTGAAAACAAGACATGCTACTGTTTCGAAAATGAAATTCCCACTCTTAATCAAATTGAGATAAAAGAACGATTAAGTATGAACAGTGTTGTTCATGTCATTACTTTTCTTGTATAAAAATAAACTCTAAAGTAAAATAAAATATACAATCTTTTGCTTTTAACTTTATATAGAACACAGTAAATAGAAAAAGCATCAACCAGAAGGAGCCTAACTTCGCTACTTTAAAAATTATGACACATGTCCATAACAATTTTGTTCTTTACCAACAATAAACAAAGCAAAAAGGAATAGTAAAATTTGAGCTTAGAAAACTGGTAACGCTATTAAAGATCCCTTCTTTGTCTTCATTCATGCCTAATACATTTTTAGTGTGATACTATGTCTGATGATGCATATTGAATAATCAAGATTGAAAATAGAAGGCGCACTTGATAATCATTTGGATGACAATATTTTAACTGGACTATAAACTGCACTAGTTATCGACAAAATACTTTATGAAGAGAGTTAACCAAGCAAATTACTGGAAATTTCTGTGAACTGATTGGATAAAAGAGCTCCAATTGCCCTGGAATAGCATTCAAGTGTAGGAGAATCCATCCTAGAATTATTTTCCAGATAGAAAGGAAACAGATCCCTCTGTCTCTTTAAAGAGAACCCACTCAATTGAGTAACACTATGAACACCAAGAGCAGGTTTCATGAATATTGATAACATGATGAAACATAAAAAAAAAAACAAGATCATGACAAATAACAAGGTAATATTAACAATATATTGGATGGGATATACTTGCAAAAGATAGCTTTATGCTTTAACATTGGCTTTAAGGCCTCTTGTGACTATCTCAGTAAGACAAAAGTAACTATACTAGATATTCAATAACTAGAACATAACTTGGTATGCTAAACACTATCAGCTTGCTAGTAATTCTCCTTATTGGGAGCCACATCCCAGAAACATAAGTTATTCTCCTTAGGGAAAACCACATCATCAAAATATAATGATATCGGCATAACAAATCAAGAAAAAGCAAGACAATTAAATAATTAATATGACAATAAGAATGGATAATAGTCAAATAATATAGAATAACACAACTTAAACTCTCATGTCAGACCTGTCCCACGGTGGCTTTCTCAACCCAAGGGTACGCAAATTCGCCCTGTAGATAAAGGTGAATATCTGTTATTAATATTTTCAGATTCAAATAAAAAAGAAGGCATGAAATTAGCCATATTCAGTTGTATATATACCTCTTTGCAGTTAAAGATTTCAATGACTGATTCTTTTAGTGCCTGTACATAGGAAGCTATATAAATCATTTCTGATGGTCAAAAGGTCTTTCAGTTCTTGTAGAATATTACCTCTTGTTTACTCGGAAGCTTGTAACCATTTAATAGAACTAACTTAAGACTCCCAAACAAGTCATAATATGATAGATCAATCTGCCCATCATTCAACATCAAGAAGAAATGGTCAATTAAAGTTGGGAATTAAACTTAAATCATATTTTGAAATTTATCAGACAAGGTATCTGTGAAATGATCTGCAGATAAAAGAATAGCACCATACACTCAAATATCTGAACCTAAGCATTTAATAGCTGTTAGCACTTGAGAAATATATACTCCCTTTTGGGCCACTTATAGGAGTTACATAAACAAAATGTTAGTTATGAATATTTTATCCAACTGAGCAGGTCAGATGTTAAGAATTGAAAAAGTTTAATAAGGTCTTCTAAAAGCCATAAAATTGAATGCATAGAAAAGTAGCTCTTAAAAGATTCAAAGCAGGCAGAACAATGTTAATATAGGTATTACATCAGTTGAGCTGAACATACCTCATCAATAAAGATTAAGGATGACTGATCAATTTGACAAGAATCCAGCAACCATTTTAATTCAGCATGTGAGTTCAGCTCTGTCCTCTTTATGTTGATGACAGGAACAGTAAAGAACTGATCATTTTCCAGTGTTTCATTCAAGTAGAAGGCATACATGATTGCTGAAGCAACAGAGCCAACATCTGAAAATTGAAAATTCTGATATCAGAATATAAAATTCATGGCAAGAAGCGGAAGAATAAAATTGTGGTAGAGCATTCCTTTTCTTCATCCCAAAGATTTTGAATTTCTCAATACTGAAAACACAATACCTCCTCACCAGTCTTCCAAATTTTTTGTTGCCAAATAAATAAAATTAATTCATTAATTGAAGAAACTTGAGACTTAAAAGTACAGGTAAAGAATGGAAACAACTTCAATGCACTCGCAAGAAGAAAGATGCAAAAGCATGTTTGAGGACTAAGCTTAAGTTACATAATCACCTACCGCCTCATGCACATAAGGATTAGGTGTATGCTTCTCACAAATCAAACAAGAAATAAAGTAGCTTCATCTAGTTCTTGGTTAGAAGCAAATGAAGTGGAAAGAGTTATAAGCATAGCAAAAACAAAAGATAAGACTTCAGGACTTCTTTAATTATTATGGTAAGAGAAGACAACATATAATTACCAGGGACGTCTTGCCCAATAACAGCATGAAGGAACCTTCCTGGAACACCAGCATCAACCTCTTCCCTTCTCGATTTGAGAAAAAAGTTAAGTCTGTTAACGCTTTCACAGGATTCTACAATTTCCATTCGTGGTGAATATCCATTATAAAATGAAGCTGCAGACTGAGGAAGAGGAATTTTTGGCAAGCTGGTTCTTTTTTTCATAACCTTATATGATTTTTCAGTTCTCAACAGAGAAGTTACATAATGATCAAGTGAGTCTTTCATTGAATCACTTGGGTTATCCAAATGAAAGTTTGACTCTGACTGAATGTCTGATAGGACAGATGCAGGTGGCCTCACAGCATTTGACCAACTATCATTTGATACTCGGATAAATGGTTGAAGAATAGCATCTGATATTGAATCACCAAAAGCTGGTTCCATACGCTTTTCAGATATATCCAAATCAAGGTTTTTGCGCCCTGAGTCACCAATATCTGATCTAGACCTGGAAACCTTCTGGACATCATAAATGCCTCCAAAGTTAGAGTTAGAAGATTCTTCTGTTAAAGAGCCACCTTTTACTAATAGACCTTCAAAGTAAGGATTCTCTCGGGTACGAATATATGGTCCCTGTCATATAAGAACAAAAGAAAAAGGATTTGAAACATCGAGGAAATCTACACTGCAAAAAGAGGGAAAAAACACGGTTATGATAATTGAATATTTAAGGTCATAACCATTGAAGCCATGAGACTAGTGACATGAAAGCTAAGAACTAGTCTATGCTCTTACTCCGATTTAATTTACATTAAATGTACAGTTTTAATGTGTTACTAGAGATTGTAAACAAATATGAGAATCAATAGCAGCTTCTAGCTCAGGGCCATATCAGTTTATCTAAAAATAAATTGGAAAGTTTTGTGCAACATAATCACCTCATTGACTAACCATTTCCAAGTAGAAGAGAAGGAAGAAGTAGTAACTACTCAAGATTGTATAAAAAGCAAAAGACTATTTACACTTATCCTCGTTATTGGAATTCCATTTTTACAGGTAAATGCTCTATACACCAATGCCACAGCTAATAGTAATTTTACTAATTTGCGTGTGAAGGAAATTTTGAAAAAGGACTGTATAAAAGGTGAATATAACGAAAACGGTAGATAATCCTCTGTATGTCTTGACTGATTCACTCAAATTCAAAATCTATGGTTTAGGTTTTCTTCAACACAACATAGAGTGTTGTAACAGAAGCAAGAATATATACAGAAAAAAAAAAAACATAGTGTGTTCTGTAAACTACCGTTGTTTATACTGTTCGTATTGAGATCATTGCTAACAAAAGTAAAAGAAAAAGGAAATGGGCAGAGGGAAAGTAGATAAACCTGAGAAAGTGGTTGGGAGGAGGTCATGGTGGAGAAGAAGAAGAAGGGGCGTGGAAAAGTGAAAGGAGTGATGGGTTATGAGCAACGAGTGAAAGGGCGGCAGATTCGAGGAGACAAAGAGAGGAGGAGAAGACGACATCTTGAGATTCATTGTGGACTCCGCCATGCCGATTAAGACCAATTCAAGCTAAAACCTTTTCTAAAAACCATCGATGGCGGTTCCTATTCAATCCTCTGCAATGCACGCGCCAAACAATTCAAAATCAACGCTTCTACTTCCAAAATAAGTACGTTTGGTTGTTTGCCGTTACGCTTCACCTGGGAGGGCAGGGAAGAGAAGGGCTGGGTTGGTCAGCTTCCGTTTAAATCCACTTCAAATTTGGGCCTTTTACCTTTTCTTAATCCAACCCAATTTAGATATGGGGTTTTCAATTTTTTCAAAATCCAATTAAGTAATGATGCTTTAAAGAAAGAAAATAACAATGGTGTTTTTAATTTGACAGCATAACAATAAATTTAGTAATAAAGTTTATATTACTTGTTAATTTAACTTTTTACTTTTAAAATTAAAATTGACTCGTTCTCAATTTTTTAAAAAGAATTGAATTTAACTATTAACATTTTAAAAAGTGTCAATTTATTGTTTTTCAAGGGAGATATTGACAAACTTTTTATTTTTAAACATGTACTTCATCCTATATATTTAAAATATTTTAATAATTTTTAAATTATTTATTGACGTGATATAAAAGATAAATAACGTCATATCAACATTAAGTACACGTGATTTGTCACTTAAGTTGCCACACTAAATCGTTAAAAAATTAATATTTTAATCAACATTTTCATTAAAAAAATTATTTGATTGTTTTAAAATATTAATAACTAAATTTAACTAGAAAACAGAAATAAAGATCAAATTAATAAAATATATAAACGTTGAAGGATAAATTTATTATAGCTAATTTAATTGATGTGATATTTTAATAAGCTTTTGTGTTGGTAAAAGTTAAGATTTTGAGGAGTATTATTTTATAGACTGTTTTGATAAGTCTTGGTTAGATAATTGAATAATTTTTATATTATTTTACATGATATTTCCTAAAACAATAGAAAAGTAAAAATCATATAATTATATTTAAAAAAATCATAAAAAATAAATATTTAAAAATCATAAAATGTTTAAAGTAAAAATTTTAAAAGTTTGAAAAATGAAAATCACTTTTTCAATTTTTCGACTACTTTAAAAATTATATTTTTATTAAAAAAGTTTATTTTTATGATTTTTTGAAAGTTTCAATCTTTTTTTTTTGAAAAAAATATTTTTAAAAATATTTTACATTTTCGTATTTTAGAAAAAAATTTTGAAATTTTACGATTTTTAAATATATAATTTTATCAAAAAAAAATAAAAACTGTTTTTTTAATTTTCATGTTTTTAAATATTTCTTAGTTTTATTTCTCTTTTCACGCAGTTAAAATAGGTGACATGGGATTTTGAATAAAAAATAATAATGACACACATTAGTATTTCATTCGGATTTGATAATTTTATCTCTTATTTTCTCGACATTTTCCATGTGTAAATCTACTCACCTATCTATATCAGCCACCTCACCAGCATATTCCACCTCTAGCTTACTCAAAACCACGTCAAAATCACTACCATTTGCACTAAATTGGAGTAATTCGAATACTACAGGGACTAAATTCACATAAAATGAATACTACAGGGATTATTATAGAAATTAACAAAAAATTAAATAATTACCAAAACGATTCAGAGTCGGTTCGACCCATGCGCATATCCTCTTTGGTCGGGTCATTAAACTCTTTTTTCTCGCCGGTGCAAGGAAATCTCGGATCAAAGGTTTAGGGTTTTTCTTTCGTTTCCTAATTTATTTATTTATTTATTTATTTTTGCGGCAGTTGATTTGAACATGTAAGGCGCCATCCCTGAGTATTAAATTTAACAAAAGTTTTTTTTTTTATTGATGATTTCCTAATCTCGAATCCTTTAAGCTTTTGCAGTAATGGCGGCGGACGTTCCTAACACGCCTGAGACGAGTATTACGGGCGCGCCATGGGAGGACGTCCAAGTCTCTCCTTGCTGTCAAGTGGTAAGTTACGCTTTCATTTTAGAGAAGCACGTTTTGCAGTATTTATTTCCATAATTCTTCTTTCCTTTTTCTCGATTTTCTTTTTTCTTATTTATTTTCTTTTCTAGTGGAAAAATAAATATTTGAAGATAGAAAAGGGGCGAATATGTCTTAAGCAAGCAGTGCGCCTACTCGAAAAAGAATGTGATAATATTCAAGCCCAGAATTTGAAACTCAAGAAAGGTAAGTATAATGCCACTCTATGTAATGTAACATCCCTTGTTTCATTCTTTGTGTTTGTTTAGGGTTTGATTTTATATTTAATGCTTAATTATAGTAGAAGTTTGAGGATTTAGCTGAAACATTATTGCCTGCAGTAAAAGGGTGTGCTTCATACATTTAGGCGAGTCTTCTTCCATCTATTGTGAATTTATTTGTGTTGATCTTTATAGGAAAGGATTAGAAATTCAATTTCAATTGTCCTTCAATATTTGTTCCCCTATTTGGTTTGTTCCCCTAATTGGTAACTTTGCCCTTTGTAGCATATGAAGATGAGCAGGCACGAGCTGAGGTGGAGAAAGAGGGCAAAAAAAAGGAACTGGCTTTAAGAGGCTTATTAGAGAATGAGTTATCTGGTCTGAAGTCTGAGATATCCAACTTACAGCAAAAAGGTGATTCAGATGTTGAGCATAAATTTGAAGAAATAAAGCTTCTTGAAGCTAGTCTTTCAGACAGGGAGAAAGAAATAAGCTGGCTCAAGGAGCTTGTTGAGAAAGAGAAGAAGAGGGCAGATCTGGAAAAGAAGAAAGCTGCTGAAGCTGAAAAACATGCAGACATTGTGAAGAGTAAGGCTGGTGAAGAACGAAGGCTTGCTGATATGGAACGAAAGAAGGCTGAGGATTATAGAACACAATTGGAGGCATTAAGAGAAGAAGTTAGTGAAGCAAAGTGCAAATTGGTTTTTGAGAAGTCAAAGTTTGATGAAGCAACTAAGCAGCTACAGGAAGAAACAAGGAAGGCGGTTGAAGAAAGAAAATGTGCTGATTTGGAGATGGCTAAAGCAAAGGAGCAGAGGAAGTTTGTCGAAAAATCTAAGAAAGCTGTTGAAGATAGAAAATGTGCTGATCTGGAGATGGCTAAAGCACAGGAGGAGAGGAAGGTTGCAGAAGAGATGAAGAAGAAGGCTGTTGAAGAAAGAAAATGTGCTGATTTGGAGATTGCTAAAGCACAGGAGCAAAGGAAGACTGCAGAAGAATTGAAGAAGAAGGCTGTTGAAGAAAGAAAATGTGCTGATTTGGAGATTGCTAAAGCACAGGAGAAGAGGAAGACTGCAGAAGAATTGAAGAAGAAGGCTTCTGAAGAAAGAAAACATGCTGCTTTGGAGATGGCTAAAGCACAGGAGGAAAGGAAGATTGCAGAAGAGTCGAAGAAGAAGGCTGTTGAAGAAAGAAAACATGTGGCTTTGGAGATGGCTAAAGCACAGGAGCAGAAGAAGATTGCAGAAGAGATTAAGAAGAAGGCAGTTGAAGAACGAAAACATGCTGATTTACAGATGGCTGAAGCAGAGGCGCAAAGAAAGATTGCAGAAGAAACCAAGAAGAAGGCTGTTGAAGCAAGAAAATGGGCCGATTTTGAGATCGCTAAAGCGGAAGCGACTAAGAAGAAAGCTGTAGAAGAAAAGTTGCTTGCTGACAATATGACCAAACAGCTGGAAGAGGCTAGAAGAAGGAATGAAGACCTAGCGAAGAAGTTACGTGGCTCAAGAGGTTTGGGGGAGGATCGTTTTGACCAAGCAGATAGAAATATTGGTGCTGCAGCTGCAAAAATACAGAAGACTGCAGAAATGGGGGTGTTGAATGTAGAAGACGATAAGTTTAGGGCAGTTTCTGAATCTTTGCAATTTGAGGAGGCTGAGAAAGAGAAGGCTATTAGTGAGAAAAAGCCAGCAGATTCAAAGATGAGGAAAGCACAAAATAAAAGAAAGCTTGTAGAAGTGAACACTAAGAAGGCTAAGGGAGGAAAACATTGCGCCGATCATATGTTGAAGCAGTTAGAAGATGCTAGGCTTAAGATTAATGAACTGCAGAAGCAAATGCATGAACTCTCATCTGCTAGAAATATGGTCGACAAGTTGGTTGTTTCTTCTGCCAAAGGTATTAGTGCTGAAGTAGAAGTAAAGCTTTTGAAAAAACAACTAAAATTTCAAAAGAAAAGAGTAAAGCATGCAATAGATGTGGCTAGGTTGAAAAAAGGCCGTAGCAATCTCTTGCAGCAAGAACTAGGTTGCATGAAGCTTGAGTTAATTCAATTTTTGAAACGCTTGGATGCGCTAGATAAATGTTTCTCAACCCCTTCTGAAGGTATAGATGAGATGGGAAAGGTTAGTTTCTCATTCATATGCATATATCTGTCTTCTTTTTCTGTTGCAGTTTCTATATTTTCTTGCCTTGAAATTTCATTGTTTTCCTGATTGATTATCATAGTGATGTAATTCGCTTTTGAAAAGTAGCATACAGGTTTTGGCGTTTGATACTATACTTTGCTACTGGTTGATTTTTCTCAGACAGATGGTTACCTGATGCCTCTTTAGTGTCATTGAACTGGTGGGTAGAGAATAAGTTCGCTTTCAGTGCTACTTTAATTTCTGGGCTGTTTGAATGCATTTGCACATCACTGATACGATTTGTGATTCTCTGTAACTCCCATAAGTGCTTGGTAATTTAATTTCCCCAGTCTGGGATAAACTGAAGAGAAGGCAAAATAGAACATTCTCAAATGAAGGGTGGGAAAGAGAGCTGAAGAAGTAATTGGGGGGGGGCGAGAGAAGAGGGGCTTTTGTGGGAGGGAACAGAGAAAGAGCTTTAGTCCTTCTAAGTGTTCATTGTATATTTTATCTCACTTGGTCACTTATATTTTATGAATCTAAATTCTACCTTTTAATACTTACCTACAAAGAACAAAATTTTCTCTTGGCTTTAGTTATTTTTTTTAGGGTTTCAATCTGCAATGCATAAGGTTGTTCACTTAACATGTACAACTTTCAGTCTTCTTTTATTTGTTATTATTTCTGACTGAGATTCTGATCATGTTTGTACGTGGGATTGTTTGATATGCTTTTCAGGGTGGAGATTTTGGCAGTATGCAACTGTCAAAGTTGAAAAAGACTTTATGCAGCCTAAACTTACGTCAAAAATGTCTTCAAACTGAACACCAACTGCTGAAATCTAGGTGCATGGATACACCTCCATTCAATCCTCTTCTGGAAACAGTTCAACATGATACACATTTGCACCATATGCAAGGAGGGGACTGTACTGAAACCTTAACAGGTATTACTTCTAAATTGGAGTCTCTGCTTGGAGGCTCTAATCGAAAAATGTTACAGAGTTCTGCAATAAGTTCCAGTACAGCATCTTTTTCTGATAGACAGTTGGTGGGCTCACAGGAAAGGGGTGCTTTTTCTGTTACTACATCAGCAAAACTGAGTGAAGAAAACTTAAATTTACAACCAACTATTTCAAGTATGTCTGGAGGAGTTGCAAAAACTAGGGGCAATGAAAATCTTGCTGTGGTTGATGAAAATAATATGAGAAGTTCTCTTCCTGTTGGTCTTCTTGGAGGAGTTCATCGCGATATTAGAAAAAGGAAAATGATACTTGATGCTGTTGAATCTATTGATCAATTTTGCTGTGAGAGTAAGCAATTGCATCTACAGCTTGAGGAGAAGCTATCTGTTTTGCATCGTATGGTAGGAACAATGGACAAACCCAGAGAGGATACAAAACATGTTAGACCTGACCTGCAAGATTTTGCTTATCCTGTGCATGATAGGTTTCATAAGAAGAGAAAAACATATCATGAAGAGACGGTAGCTATGGAGCAATCTTGTGATGGTCTGCAGATGAAGCAGATACAAAGTTGCCCTGAACAATTGTTCAACCCTGATGTAATTGACCCCAAAATTATGGTTGGTTTTGAGGAGGTAATGAACAAAAACTATATGAAATTGCTGGATTTGGACAATGCTGCTGAGGAGGAATATTATAGGATTGCAGTAGAAATGCCCATATCACCTACACTTCCTGAGATGGAATTTCCAGGCATTGAAACATTTGAGGCAAACCAGTTTAGACGTTTACAGGATGAGGTTTGTGAAAGATTCTCTCATGAAAATGAAAATTTTGCATCTTCTGACAGTGGTGGTGTTAAGAATGCGGAGAATGTTTCCAACAATTTGCAGTGTAATAGGGTGGGCACTTCACCTAAATTATTACATCATGAGAACGAGTGTTCTTATTGTTCTTTTGACATTCCAAGGAGTAATGAGAATGGTTTATGCAGTACAATGCCAGCTGAAAAAGCCCTTTTAAGCCACTCCCGAAACTCTGGAGTAGGAGTGGAGATGTCAGTTATTCCTAGTTCAAGTGATAGACTGGCAAGCATTCCATTTGAAAGTGAAACTAGATCAACAATTGGAAGTATCCCGAAATATTGTATTGTGTTCTCTAACATCAAGGATGATAGCAGTGTATCTAGGATTGTTTGTGCAACTAAAACTTGTATGGCTCGTTGCTCTTTACCTGCTCAGACAGAGTTTGTTGTGCATAGAATTTTACAAGCTCTTAAACAGGAAGAACAGCTTTCATCCAAGTGAGTGTGTTAGTGTTATCGAGATATGCCAAATTGTCTGATTTGAGGACTCCATGAGTACTTTATTTCTCTTGTCATTTTATTTGGTCATGCTGAGAATTTCTTTCTAGAATTTAATGGTTTTTTATTTCAGGGAGAAGGCGTGTGCATTTTTCTCACTGGTACTTCTCAACTTCTGTAAAGCTACTTCGGGGAAGTGCTCTCTTATTAGGGATTTCATTCCCTGCTTAACTCTGTTTGCCAAACATATACTTGAAGGTACCTTCAAAACTTTTATTCTAGGTTATCACTGGATTTGTTGTATCTGTACTAGCTCTTATAATTTTTCATTTCCATTTTCGCTTTATTTAACTGCTGTTTTTGGTGCAGTGGTATCTGATGCTGAGCCTAGAAGTGTATTGTCTGAATTATGTTTTGGAGATCTGCTTAGTGTAATTGAGGGTTTTCTTATAGAGGGAAGAGTTATTTCATGTACTAATCTATCTTCTGAGACTTCTGTTGAATATGAGTCGGGAATACATGTTACCGTTGATGGTTTGGATGTAATATTTTCATATGAAGCTGCTTCAGCTGACCTGTTGGTGGGAGGTAGCATTATATTGGGTTCAATATGTACAGCTGCTGACTCTGTTAGCTTTTTGTGTGAGGCTGTGTACAACATCTTCCGGATGCATAGATATGATACCTCGGTGGTTCTGATTATTCTTCATGTCTTTGCTTATGTGGGTGGTGATAAACTTTTCACATTAAGAAACTACAGTTTGACAATGACTGTATTAAAATCTGTAGTCACGTTCCTTGAAAGTGAACGTGCATCAGTAGCTACGTCAACTCTTCCGTTGGTGGATGATGTTCAACCTCAGTTCCCTGCATGTGTTGGCTGCCCATTTTCTAAGGATGCCCTTTCTGTGGATACTGTTGTTTCATTACTCTTTGCAAAGCTTCAAAATTTTGCCCGGTCAGGCTTTTTGTGTCAAGATCTAACATCCAATTCATCAAATTCAAGTTCCAGATCCACTGAGGATAAAGCTGAACAGAATTTGACCTGTGTCCTTGATATTAATTGTGAGGTTCCCTGTTGTTTAAACATGTACAGTTCAACTTGTAAAAACTCAGGATCAGTTGGCACTGGGACTTTGTGTGACATCAGTGATGTCTTATCGTTAATGGAGCTGCTTGCATGCAATATGGTATGTGTTTCATATGTTTTTAGCAAGTGATACTCTTTTAGCTGCTTTTGATGCAACTAGTATTTTTTTTACCTTTTGCTTTGGAAAGACAAGGACTGCAAAAGTAGTGTTTGGCTATTACTTTCCAATGGCTGAAGCAAAACTTTTAGAGCTTTCAGCCTTGAATTCTTTGATAAATAAAAGCCTGAAGAGACGTCTAATATTTGGTTTTGGGTTGTGCTTTATAATAGTGAAATTTCATGCTCTTTTGTATTGAGTTACCTACTTCTCTTTATGTTTTCTTGTAAACAGGGCTGGGACTGGACATGCAGGAAAATCATTTCTCAGCTGTGGAGCATGTTGGAGTCATCTTTCTTTGGGAACCTTAGTGTTGCTATTGTTATTCTTCTCGGTCAACTTGGGAGGTATGCTTGCGTTAAATTTTTCCTTTTCTCATATATTTTAAACTTTCCCTTTCTTTGGTTTATAGTCATTATTATTTCTGCCTTGAGGAAACATTAGTGTTCTAACTGTGGGCAGGAGCACCATTTTTCCTATAATGATGTTGGTAGGAACCCAATGCAGGAAAAACAAATTACTTGGATTTAGCTTTTAGCTAGATAGAATTAGACTTTAGAAGTTGAGAGAAAGACGGTTGCAGATGAAGACCAACTGACATGGGAGAGTGCTTGAAACTTGAGCTAAAAGAAAAGACTTACGTTTACTGCAATTAATTATTGAACCCGGATTAATTCAATGATAACTTTGATTTAATTTGGAATCTACATTCGTCGGCATCAGAAGTTGGATATAGCAGATTTAAGAAAGGGTTGAGTCTATTGCTAAATATTGGTGAAAACTTATTATGAGATGACTTAAAATTTAATCAAACTGGAAAATGCATTAATCAGAGAAACAACCTGACTGAACTGGAGCTTGATATTGGAAGTACTAAGTTCGTTTGCATTCTGAATCTGATGGTAGAAGCTTTTTTTCTAGTGATTTTAAGTTACTGCAGTTGTATAAACTTCATAGATCATCTTGGAGATACGGGCTTCAAATCCTGGGACATATGGGGTGGGCTTAATGGGATGGGAGACAGTGCTACCTCCCATTGTAAAGCTTAAAAATCTCTTGTAAAAAAAGAGAGGCAAGAATATGTTAATATGGGGAGAAAAATTTTTGTTGTACCCAGGCTGATAACTTGATGTGCCATGATATCTCATTAAGCTGTAGATGCTGTGTAAAACTGAGGAAGTTCATCCCATTAATGATGTCTGTTTTTTCAGGCTTGGAGTTGATGCTGTTGGATATGAAGATAAAGAGGTTGAAAACTTGAGAGCCAAGTTATCTGCTTTCTTGTGGCAGGAGACTACTATTAGAGCAGGTCTCCCCATCCAGCTTGCATCCGTTTCTGCTTTGCTTGGACTTGTATCCCTTGATTTTAAGAAAGCTAGTCTGGAGAATGGTAATCTTCCAGGCATGTCAGGTCAATGTGTGCCTGCAGAACTTTTAAGAAACTGGTTTCTTCAGTTGACTGAAGAGCAGCGATCAATGTCAATTAGGCTTTTTTTCCAGGCCGTTGACTGAGATTGTTGTGGTTGCAGGGGAAAGTTTCAAATTGGGATACATGTAAGAAATTTTGGTAAAACTATAGTATTTGAGAAATCAAAGTAGTTGTGGGACTCTGCTGCGCAAGTGCATCCTACAGATTTGATTTTGATATGGTTGAAATAAAATATAGGAATTGGGGGATTGTGGAACTTGAGTCTGGGTTTTGCTGCTAAATTTTTATTTTGTCAATTCACCTAAAAGTAAATGAAAAAAATATTCAAATTAATATTTGTTGATATGGTATATTATTTGACATGAATATTTTAATAATTTTTAATAATGTTTAATTTTTAAACAAATTTTTTATAATATTTTTGAATTTTTAAAATTTTAAAAAATTACTTAAATGTTGATATCTCATATTGTTAATTTTTTCATTCATTTTAAGGGTTTTAAAAGAAGAAAATAAATAAATAGTTAAAATAAATTTTTTATAAAATTAAAGGTCGAAAAAGATATTATGAATTACTATTGTATTGTAGAAATTTTATTGGGTTTATGATATCGACAATTTAAAATTATATATACTATCTTAATTTCATTAAATTTAAAATATGAATAAAATTTCTAACTAATTTATTCTAAAGTTAAATATGTTTATTTTTGTATATGAATGATTTAAGTTGTTCCTTTTTTAGAACTTATGTTCTTTAAAGTATATTAAATTAATCTTACATAATTTGTTTAAAATGTTAAATATTAACAATTTAAATATTTTTAGTATTTACATGAAATTTTATATGATATAAAGTAAATAATATGTTATAATTAAGGCTTAATATTGAAAGTAAAACTCGATCATTATTATAACCGTAGTGTATATCATGAGCATGTTTAGCATATACAATTACAAATAACACTAAATAAAAATATGAAAAATAAAATAAATTCAGAAAAGAAAACGATTAAATTAAAATACACGTTCAAAATGTAAGAATCGAAATAGTTCTTTCCTAGAAAGATTTGTAAGTCCATATTATTTCCTTATTTGTCTTTCTTCGACGCATTTCCCTCTGGAGTGACGCTCCCTCCTCATCTAACACGAGCCTATTTTCACTTCGGCCACCGTTTGTTCCACGAAGTGAATCCCAGCCACCGCCTTTAAATACTCCTGCCGCCGTCAAGCATCCTATTAAAACTCCAATTCATTCGTTAAATCCTCACTCCAAAACCCCTAAAAACCCCTCTCTGCCCCTTTTTATATATCTAGTCCATCCTAATCCTTTAGAAACCGCTGTTATTTGTCTCTCTCCGAACATCAATGGCTTCATCTCCTGCCCAAGACGATGCGCTGAAGAAACTTGAATATCTCTCCCTCGTCTCCAAGGTCAGCTCCGAACTCGAGAGCCATGTAGGGTTTTCCGATAAGGTTTTGGCCGAATTCATCACCGACATGGGTCGCCACTCCGAGACCGTTGACGAATTCGATGTCAAGCTGAAAGAAAACGGTGCCGAGTTACCTGATTACTTCGTCCGTACACTTCTTACTATCATCCACGCTATTCTGCCTCCAAAACCCAAGGCTGAGAAGGAATCCAAGAAGGCAATCGCCGGTGACGGTAAGAAATCTAAATTTAAAGCTTTAGCGATTGCAGATGATAAAGATAGAGCAAAAGAACTTGAGAAGGAAATTGAAATGGAGACACGAGACCTAAAAAAAGTAGAGGGTAGGGATAGGGACAGAGGCAGAGACAGATATAGGAGGGATAGCGATAGGGTCAGAGACAGAGATAGAGATAAAGATAGGAGTAGGCATAGAGATAGATATACGGAGGATGCTGATGATGATAGGATGGATTATGGCAGTCGGGGAAGAAATAGGGATCGAACCCGACATAATAGAGATGGTGATGAGGATAATAGAGATTATAGGAATAGGGGCAGGATCAGGGACCGGGGTAATGTGGAAGGTGATGAAGGTGGGGATAAGAGGAGTAATGGAAGGTACAAGGATAATGAGCCTGAGTTGTATAAGGTATACAAGGGGAGAGTTTCAAGAGTGATGGATTCAGGTTGTTTTGTGCAGTTGAATGAGTTAAGGGGAAAGGAGGGTTTGGTTCATGTTTCCCAGATGGCTAGTAGGAGGATTGCCAATGCAAAAGATGTTGTGAAACGGGATCAGGACGTTTATGTGAAGGTAATTTCAGTTTCAGGTCAGAAGTTGAGTTTGTCTATGAGGGATGTTGATCAGAATACTGGTAAGGACTTGCTTCCGTTGAAGAAAACTTCAGATGATGATGCTCTTAGGATTAATCCTTCAGGGGGGAAAGAGTGGCCCGTGATGAGAACTGGCCTTTCAGGGATTAGGATTGTTGAGGATGAGGATACTGCCCCTTCACGTAGGCCATTGAAGAGAATGAGTTCGCCAGAGAGGTGGGAAGCCAAACAATTGATTGCTTCTGGTGTTCTGAGACTAGATGAGTATCCCATGTATGATGAAGATGGAGATGGAATGCTTTATGAAGAGGAAGGTGCTGAGGAAGAACTTGAGATCGAAATGAATGAGGATGAACCTGCCTTTTTGCAAGGGCAGACTAGGTACTCTGTGGATCTCTCACCAGTAAAAATATTTAAGAATCCAGAAGGGTCCTTGAGTCGCGCTGCTGCTCTCCAGTCTGCACTTATTAAGGAACGGCGAGAAGTTCGGGAGCAGCAGCAGAGGACAATGCTTGATTCAATTCCCAAGGATCTTAATCGTCCTTGGGAAGACCCAATGCCAGAGACAGGTGAGAGGCATCTTGCGCAGGAGCTTAGAGGTGTTGGATTGTCAGCATATGATATGCCTGAATGGAAGAAGGATGCTTATGGTAAAGCTTTGACTTTTGGGCAGAGGTCTAAACTTTCCATCCAAGAGCAGAGGCAGAGCTTGCCCATTTATAAATTGAAAAAAGAGCTTGTTCAGGCTGTGCATGATAATCAGGTACTCGTGGTCATTGGTGAGACTGGTTCAGGTAAGACTACCCAGGTAACCCAGTATCTTGCTGAGGCTGGGTACACTACAAAGGGTAAGATTGGATGCACTCAACCTCGAAGGGTGGCTGCAATGTCTGTGGCGAAGAGGGTAGCTGAGGAATTTGGTTGTCGGCTAGGGGAGGAAGTTGGCTATGCTATTCGTTTTGAAGATTGCACTGGACCGGATACTGTCATAAAATACATGACTGATGGTATGCTTCTTAGGGAGATTTTGATTGACGAGGATCTCTCTCAGTACTCTGTCATTATGCTTGATGAAGCTCATGAGCGAACGATTCACACTGATGTCCTTTTTGGGTTACTGAAGCAACTTCTGAGACGGAGAGCCGATCTTCGTCTGATTGTTACGTCTGCTACACTGGATGCAGAGAAGTTTTCAGGGTATTTCTTTGACTGCAGTATTTTCAGCATTCCCGGTAGAACATTTCCTGTAGAGATACTCTATACAAAACAGCCTGAAAGTGACTACCTAGATGCTGCTCTTATAACAGTCCTACAGATACACTTGACTGAACCTGAAGGTGACATTCTTCTCTTCTTGACTGGTCAGGAGGAAATTGATTTTGCATGCCAGTCTCTTTATGAGAGGATGAAAGGACTAGGTAAAAATGTTCCTGAATTGATTATTTTACCGGTTTATAGTGCCCTTCCTAGTGAGATGCAGTCTAGGATTTTTGATCCTGCCCCTCCTGGGAAAAGGAAGGTGGTAGTGGCAACCAATATTGCCGAGGCTTCTTTAACTATAGATGGAATATTCTATGTGGTTGATCCTGGTTTTGCAAAACAAAATGTCTACAATCCGAAGCAAGGGCTTGATTCCCTGGTCATAACACCAATTTCACAAGCATCGGCCAAACAACGTGCTGGGCGGGCTGGGCGTACTGGACCTGGAAAATGCTACCGCTTGTATACTGAGAGTGCATATCGAAATGAGATGTCCCCTACATCGATTCCAGAGATCCAAAGGATTAACCTTGGCATGACAACACTAACAATGAAAGCAATGGGCATAAATGATCTCCTTTCTTTTGATTTTATGGATCCACCTGCACCACAAGCTCTCCTTTCTGCCATGGAGCAATTATACAGTTTAGGAGCTTTAGACGAGGAGGGGCTTTTGACTAAATTGGGTAGAAAAATGGCAGAATTTCCTCTTGATCCACCACTATCGAAGATGTTACTGGCTAGTGTGGACCTCGGGTGTAGTGATGAGATATTGACAATTATTGCAATGATCCAAACTGGTAACATCTTCTACAGGCCAAGGGAAAAGCAAGCTCAAGCTGATCAGAAGAGGGCCAAGTTTTTCCAGCCTGAGGGAGACCATTTGACTCTACTTGCTGTATATGAGGCTTGGAAAGCTAAGAACTTTTCTGGGCCTTGGTGTTTTGAAAATTTTGTTCAGTCTCGATCTTTACGGAGGGCACAGGATGTTAGAAAACAGCTTCTAAGCATCATGGATAAGTAAGTTCTAGCTTTTAGTTTTATACTAATCTTTTGCAAATTTTATCTGATCTTTCGTATTTTTCATGTCTGAGCTTTTATGGTTTTAAGATTTTAATTGTGTCCTACACTCTTAATTTTAGTATGTATTTGAGCTTACGCTTTATGATTATCTCTAGTAGAATATATCCTCACTAATTTTCTATATGATTATTAAAACGGTGATGAGCACTAGCTCGGGTGCTTTACAAGTTGATAAATACTGAATGTTGGTTGAACTTATTCAGCTAGCAAATTTCTCAACAACCTGCTTTTCTAGTTTTTACTTTTTGGCGCTGTAGTAAGGATTGTCAATGGGTCTTTAGGAGAATGCAAAGCTAATTGTGAATGTCTCTGTTCTTTGTATATGCCTTTTATTGCTTTTGCATCATTCTGGTAGTCTTTTTAGTAGTAAGCTTCACATGTTCTACATTTAGCATCAACCAGCCAGTCTTTCTCTCTCTTTCAGTTCATTAGTTTTAAATCTGTTGTGTTCACTACTAGTACGAGGCTTAATAGCCCTCCTAACATGCTAAAAGTTTATACTTGGTCTTTGAGGTTCTGACCTGAAAGTGGATGCTTTTTCAGGTACAAACTGGACGTAGTGAGTGCAGGAAAGAACTTTATGACGATCAGGAAAGCTATCACAGCAGGGTTCTTCTTCCATGCTGCAAGGAAGGACCCACAGGAAGGATATAGAACAGTGGTGGAGAACCAGCCTGTTTATATTCACCCAAGTAGCGCCCTTTTCCAGAGACAACCGGACTGGGTGATCTACCATGAGCTGGTAATGACTACAAAGGAGTACATGCGAGAGGTGACAGTGATAGATCCCAAATGGCTGGTTGAACTTGCGCCTAGATTCTTCAAACAGGCAGATCCCAGCAAGATGAGCAAGCGCAAGCGTCAAGAACGTATTGAGCCTCTTTATGATAGATATCATGAACCTAATTCTTGGCGTCTCAGTAAACGACGAGCTTGATCTGCTTCACTTTTCTACTTTCTCTGTAATTTTTTTTTCTTCGTATAAGATAAATTTTGTTGATTTATGCAATCTTTTGATTCTATTTTCTTACTTCTCACTTAAAAGTTGTACACTGACTGGTTTTTTAAAAGGTTATAACACTGACTGATTTTAGATGAGCTCAAAGGCTAGGAACCTTGATGTTTGAAGTGAAAAGAAAGCGAGCAGCTTGATTTGAATTGAAATTTTTGATAAAAACGTCTGTTCATGGCAAGTTTCTACATGGTTAATAACAACATTGACTGTATTTCATTTCTTTAAAAGAATTATAATAATTTTTTAGTATTTCAGTTCCACTTCCATATGTAAATTTATGGAAGCCATTTTAGTTTTCACCTCCATTTTTCTCTAGTTTACTGGTCTCTCAATACTAACCGATATATCAGCATACATATCATAATAAGAAATGGGTTATGTATTTTTGCATAACCTTTGTCAACCGGTCCCCATCAACTTTTTTATCATATTCTGCATGGCGTTTCTTATCCGTAGCAGAAAGATCATGAAGCAATACCGGAATACTCTGTTCATGTTTGAAGAAGTTACGAGGACCAACCATGGTTTTGACTTGCACTAGCCTTGTAATTTTTCCTCCCATAAACCAAACCCTTTGCTGCAAAGTCTGTCTGTACTATACTAGGATTGCTACCAATGTCAAGATCCATGTAGTTGACATATGCTTCCCTTGAAGACTTTGACACAAATTGTGTCATTCCCTTGTAAAAATTTCTCATCAAATGCTGGGTTCCATCATCATACCATATCTTAAAAATGTGGGAAGGGAGTTTCAGATTCCCAAATCCCATCCATTTTTCCTCCATAAGGATTCCACAACATAAAAATCCTCTCTGATTCAACCATCATCTTCCATATGGATTCTAAGCCCTCTCTAGTAATGGGTTGTTTCACATAATCAGATTCGCATTTGGAAAACGTTTAGCCATTCTGTGGCCTGCGTAGCAAAACATCTATGGAAGTTCCTCTAGGAAAGGCTGGATATAAGACGGTGGATTCCATCCAACTCATCCTCTGCAATCTTTGGGCTGCAAGCCTGCAACCCCAATCTGGGGAAGTTGTCGCTCACTATTTCAATAAGTCTGCTTGTTGGTCCCACGAAGAAGCCTATGAATGAAACTCGAATTGTCTTTTCCACTCCCTCATGACTTCAATGAACAACTTGTATCATCACCCTTATGAATAGATCTTCGCGCAACTTCTGGGCAACTTGTTGCCATTGATAAACAGTATCTGTTGCGGCCCGGTTTAAGGTTCTTGGTACATTGAAGACTGTAACATTTGTAGGAACCGGTACCCAGTTTGATCTTCCATGAAAGGATTACTCCAAAACTACCTCCACCTCCACCTCTAATGGCCCAAAACAAATCCTCCCCCATGGATTCTCTGTTCAGGATTGTCCCATTCACGTCAACCAATCGCGCATCGAATATGTTATCCACAGCGAGACCGTATTTTATCAAGTTTCCGTACCCACCTCCAGAAAAGTGTTCCCCAACTCCAAGAGTCGGATAGACCCCGGCCGGAAAGCAATAGGAACCGGTTTTCTAGGCGATCCTATAGTAAAGTTCGCCAATGGATGCTCCAGCTTCAACCCATGCAGTCTTGTTGGAAACATCAAACATCTATAGTAACTGAACGGAGATTGAACATGTCAAGCACAACGAAAGGGACCTCAGAAACGAAAGAGAGGCCCTCATAATCATGGCCACCACTTCCGATTCTAATCTGCAGGCCCTGGCTTTTGGCACAAATAACAGTGGCTTGGACGTGCGATTCCTGCATGGTATAGCTAGAGGCTTTGGTGTTGAAAACCTAAGGTTTTTAGCATATGCTTGCAGAACAGTTGGAAATGATGCATTTGAGGGCGTATAAATGGCACCCCAAACTGGGTTTGAAGGCTGTGTTGAATTGAGTCACAAGAAACTAAAACTAAAACAAACGAAATACGCAATAATATTAAGCATTAGAAATGTTGAAGTTATGTTCATAGTATACTAGGATATTTTTCTTCCACTGCCTCGTATAAACCTTAACACGATTTGGGCTATGATAACAGAAGCTCACCACTTATTTCCGGTTCTATTAATATTGGCTGTTTTAATTTCTGCATTTTAGTGAAAAAGCCTGTTTTTAAACATTAATAACAGAATTGGGCGGTTTATTGGGTTATTTACCCGATGAGGCTATTTTTCCCGAAAATTCTCTGATGTCAGCGCGCTTTAGTGTCCACGTCAACAAAATGCTCGTTCAGGGAAGCGTTTTGCCCCTTGTAACGGTCAAAAATTTGACAGTTGGCTTCCAACAATCCCAAAAAAAAACTATAAAAAGGCCCCCCAAATCATTTTTTCACACAAATCTCTCACAATTTCTATAATTCTCTCAAAATTCATTTCCCTTCATTTATTTTTCACACAATTCTCTCATAATTCTCAACATTCTTTCAATATTCCCTTCAAAAATCTATCAAATTTCATTGAAATTTTCTCAAAATTCTATCAAAATTCTTTGTTTAATTTTTTTTTGAATTTAATTTTTTTAAATTAAAAAAATTCGATCATGTTAACAATGGCCGGAGAATTAATCCGTCTCGATAATAAGCACATCTCCCTTGATCAAATGACAATGGTAAGTGATAATTTTAAATTTTCAATACTATTCGATATTTTTTTAATTTATGCAAATTTAATTAAATTTGCAATACTATTTGATATTTTATTCATTTATGCAATTATAATTAAAATTTCAATACTGCTTGATTTTTTTTCATTTATGATGTTTGCATTAATTAATTTATGCAATTTTAATTAGTTTTTGTTTTATAAATTTTTATAATAGTCTGTAGATCGGGTGTTGCAATGCTACATCCGTAATATGTTTGGTCCTCCATCGCCGTTGATCGAGAATTACTTGCGGGAAGCGGGATTTTGGCACGTGGCCACGATAGGCCGATGGTGCAAGTTGGACCCGAAACTAATCAGTGCGTTGATAGAGAGGTGGAGACTCGAGACGCACACTTTTTGTCTTCCATGCGGAGAGTGTATTATCACTCTAGAAGACGTGCATTTACAATTGGGATTGCCGGTGGATGGGTACGCAGTCACCGGGTCCGCATCATCTACTGATTGGGGAGCCGTATGCTACGAGCTTTTGGGTGCTATATCGGATAATATTAACGGAGGTCAGATCGAGATGAGCGGGTTACGAGACACATTCCTGGAGCCGGATAATGATTCGACTGAACTCGAAAGAATACGATATGCTCGGGCATACATTCTTGAGATGATTGGAGGTTATCTAATGCCGGACTTGTCACGAAATCTCGTACATCTAAGATGGTTGTTGAAACTCGTAGATTTTAGAGCAATTGGCGAATTGAGTTGGGGGTCTACCGTGTTGGCAACATATTGTAAAAGGAAATGTGCGGGGCAACATTGTACAAGGAAAAGTGCAGGGCGACGCGACCGAACAAAGCCAAAATATGAGGTTTCCTATTATTACTGTAATCATGGGCACGATTTTGCTTTCCATTTTTACATCGAGTGGACCACTCATATATATTTCCACTCATAACGAGGTAAATTTTATATTAGATTTTACAATTATATCGTAGATTTAGAATATAATTGTATGCTAAAAATTTATTTAATTAGTTGGAACCATTCGGCGAGTTATGTCGGAATACTTACCTCTCTCGAAGATATACGGCTTCTACTAGACCAACGATCGGAAGCACAGTAAATATTAAATAAAATATATATACATAATAAAATAGTCGTTTCGTATTTGGTATTTAGTATTTAGTATTATGTACTATGTATATAAGTAATATTTTTATTATGTTCATATAGTTTCAATGGACACCATACGAGGATTCGACAATTCGGGCAGTAATTCCGGATGAATTCCTTCAAATCCAAACGTTTGGCATGTAAAGGTCCCATTAGTGAACTATGCTACTGTGGAGATGCACCAGTCAGATAGAGTATTGCGACAAGTTGGATTCTGACAACCGATTCCCATGGCACCCGAGGTGTTTGATGATTAGCACAAAGTTGACTTACAACAACTGCATATGGATTGGCCGAGATTCTGGTCACACTATATCAAAATGTGAAAAAATCGGTAATATACCTACTCGGGAATCGGTCATTGTTCTAGAGTTAGCATGCGTACTGAAATACATGCCATGGTTTAGGATCCATGGCGAGCCATATTTATTGTCGAAAGAGGAGAGGCGACGAAAAATTCTTGCCCAAAGGAAACGATGAGGCCCTTTAAATCCAAGAAGAAGGGACGACGACGCAGGCCTATCAACAGCGCCCAAACAATCACCAGGCCCAACAGTTCAATCGACGACACCCACATCATAGCCTTTTCAGATTATGCTAGGTGCGTATCCTAGCCCTTATATGTATCCTAACCCTTATATGTTTCCTTTTCCTAGTCCTATGGCATGTTGGAATCAATGGCCCGGTTTATCTCCGTTCTCGATTACTCCTAGTCAACTACCGATCTATAGGTCGTCGTCGTATGAGGGATCGCACGATGCACCATCACGGAGCTCTTTTTTCTACCAATCCTCATCACCTTACGGGATTTAAACACCTCCGCCATGGGTGATGCAAACACCACCACAGTCATTATTCTATCAAGGCGGGTCACTCTCCCAACACCCATAACCAGATCCCCTGCCAGAGGAACCACAACCCCCATCAGAAGCTGATCCAAGGAGGAATCCAGCACGGACCCGTCGATGACGCCCATATGGCACTGATTCCGACCGCCACGGACATTGATTTTTTTAATATATTTGTACAAATTTTTTTATATTGTTTCATTTAATAAAATAAAAGTTCTTTTGAATAAGACAATTGTAATACAACATAGTTTCATTTAATAAAATATAAATAATACAACATAGTTTTTTTCGACAACTATCAACTATTTCGATTTGGACATGATCTACTTGTATGGCTTGGGTTCCTACACCATCCGCGCAACTTCTGTTGATTGGTTGTTTCTTGGATACCCATATTGGTACGTATTCTAGTCGAGCAAGGTGGACCATTTGGTTAGCGACATAATTCTCTATCTGGTAACAGTTTAAACGGAGCAAACGATACAGGCGGCCACTTACGTTCATCTAGAACAGGTGGGAATACGTGTCTCCACACGTTATATATGGTTTCTAGTTTGTACACTTCGTCGACATAGCTCATGGGATCTAGACGGAGATTCTGACAAGCTGTAATTATATGAGCGCATGGATAACAAAGTGCATCAAACCTCCCACAATCACAAGTCCTATTCCTCAAGTGTACATGTTATTACCTACCAATAATACATTCGTGCGGTTTGTTAAACTCCATCACACGAAACCATAGGTTGCTTCGATCGTGACAGACTGTGTGCATGGTGTTCGCCCACGCCTTCGCCTTATTAATTTCTTGCAATACCTTTGCACACCATACATGGCCTCCTTGCATTTGGCCTTTATAACTCGCTGCTCGCTTTGAAAATAGTATCGCTAAATGAAAATATGTCTCTTGAACAACCGATGTGATCGTCAAATGATATGTTCCTTTTAGAACAGAATTTATGCATTCAGCTAGGTTTGAGGTCATATGACCATATCGTAGATCGCCGTCGTATGCTTGTCTCATACCTTGCCAATATAAGTTGATAGCGAAAATTATATACCAGTTTTCCATTTAAAATAAATTCAATATTACAAACGAAATTATATTAATAGATATTAAATACCCATGTTGGTCACTTTTAATTTTTCAATTGTAAATCTAAATTACCCGTAGTAGTTGGACGCAACGTGTCTTAGGCAATACCGATAGTGTGTGCAATGCCACAGGCTTCCTTGTCGCTCAATTGCGGATAGTATTCTGGTGCCTCAATCTGATATAACGCAGATATTATGTTAGGGCCAGACATGCCTCCTTAACCTAGAAAGAAAGAAATCCCAGTTATCAGCTGACTCTCCTACTGTTATTGCAAACGCAATTGGAAGGATTCTCCTACTGCCATCCTGTGTCACAGCTAGCAATAGTCGATTGGTATATTTACCATACATAAAGGTACCGTCAATTTGTACTAATGGCTTGCAATATAGAAATACGTTTCGGCATTACTTAAAGCTCCAGAACAGACACTTAAATACTTGGCATCCACGGAGCAATCGGTCGTTGTAGTACGTAGGTTTCGTTTCAAGGTCTATTACGCAACCTGAGACATATCTCTCCAGTACCTGACACCACTGAAACACTTCATTATATGAAGCGTCCCACCCGTCATGCATCTTTTCCAACGCCTTCTGCTTAGCTATCCAAGCCTTGCGGTAAGAGGGCGTGTACCTCAACAGGCTACGAATATTGGCAATTAAGACCTGCACTGAAGTTCTGGGATATGCCTTCACAGTCGGCAGTATTAAGGTAGCTAACATATCTGAATCCATTTTGGGATGACCTTCCGAAACACCTGTCAACGAAGTACGTTAAAAAATACAACAGTACGTAATAACAGTTCTATTAAAAACTCTAAACAGTTAGTGATACTGTACCGACAACACATGTATGTGGACCTTTGTACTTTTTTATCTTCCACAAGCCTATTTTTTCCTAAACGAGGCCATAATTTTCCATTAACATGTACCGTCTTGCACTGTACATTTGGCCTCAAACTTATCGGATTTAGATTTAACTACTTTGTAGTTAACCCCGTTCATAATGTTATATTATTTTAATGCACTAAGAAAACTATCTTTATTGGAAAACTTCTTACCAACTTCCAATCCACCCGAATCCAATAAGTAACTTGTACGGTCACGCCTTTTGTATGGTAGATCTGGAAACTCCAACGCATCATATTGAGATAGATCGACATTATGCATGTGGGCTGGAGGCGACTACGCCCTAAATCACGGATCTTCTTTTTCATCAGCTGAACCCCCTTTAACATCTTTAGGTATGGTTGGAACAGGCTCTGTATCTGAAAATAATGCAACTTCTGCACCATCGCGGCCGACCTCTCGAGATGGATCCGCATCGAACTCATCATCTGACCCATCATCATGTGCAACGTACTGTAATGACCCAAATTTTTACAGTTATCAAAAAAGTACATTTTCGGGTCTCCGTTTCTAAAAAAATAGATTTGTAAATATTTATTAAAAATATTTACGAAGTTAAGAGAGTGATTAATTAAAGTTTAATGAAGCAAATTAGCTTAAATAAAGGATAATTAGATAAAAGGAATAAAAAAGAAAAAGAATAGAAAAAGAAAAAAAGGATGAAACGAAATAGAGAGCAGGGGAAAGAAAGAAGGAAAGAAAAAAAGAAAGAAGGAAAAAGGGAAAAATTGAGATTTCAAGGCTTGAAAGTTAAATAGGTAAGTCAATTTAGCCCTTTTTACTTAATTTTGATATTTTGGAAGCTTTGGGACAAGGTTTTGATGAAATCAAGTGAATATTTTGAAAGTTATTAGATTTTTAAATATTGTTCATGTTGAATAAAAAGATGAATTAGGGGTTAGATTGATAGGAATTCAAGTTAGAAATGAAATAAGGATTGAATTGTAAATTAATTCAAAAGTTTTATGTTGTAGGGACTAAATTGATAAAATTTCGAAATTAGGAAAATATGCTGGAAATTTAATAGTTAAGTATGAGTTTAGTTAAAAATTGAGTAGAAATAAAGTATGAATTAAGATAGAAAAGTAAGTGAATTTAGTTAGGATTAAATTGAAATTAAAAGTAGAAAATCAACATTTTGCACTAAGACTATTTTGGACAGCAGCAGTAGTCTAAGTTTGAAAAATCACCAAAAATTGTATAAATTTAATTAGAGGATTAATAAAATATTTAATTAAATCTTATTGAGTCTAGTTTCTTATAGAAGAAATTTTGTAAGCAATTGAATTGTAAATTATGAGATATAATGAATTTTGTGAGACAAGGTCAGAATGAATTCGGGTTCCTCTGTTCTGACTTTGAAAAATCACCAAAAATTGAAGAAAAATAATTAGAGGCTTAAAGTTATATTTTTAGAATTCATAATTTTCAGGAGAAATCAACGGGAATTGTAATATCCTAATTTTGGGCCTAGTCGGAATAGTGGTTTCGAGATCACAAATCTGAGATAGAAAGAATTTTTTTTATAATTATTTTGAGGTCTATGATATGATATGATTGCATGATTGTGTGAAAATTTCATGAAGAAATTCTATGCATAAAGTGCTTAATTTGAAATTAGGGACTAAATTGAATAAATTGCAAAACTTGTGTTCTAGAAGCATTTTGCATAAAATTGAATTAGATTATTAATTAGAGGTCCTTACAGAGCAATTTTACCAATTTGTAAGTCTATGGACAAAAATTGGACATGGATGGAATTTTTGGAAAGTTTAGTAGTAAGGGCATTTTGGTCATTTGGATATTAAATGAAATTATGTAATATAGGAAGTTGTAGATAAAACGGAATAAAAACGAGGTATTGAGACCTCGAATTCATTAACCGAGCTATAAATATTTTTAGAAATATTTATGGAGTGTAAATAAGTTAGGATTAAAGTTTCGTCAAGAAATTTTAAGGTTTCGGTAATTAATTAGGTGAAAAGAACTAAATTGAACTAAGTGCAAAATTTGTGAGATGTGATTAAATAGCTTAAGTATTTAAAAAGATGGATTTAAAGAGCAATTAGACCCAAAGGTTAATGGCTGGACGGTTTGGGTATGAAATAAGCAAGAAAACAATGTGAACAAGGGGCAAAATTGGAAATAGCATAAAAGTTAGTAATTAAATAATGATGTAATTGAAAAATCTAGACATTTCTTCATCTTTCTCAGCCAGAAACGCCGTAGCAGGTCTACTATGCTGGTTTTTCATACTTTTTCTTAGTAATTTTTATGTTTTTGTGACTTTTACAATTAGGTCCAATCATCTAATTCATTAGTTTTTGATTTGGTGGATGAAATTGGAAGTTCCCCTGGCTGAGTAAGGGCATTTTATGATGAATTATTATGAAATTGAAGTTCTAATTTCATATTAAGGTTGTTTTATTAAGTCATTTTGATAGAAAATGGTATTTAGGACCTAATTGTGAAAAAAATAGTGAATTAGATGTTGGTGTTGAAATTCAGAATATCAAAGGTTTTGAAATAGTTTATAATGATAAAATAAAGAGTTAATTGAGAAAAAATAATTCAATTTATGGGTGAATTGAGTAGGGACTAAATTGTAAAAACTGTAAATTTTGGGGTAAAAGTGCAATTTCGAAATTTGAACAGCATAAATTGTGAAGTGAAATAGAAATCAAATAAATGCTAATGAGTAGAAATAATTTATATTATAGATCAAGAGAAACGAGATTCAAGTCGTGATCGAGGGAAAAATAAAGTTTACGAGGAATAGGCTCGATTGCTAATATTTTATATCGAGGTAAGTTCATATGATTTTTAATAATGCAATGTGTAATTTAATGTTTTGAAATGAAAATTGCATGAATGATATAGTATATTATTGCATATAAAATGTCATTAAACTGTGATAATTGTAAAATGATATTTGAATAAAAGTACAAATTAAATGGAACAACGGACTTGAGTACTTTCATTCAGTGGCTAAGAAGAATTGACGGAAAAGACCATGGTTGGACCATGGCAACATGTGAAATGTGATTTCCGTATAAGACCATAGCTGGGCTATGGCTTCGGAGAAATGTGATATGTGCTACTGTATAAGACCATATCTGGGATATGGCATCAGTGTGATACGTGATCCGTGTAAGATCATGGCTGGGCTATGGCCTCGGTATGTGATATGTGACTATGTGCAAGACCATAGTTTTACTATGGCATTGTGATAATGAGGTACTCAATTCCGTAATCGTTCCCTAATTTGATTATGAACGAAAATGTAAAATGGCCCGAAAAGATTAAGAATTGGTGAATACTATGAAAATGACACGATTTGGAATAAGTTCTTGATACTTGATGACATTGAGATTATGGATCTATGCTTATGAAGCATAATTATGTGTTCTTACCATGATGGATGAAATGATTTTGTAAGGATTTAGTGAATAATAGTGGTGAATGAATAAATATGGCCTTGGCAGTTTTGGGTTACTGCAGTAGTGTAACTTTTGAAATTCACCATAAATTGTGGAAATTGAGTTACGGGCTGAGTAAAATATGAGATTAAAGCCTGATGAGTCTAGTTTCATATAGAGGAAACGGTACATGCAATTGGATTTTATGTTATGAGATATTTAAATTGTTGTGAGACAGAGTCTGAATGACTTCGAGATCCCTGTTCTGATTTTAGAAAATCATTAGAAATTGTACAAAAATAATTATGAGTTTTAATTTATATATTTAAAATCCTTATCGAGTCTATTTTCAATATGGATAGACGGGAACATCATCCAAGTCCCGAATTATGAGATAAATAATTTTTAGTGAAGAGAGATCAGAACTGTTGGACAGCGAAATAGGGGAAAATTTAATGAATAAACTGTACTAAATGGCTAAACCAAAAATTCTGGAAATTTTATGGAAGAAAGGTATATGAATCTAGTTTCAAGGAAAATTAACGGAACTTAATTTTAAGTTCCGTAGCTCCAGAAATAAATTATTTAGTAAATGTATCTCAATAAAACAGTTTAAGCTGAGTATGTATAATTGTACAATTGTGGTGTTTTATCTTAAAAGCATGTTGGTAATTGCTTATTAATTTCATATGGACTTACTAAGCATTTATGCTTACTCCCTCCTTTTCATTCCTTGTAGTTTTGACAAGCCAGCTCGAAAATCGGGAACAGTCGGAAGCCCACTCACACTATCCGTATACCATCTTGGCATAATGGCTTGTATATTTTGAGTATGGCATGTATAGCATTATAATCATTTTGTGTATATGGTCTTATGATATGGATATTGAGTGGTATGGAAATGCTTGGTAATGATTAGCCATTGGAATGGCTAATCATGATCATATTTGGTGTTATGTATGCTAAATTGCTAGCTAATCCATGGAAACCATGAAATAGGCAAAATTTACCATAAAATAGATTCAGACAGCAGCAGTGATGTGAGTTTGAAAAATCATTAAAAATAGTAGAGATACAATTAGATGATGAATAAAATATGGAATTGAAGAATTATTAGTCTATTTTCATATGGATGGAACAAAATAGGTATATGAGTTATATTTTATGAGAAGTTTAAATTTTTGTGAAACAGGGCCAGAGCGATTTCTGGATCCCCTATTCTGACTTTGGGAATTCACCATAAATTGTACAAATATAATTAGAAGTTATGCTTTATATGTACAGATTCCTTATTGAGTCTAGTTTTATTAGAAACAAACGGAATAGTCATTGAAACTCTGTACAAGGAGATATCTGATTCGTAATACACAGAGGTCAGAGCAGTCAAACCCTAAAACAGGGGAGACTTTAACTAATAAACTGTACTAATTGGCCTGACCAAAAATTGTAGAAAAAAATTAGTAGATAGATATATGAGTCTAGTTTAAGAAAAAATTTACGGAATTTGATTTCGAGTTTCGGAACTCGAGATATGAATTTTTAAGCAACTATGACGCAGTTGGACAGCTTGTCCGAATTTGTTTAAGTGCTCAAATAAGTTTAGTAATGCCTCGTGCTCGACTCCGGCGACGGTCTCGGGTAAGGGGGCGTTACAGGAATATTATCCGAGTTCTGTACTATGAGATAATTAATTTTTAGTGAAGAAGTTTCGGAACTGTTAGACAGCAGAATAGGGGTAAATTTAAAAAATAAACTGTACCTAATGGCTAAACTAAAAATTCTGAAAATTTTATGGTAAGAATATATATGAGTCTAGTTTCAGGTAAAATTAATAGATATTAATTTTGAGTTCCGTAGCTCGAGTTATAAATAATTTAGTTAGTATGACACATATGGACAGCTTGAATATTCATAAAAGTAAATAATAAAAATTATAGATAATGTTACTTACAAGTGTGTTATATACACTAAGGATGTGGAATGGAGAGGAGGAGGAGGAAAAATATGTATGAATGTTCATCTAGCATGGCTAATTTGCATGTTTTAGGCTCAAGGACTAAATTGAATAAAAGTAAAACTTTATGGGTAATTTTGTAAAAATGTCAAAAATGACCAAATTGCATGAAATGGATTATTTTATTATTTAAATTACAAAATTGAATGAAATTATTAATTTAGTTCAAGATCGGGGGAAAACATGTTTTAGGGATTAAATTGAAAAGTATTGAAATTATGGAAAATTTTGATATTTTATAGAATTCATGGATTGTTATCAATATGTATGAGAATAATATCTAGAAATAAGGATTAAATTGCAAGAATTTTATTTTCCTGACCCTAAGGATGAAATCATCATTAATTAAAAGTTTAGTTGCAAAATGGTAATTTTTCCTAGAGCATTAATTAAATGCATTAGAATATGAAATGAATGAAAATGATGATCAAATCTATTTATAAAGATCCAGACGACTCAAAAATAAGACTTGATCATAGAAAATAAAAGATATCGAATTAATGAAATTATAAACACAAACAAGCAATGAGGTAAGTTTGTGTAACTTGAATTGTATTTTAAATACTTGAAATATGTGGTTATGTGATGAAAATATGATTTGAATGTTCAATTCATGATAATTGATGAAATATTACTAATACTCGATATAAATTGAAAATAAAGCCCGGTTGAATGAAAGGAAAATTCGATGGATCTCTGAAAAGGAATTGACGGTAAAAAGGATCTAGCCCAGACGGGTGATCCTATTCTGATACAGCCCTCCCGAAGAATACGTGTAAAATGGATTTAGCCCGGACGGGTAATCCGAATTAGGGTCTGAATTTAGCCTGGACTGGTAATTCAGATTCAAGCTCATTAGAGTAATTGTCATTGCAGGGGATTTAGCCTGGACTGGTAATGCCGACAATACTCTATGAGTTTATATTACAGGGGATTTAGCCTGGACTGGTAATCCCACTGTAAGGATGAGGTTCGCGGAAGTGTGCTCTCTGATATGAAATGTGTAAGACCATGGTTGAAAGATACCATGGCAACCTGATATGAAATGTGTAAGACCATGGTTGAAAGATATCATGGCAACCTGATATGAAATGAATAAGACCATGGTTGAAAGATACCATGGCAACGTGACATGAAAAGAATAAGACCATGGTTGAAAGATACCATGGCAACATGACAGAAAATGAATGAGTAAGACCATAGTTGAAAGACATTATGGCATCATGTCAAAGATAAATAAGACCGTGGATGGGAGACGCTATGACATATATTGAATAATTGATATTCAGGTAATACTTATCAGATGACGAATGGTTATATGAAATGGTTGTGTGAAATGTTTACAAGAACTGGTCATATGGAAATATATGTACAAAATAGTTGTATGAAATAGTTATGAAGATAAATAAACGAAATAAGTATAAGTACATGGAATATAATTTATGTCAAGTTTGATATAAACTATTACCGGAATAAATATACATAAAATATATGGCAATGATGGAGCATGAAATATTGATATAATGAAATGAATGATATATGCTTATGAAGAAACGGTAAGAGCATGATATGTTTCATGACATGTACATATATGATTATCTTTGATATGTTGATACAAGGAAATTATGTAAGTTGAGACTACTATTAAACTCAAGTGCGATATGTAGAGAAAATAACTATATCAATGTTGAATTTAGATGAAATGTGTGCAAGTATACTAACAATGATGCTGTTTGACGCTTAGACAAGTGCCAAACTATTGATTGAACGGTAACATGTTTAATTATAAGGAGCATTGAAATAGTAAGTACTTAGATGAAAATAAAATTTAAGATTTTGCGAAATTTTTTTTATAATCCCGATTTAATTCTGGTTAGTTTCTAATGTATGTTTGGGGCTTCGAGGGCCCAATAGAGAGACGTTATGATTATTTCTAAAATATGAATAATAAATGACTCAGAATTATCTGAAAATGTTCAGTAAACTCCGGTAATGCCTCGTACCCTATTCCGGCAATGGATACAAGTAGGGGGTGTTACACGTACAAGGTCCCCTCGCTGGTGGACTTTGTAGGGAGTACATCATCCCTCCTTATAGACGTTTCACAACGTCTCCAATCAGATGTGGATTGTCAACCACTAGAAGTTGATGTCATTCCCCAGTACGTATTTCCAGCATCAAACATTGACCCATTGAGGTGCATGTCCAATCCACTAACGGAGTGTCGTGCAGGGGTTAGGTATTCCATACTGCTACTAAACACGAGTGCTTCTGTGTTTTTCTACCCACTAACAGAGTGTCGGGTAGGGGTTGTGTATTCCTCTCGACGACCAGTAGTAAATGTTAAAGCTACAAATGTATCATTTGGCGATGAAAATTGCACATAAAACTCAAGATAGGGTGATCCGCTAGCGAGATAAGTCTGCACCATTGCCTACAAGCTACGAGCGCCTTTGATGTCGAATGAGTCATATGTCACAGGATCAACTGAAGCATAAAATCGATACTTAATAGACATAACTTTCATTGGCGTTGTTCTGAAGATTTTACGCCTAACTCTTTTACGAAGTTCTGTCAAATCTATGTTCTGGTCAAAAACCAGTCTCGCTGTGTTCTCCGATAAAAAAACAACACCGTTCTCGTGTTATATACCTCAGTAAATAATAACACTAATACGTTCATTTATCTTCAATTTCTTTTCTTTTTAGCCTCTCTAATTTTTTTTACTGTAAGTTATGCAACCTGAGAATAAAATTTGGCTCATTTATAGCCTCATTTTTCTACGAACTACTATAGCAAAAGAGCGTCCATGTGGGAGTTTTTTTCAGAAATTTTACTGGCAGTGCATCTTACTTGAAGTGTTTTCAACACTATTTGTTCAGACACGTCTACTCAGAATTATTTTTCCATGAACTACTGTAGCAAAAGAGCGTCTACGTGGGAGTTTTTTTCAGAAATTTTACTGACAATGCATTCTGCTTGAAGCGATTTTGACACTATTTGTTCAGAAACGTCTATTCAGAATTATTTTTCTACAAACTACTGTAGCAAAAGAGCGTCTACGTGGGAGCTTTTTTTTAGAAATTTTGCTGAATATGAACTACTATAGCAAAAGAGCGTCCACGTGGTAGCTTTTTTCAGAAATTTTACTGACAGTGCAACCTGCTTGAAGCGTTTTCGACACTATTTGTTCAGAAACGTATACTCAGAATTATTTTTCTACGAACTACTGTAGTGAAAGAGCGTCCATGTGGGAGCTTTTTTCAGAAATTTTGCTGACAGTGCATTCTACTTGAAGCGTTTTCGACACTATTTGTTCAGAAACGTCTACTCAAAATTATTCTTGCAGAAACCCTAAACCCTAAGACAAAAAAAATTATATTGCATATATGTTTTTCTAATACCCTAAACACAAATTTATTTAAAAAACTAAAACCTAATTTATTCAATTAACCCTAATACCCTAAACTCTAATTTAGTATTTAGTATTTAAAATTAATAGTTAATTTAATGAATTAACCTTAAAACCCTAAACCCTAATTCAATTATTTTTTTCTTGAAACCCTAAACTTAGCATAACGTCAGAAGGTATATATGCTGCAATCATGTTATCTTTGAGAATTTCTTTTTCGTGTATGTATATTGGAAATTAATAATTAAGAAAATCAGAAATGAACTTGTTACAAGGTAAAAGAAACTTAGCCGGTGGATCAAAAATAAAATGATCTAAGCCATTGATAAAGGAAAAAAATCTAAACGCTGAAGTAATCAAATTATCAAGTTGTTGTTTACATGTTAAGAGTTATTTAAGGGTTTTTTACTAAAATATTATAAGAAATAAAATATTAAAATAGTTTGTTTAAACGATTATGTATCAATTAACCCTAAATTTAATCAATCCCTAATTTAATCAATTAACCTAATACCCTAAACTCTAATTTAGTATTTAGTATTTAAAATTAATAGTTAATTTAAACCCCAATTCAATTTTTTTCTAAAGCCCTTAAATTCTAAACCCTAAAAAACTCTAACCCTAAATCAATTAAACCTTAAAAATCCTAACCCTAAAAAACATAGGCAAAACGCTTCCCTAGGGGAGCGTTTTTGTCCACGTCAGCAAAGCGCGCCCTTAAGGAAGTGTTTTCTGCTGACGTGGACAAAACGCTCCCTTAGGGAAGTGATTTGCTAACATGTACTCAGAAAACGCGCTGACATGGACGCATTTTCGTGGAAAATAGCCTAATTTAGTAAATAACCCGAAAAATGGCCCATTTCCGTAATTAAATTTAGAAAAGGGCCTTTTTAGGTAAAATGGCCTTTAATTTCATTAGGTTTACAAGTCATAAATAATTAAATTAAAGTGAAAATGATATAAATTGTGTTCAATATAGGCATGGTTGTACATTAAATAAGATGTGTTTTTCCATAATACATTTTCAATTATACATTAGGTATACATTACCAAAAGTAAAAAATTATGTTATGTATACATTATGTCACAAGGTGCTTAATAATGTCGTTCAGGGAGTCAAAAATGCTTCAGTTGGTGGAGTGTTAATACAGGGCGTGAGAATAATTATAGAACTTACGTGAGAGTGGAAGAACTTGTACAACCAACTTGAGACTTATAACACACTTATATTTGCAATCATATATATGACCCAACAGATAGCTTGCCTATCTAGTTGGCTAGGCACTTAATTACCCAAGGCGTAAAGAAATTATTATACAATGTTTTTGTTAGTAATGTAGGATTATTAACATTGTTAATCACATGGATATTTTAATTAGTTTTTATTAAAATAAAAAGATTAAAATATCTTCAAATATTTTTGTAATTTTTTTAACTGAATTAATGTCCAATTAACTCATAACATCAGTTTAATCAAGAATTTAAATAATAGTATACATAAACTAAACTGATATGTGTCCATTTGCAAGAATGTATATATATACTTTGTATATATATGCATATAATAGATTATTTTATCAAAAATTAGAAATAAAAATATTAGCATTTAAAAATTAAATCAAGAAAATAATTAAATGTAAATTAGATAAAGCAAAACTAAATACACATTGACAAATATGTATTATTTAAGATATTTTAAATTGCATGCAATTTTTAAATTATATTTGTTTACTATTCAATTTTTATTTCATTAATTGAGTCTTTTATCTCCTACAATGCATAGTAAGTTGTATATATTTATTTATTAATTTAAAATAATTTTTAAGGTTTGTAATGCTTAACAAATATAATGATTCATATATATATTATATGAAAGCTTGATTTTTAGTTTTTATTTATGAAATTATAATTATTGTAAAAATCATATATGTTATTTTTATATACAATATTAATTTAACAAAACAAATATTTAAGTTCTTTCTTATAGATTAATACTAATATATACCAAATATGTATTTAGTCATGTTAAAAATTATCGTTATTATATAAACCTATACCTATTGTAAATTTTTAAATAATTTATTTAATCAATATAGAAAAAGTAAAAGAATATACATATCATATATATATATATTTAATTTGATTTTTTAAAGTATCTATGGAAGCGAACCCAGTAACTAATTATTCACATTCTGTAAGTTCATTAAAAGGTAAATCAAATGTTTAAGGCATACTTTATGTCATTTTTAAAAATAATATTACCATATTTTACTTTTGATTAATTATATTCATATGAAACCATTTAAACTAACCTAAAAAAATCTGCAAACTAAAACCCTTTTAAGTTTTTTAAAAAATAAAAAAAGGGTTTATTTACATTGTTAATATATATTATTAGAGATAAATTTAATTAAATTTACTGAGACAATATTCTTTTTTAAAAATTTAAATTCACTGTTAATAAGCGATTATTTCAGAACTAAATGTAATAATTAAAATTTAATAAGGATGAATATCGTAAATTTGATTTCAAAAATAATTGAAAGAGGGATTAAATTATGAACAAATAAGCCAAAAAGGTATGAACATGGGCCAACTTCCTTTAGTTTAATGCCAAATATAAAAAATTGCTGAAGGAACTAATATGTGTATATTGAGAAAGAAATCTGATATATTTTGTACTGCTGAAGGAACTAATATGTGTATATTGAGAAAGAAATCTGATATATTTTGTACTGTACCAAGCATTTTTTAACTCTTAATTTCTTTTCATTTTTCCACTGCGCATATATCGTTATTTGAGGTTGAAATCTGTATTTATGTGTATGATCCGGAAAGACAAGATGAAATTCAATTTAGGAGGACTGATATAGCAATGAATTCACAAGCGAAGTGACGTACCATATAATCGGGGTGTTTTTTTTAACTTGCAAATATTATAAAAAAAAGCAGCTACATTATCACTTTGATTTAATTAAAAAGACGGAAATGGCGGAATACTTTGTTCATTTTTGAAGAAATTATGAGGGTCTATCTTGGCCTTCACCTCTGCCAATCTCTGGAAATTCCCCTTGAAATACTTAGCCCCATATACTTTTGCAGCCTCAAAATCTGTGTTATTGCTGCCTATATCAAGGTCCCTGTAATTGAGGAATGCCTCCCTTGGTTTACTCGATACGTATGGGGCCATCTCAGCGTACAATTTTCTCATTAACTCTACGTATTTTTTGGTGGCTTCACTGCTCCCTTCCGACCAGTGCGCAGTGTACTGAACTATATAAAGGGTTCCAGCTCTATGTGCGAATGCTGTTTCGGACTCTGAAATCTCAGCCATTCGCCCACCGTAAGGGCTCCTTTGCATCCACATGTTCCCTATCTCCATCATTACCTTCCACAGGGTTTCCAAACCTGCCTTGGGCATCACGTTTTTCAGGTAATCAGATTTGGTTTTGAAGAATATTTTGTTCGGCACTCTGTTCAGTAAAACGTCGGTGGATGTTCCAATAGGGAAGCCGGCCCAGTAAAGGGTGGATTCGATCCAACTCATTTCTGTACAGTCTTTTCTTTGTAAACCCAATTCGGGGAAGCTCGCATTCACCAATGGAAGAAGCCTGTTAATTCGTCCGAGGCAATGGCCAATGAAGGAAACCCGAACAGTGCTGTTGCCATTGCCAGTTCCAGCAACGGTTACTGGCATGATTCGAATAAAAATATCTTTATCGAGTTTGTGGGAAACTTGAAGCCATTTATGAACAAGAACGGTTGCACCTTGCTCTAAAGTCTTTGCTACCTGGAAAACAGTAACTTTAGGAGGGACTCGAACCAGCTTGATCTTCCATAAGAGAATGATTCCGAAGCTAGTTCCACCGCCGCCTCTGATGGCCCAAAACACATTCTCTCCCATGGACTTTCTATTAAGGATTCTCCCCTTAGCATCGATCAATTGAGCGTCCACGACGTTATCTATTGAAAGGCCGAACTTTCTTAGCATGTTACCGTAGCCACCACCAGTGAAATGACCACCAATTCCTAGAGTAGTGCATACACCAGCAGGGAAAGCATGGACCTTGCTTTTCTCTGCAATTCGATAGTAGAGTTCACCGGTAGTCGCCCCCTGCCTGAACCCATGCAGTCTCGGTTTTCATATCGATCTTTATAGACCGAAGATTAGAAAGGTCAATAATGACAAATGGGACCGAGGAGCTGAAAGAGAGACCTTCGTAATCATGTCCGCCGCTTCGGGTTCTCACTTGCAAACCCGATTCCTTGGCACAAATAACAGCAGCTTGAACATGAGATTCATGCAGAGCAGCAACGATGGCCATGGGTTTGTGAGTAGCATTGGCCTGCGTTAGAACTCTAAGATTGTAAGTATGGAGCTCGTAAACAGATTAAAAGGAAGGATGGGTGGGAGTGTATATGGCTTTAGCGATTGGATTAGAAGGGTTGCTATAGTGCTTGGGAAGGCATTGGAGAAAATTATCAACAACTGAATTAGGGTAAGATTTAGATGTTACCAATGAAATCGAAAACAAAATGATAGAAACAAGGATGGGTAAACCTCTCATTTTTTATTTTTCTGCTGCAAAATCAACTTTGATTCAGCTGACTCGATTCTGCACTGTCCTTCCTATATGTGCTGTATTTATAGAAAATTAATACATTGCCATGAATTTATTATTAAATTTGTTCGCATTATTTTTTGCCACAAAATTTGTTCTATATTTACTATATAATTAATACATTAATTAAGGGTCAGACTTTTCTTTTTTATATAGATTATTAGTAGTATGGTATTTTATATTTTTAAAACATTTTATTATGTTTGTTTAGAAATTAAATCCTAAATCCCATATTAACCTCTACAAATCAATGCAAATATTTTTTATAATAATTATCTATAATTTTTGTAATGTAAATATTTTTTATAATAATTATCTATAATTTTTGTAATGTTCTGAATTAGGTATAAGATGAATCATGATTAGTTATTGTCTGGATTAAAATAAATTTAGATATTTATTTATTCCGGTTGAAGTCAATCAACCACATTACCATTACCAATGACATGAGGGAAAAAAAAACACGTAACATATTTTCAATGGTTGAATGTGTCGCCTTTTAAAGAAATACATTGTTAACTTTTTGAACCAAAAACTATAGTGGAAGATTTAGGGATGGAAATGGAATGAGGCAGGGTGAATAATGCTAAATCCACTACTGCTCTACTTCAATTTAATTTTTGCTAGTTATCTTAATCTTTTCTCATTCTTTTTTAAAATCAAGTAAATATTAAAACATAATTCTTCAAATAAAATATTTAATCATAAAACATATGATTTTTTCTATATTACGTATTTACCCTTTTAATAATTTATATATACAAGGATAAAACAATAATTTTATATAGTAAAGTGGGTCAAGGCCAGGCATGCAATTATCAAAGCCGCTTCATACCCATTATCCAAAAGAAAAAAATTCACCCTATCCCATATCCACTTTTCAAACAAAAACTTCTACTTCGAAATGAATCGATTCGAAATCCATGAGACAGTTAAGATTTTTCCATCTTTAGAAAAATAGTGTAGGTGCGAAGATTAAATAAAAAATAGGAAAATAAAATCGTAAGTTTGAATAACGTACTAATTCTTTGAAGTTGATGATGCCCGAAACTCTTCTATTTTCCGTTTAGTGTATTAAATTTTAAATTATACGTTGAAAATGCAACGTTACCTAATTTTAATCAAATGCAAACTTAATACGCTTAGTTTCCACAGTGAAATAAATAAAGTTAAAACTATGATGCATATCCTTATATTATATAAATAAAATAGGATAATAATAATAACATATTTTTGTATCAAATGATGAGTGCTAGATAATAATTTTAACCAATAAATCTCGACAATAAAAATATAATTAATAAACTTTCGGATGGTCAACAGGTATTATTAAATTCGGCTTCTATCCAGTTTACCCGGCAGCAACCGTAGCCAATAAAGGACTTTTTTTGTCCTTAAAAAAATTAAACCGATGCATTATCTAAATAAATAATATATACTTATTTTGGGCCAATTAGAGAAATTAATTTGTTGAAATTTTGAGTGCTCTAAAGCTGATAGTAGTAGGACAACAAACAAAAAAAAATTGTTTACTGGATTAAGGAAATGTTGATGGTGGTAAGCAAATGGTCATTATAGAAAGTCTAATCAGGGAAAATTAAGTAAATAAAGCACCATTTCCTTGTTCTATATAATTATTTTGAGCAGACATATGGGCTGCACTATTTGATTTTTCTTTAAATATTTCTGGATTTATATTTATGGTACAAATTTATTGTGTTCATTCTCAGCAGTATAAAAGAATTCCATAAATAAACAGAATTATTCAATCGAAATGCTGAGATTTTCCATTTATTGGACCTAAGATTGCCAATTACATCACCATACTGAATTAGTGATGTCAGTGTCATAAAACTGAAATCAGATTTGTATTTTAAGACCATCAAGTTTTGATTTATTGACATTTTTTTTTCTCAAACAATAGCCCTCATAGTTGTCCAACACTTACACCAAACAAAAGAAATAGACATTTGGAAATTTTTGTAAGCAAATATATAACATGAATAAACATAAATCATTTTCATTTCTGATGTAAAACTCTTTATGATTTGCATGTAAACTGCAAAAGAAGCCTTCTAAAGCTGAAGCAACATACACATTGATAAACAATTTCATAGTACCAAGTCCTAGATTGATCATTTTTAAAGTCTCAGCATTGAAATTTTTCATAACATCATCACATCATCTCATGCTGCCCCACTTGACATGAATGATCTCTGCCAATTACAAGGGAGCATTAAAAAATAGTAGTAAAAGAAACAGGGACTGCCAAACAACTACTGTTGCAATGATATGAGCAAGAGAAATTCCTGAATTCTATTGATAAAGAAAATCAACGTACACCCCAGTAATATCAGTTAGAACCGACTCAACAACTCTTCCCGTCTGCTTACCGCTGCCTCCTGCCCACCATTGCAACATATTCACAAGCCTTTCAGCTCCTTGGTGGCAACATTTTAATTGTACACATTTCACCAGGAAAGAAGACTTCAGATGCATAATCCATGGTCGTACTATACAAAATTTTTAAGCCCACAATTGAACAATCACCATGGCCTATCACTTCTTTTGTGATTCATCAATGTCGTTATATACACCCGTCACCCTGCCAAAGTTAATTTAAAGAAGACCACTTTGAATAAATAATTACATCAAAAAAAAAACAAAGAGATCCACAAGAATTCAAGCAGGCTAGTTTCTTTTCCTATAACAAGGCCAATTTAATGTTATCTTCAGCAATCAGGGAACAGGTACGTTTGATAAACAATGTTTTTTGTGCCTGAAACAAAAAAACAACTATCTACTGGAATTTAGACAGGGATGGAAGAAGTACATATATGATGATTCAGTGATGTAGTAAGAGAGGTCGAAGGTCTCACTCTTATTTTCATGATGCCATATCACCAAAAGTTTCTCAAATTAACAAATACATCAGAGATACATGCTTCATATCAACCTCGAATATGCTAGTGGTAGAGCATCACTTCCAAAAGGCTAAGTTGTTAAGTACTGGAAATTCATTGGTCCAACAATGATATGAATGCTCAACAGTTTGGTTTGTTTATCACAAACATAAAAGCCTTACCAAAGACAGAAAAAACGAAATGGAGTATGAATATGGTGTCATGTCATGTACCTATCATAAGACAAGAACGCATCACCTATATTTCCTACAACCTTATTTCGAACTTTCCGCACACAAACCTGCAAAAGCATATTTCAGTAACAGAAAGTACAAGATTTCTTATAAAGACAATCTTGTGACAATACTCACTTGTACTAGATCAACAGGCCCAGCGTCAGGATCCCGATTTCGATGAATAACAATTCCATTGTCACATTTGTTTATGAAGTGTGCACTTCCACTGATGTCATAGAGATTAGGAGGAGCCCCAATCCAGTGGTGCAACTGATAGATGAACATTAAATTAATACACAGAGATATCAATCAATAAAAGATAACTCAGGGGGGCCAACCTGTCTTGGATGTGCAACAAACCAGACATGACAAGAATGATGCTGAGCAAATCGCTTGATCTTCGTAAGCATCTGGCTTACATACTCCGTTTCAGTCCTGTTATGGAGAAATGAAATTATTAAATGGGATATATAGACAGCCAGCAAATGAGCACTCAGAAAGGGCAAAAGTAAAGACAGTTTTGAAAAATTATGAAGCTTTGTTAGTCTGCTCATGAATCCCACTAGGATAGAACCAGGACACTTTGTGAGCAATTCTATAAAAGTATATGATTTTAAGCAAAAAAAAAAAAAAAAAAAAACACCGACATACTCAAAGCTCCAAATTTTGAGGAGGGGAAAGATGTCCCTGAACTAATCAACTGTCAAGCTGGTTTAGCCATTGGCATGTAAAGAAAACATATAAACAATATACATGTAATCATGGAAAATTCAAAGCACATCATCAAACTATAAGGCAAAACATGGTGTAGAAAGAACTCACTGACTAACTGGGCGCTGATGATCTAGTTCATTGTAAGGATCAATTACAAGACCCTGAACACCATGCCTTAGAACCGCTGCCCTTGCAAGTTCAAGAACCCACTGTATACTTGGAAGAGAATCATTCTCGCACCTATTCCAGAACCAATGAGATAAATCTAGAAAGCAGTATTTAGAGAGAAATCACAACCATCAGAGAATACAAGGCCTCATTTTTAAAGCCTCCAAACCTTACTGAACTGTAAATTCAGTACCTCCCCCCAAAGAACACACAAAAAATTAAAGATAATTTTACTAGAAATAAAGAAAACGAAAAACTAAGTCTCAATCATTTGTCAAAATTTTACTAAGAGAACAACAACCGTATAATTTAAAGTGTTCAACTTACCTTATGAGTTGAAATGTGTCACTCAGCCATTTCTTCCCTTTCTCTAGTTCCTCGACACTCATTCTTTCCACATTGCTTCCATAGCTATTGTCAGAAAAAGTAGCAAATGAACCAATTGGTGATTATAATATTGAAACAAGGTACCTCAAAGAAACCACAGTTGCAAGCATATAAAAACCGGTTTCATTTCCAGGTATTCATTAATTTTCCAAATCATCTCTTGGAATCAAATTAAAGAAAACTTATAATATTTGGGGTGGATTTTGATTATTAAATTATTGAGATTTCTGAATATCTCAATTGTGGGTTACTTGTCCTACATGATTTATATTTGGTGTTTCATGTTTTATATAAGATTTTGGGTTTAGTTATAAATGCCTATGTAATTATAGTTTGAGCAGGCTTGATTTTAGGAATTATTCAGTTACCTGACTTTTCAAATATTTGAGATTTGAATGACTGGATTTTAGAGAATTTTAATTGAGAATTTACATTATTTCTTGAGGGAGTTGTTCTTAGGATGCTTATTCTACATCATAACTTTGGGTAAATCTAATTAGGCAATCATCATTCTTATCTAAAATATGCAGCTTTAAAATATTCAAAAACCAGGATATCTCACATCAGACCAAAAACATGAGTTATGTGATTAGTTCAGATCTATTCAATATTTTTCTTACATATCCTGTAGATAGCCAATTTTAAGGTCGAAGAGAAGTAAAATTATTAAGCATCCCCATACAACCTAAAAGCTCTTACAAATTAAGTTTGCAAATGATTTCAGGTATAAAGAAAAAAAATTACTAGATCTAACAATGATACACAATTAATAATAGAAACTCGAACCAACTAAACTTACCCTACACCAAAGAACGGTTTCTTTATGGATTTCTCTAAAAGTTTCCTTGCATGATCCCGAACCTTGATCGACAAAAAATGGGGAAATGTAAAGGTTAACACAAGACAAAAGGGTGTGTAATTCCTTTACAACAGTTGCACATATATGTTGGAAAATCAAGAACAGTGAAACTGAAACTGCGGATGTATACAAGAAATTTGATGACCGACCTTGTTCTCCATGGAGCAAAGAGCAAATTTCCAACCAACACCTTCATTAAGATTACATAAGAGAGCATCAATCCATTCACTCTTCCCAGAGTTGGGAACACCAGTTACTATTGTCAGCTCTCCCGGCACAACCTGATAGAGGTGAGGAAGAAGAAAGATCTTGAGAAGGATAATATATCACCTCTACCACTAGTCAATAGGCAATATAGAAGGACAAACAGACAAAGAACACATTAAGCTAAAATATAAAGGTAGAGAAAAAACAGATCAAGCTTACATTATATAGGTCGTCCAGCGCCCTCCAACCAGTTGAGACACCAAATTCATATCCAAGAGTTCGATGATAATATTGGTCAATTTCATCAAAGAAACTACTAAAGTTGAATAACCCACGTATGGGATATAATTCGGCATTATCAATTACGTCCTTAAGAACGCTGGGTCCCAAATACATAAGAACCTGTAATCACAATTAAGAGCCTGTCAGTGAGAACATCTGATTTTGGAATAAAATTTTATCTGCAACTTGGTAGCCTCAAAGGTGCTTCGGAGGCATGTCAGCACTCAAAGGTTGCTTCAAATGTTCAAAACTCAATTTGGCAGTCATAGGAAGTTTTGGGTACCTGACTAAAGCTTTTAGGTCTCCTCTAAGTTTATTTGAGTTAAAATTTTAGGTTGTTATTTTATTCTTCTGGTTCTTAGTTTTAAGTGTCAAAAGTGTATTTCTAATACTCTGGTTAGCAGGAAATTTCAGATTTTGCATCTAGAAAGTTTGGTTTTGATAGTTATGTTTGCTAGTTTTCTACTCAAGTCCAAGTATTTATCAAAATCCTAATCAGAATAGGAGTCTAACTGTTTAAGATTAGGACTGCTAGAAGTATATACTAAAATCAATGTGCTGTTGCTATTGAGATGTAGTTCAATACAAGAAAATTCCCAGCATTGTTGCTTTTGATATGATCCAATCAACCCTAGATGTGAACTCTAAGAATCGTTGCCCTTGTTAAGGAAGCATAACTTTTTGTACCACATCCTCAACTTTTAATATCAACTAATTTTCAGTTTACTAGAAATGACGAGTAATCTTCAAATCATTCTAACTGACATTAAATTAAAGATAAAACTTTTATTTTAAAATTAGTCAACAACTAGGTATAAAGATACATGTGTATCACCTCATTTGCATCCTTAAAATGATCCACGTCATTTTTCTTTGGCCATTTAACTCTCCAGCATCTGTCACCCACAGAAGGCAAATATTTATGCTGAAATGCAGTTAAAGCATAGTTTTTTTCTTTGAAATAAGCACAGATAACAACAATAATAAAGGAACAGAAAAAAGATAAGTTTTCAATATATTCAGCACTACAACAAAATCATTTAAACCTTTCTCTTCCAAGGCGACGTGCAAGCTCTTCAGCTAGGGCTTGACCAGGTAGATCTCCATCAGTGGCAAGTATAATGCGAGATGCCTACAATATATGCATATCAAAACCTAGAGCCATGTTCATGAAGACATTACAAGAAAGACCCAAAAAATAAACCCCAGCAAACCTTTTTAAAGTACTCTTTGCAGTTCCACAGGTATTGATACTTTGTGTCCTAGATTTCAAAACATATGAATGAAACATTAGAATGACGTTTATACTTGCATATCGATGAAAATAATAATGTTATACTATATCGTCCAAAATGGCAACAATTTTCTCATTCCATTCGTTCCGACTTAAATGAACCATCATTTAGGACAGAGGGAAAGTGATGGAAGAAAAACCAAGGCCAGATCATGCATCATTATCGACATTGTTATTGCAAATTTACAAAATATTGTAAACAAAAGAAAATTTTATTGTTATTGCAAATTTACAAAATATTGTAATCAAAAGAAATTTTATTCAAACATTAATTTTCTAAATTCAGAACAGTGCATTCTAGTTTGCTGTTCCACTTCACACTCACTAACTATCTCCTATTTTCTTTAGTGATCATCAACAAAAGTAGGAGAAACAGAACCGCATGTCATAAATACTTTCATCATCATAAAGCCAAATATATTACATGTTTGACGAAGTTTAAAGAAAGCAAGGTTCTAATGCAGGTGCAAAAGAGGAACCATGTAGAGACCTGACTAGTACAGCATTAATAATACACTTCAGCTGGTAGAATGCTGTTCAATCCCAAAACTTTATAAACATTAAATTGCCTTCACAAACAGCATCTACTTATGAATTTAACTCCAAATAGCTTACAATTGCTAACCAATAAGGCTTTATTTAGTAGGGAGAACAAAAATTGTTTTTAGTCTGATGGTTGATATTCATAACAACATTTGCTATTTTGTAACTCTATTTTTGTAGTAGACTTTTTTCCTCAATTTTTTCCATTCTTTCTACCAAACAGAGTGCAATGTTGTAAAGGGAGCTGGCAGTATCTAGTGAATGTAATACAAAGCCCAGAAGAGCAGGTTTTATTACCCAACTGTGAGCTAGAACTCATGCATAGATCCAAGGGTTCAGACACAATTTTCAGTATTTGAGCATGGTTAAGTCTATCTTAGGTTTGTAGTTAAATAAGTTGTTATCTGACTGGTAATTTCTTGTTAATATGAGTTAACCATATTTTTTCAATTCTCATGTTGGTCTAACATGATTATCCTATAGATGAACCAGGGGTGGGTACATAAACAGAGCTCAGTTGCTTGCAAGGATTGAACAATTTTATAATTTGATAATGAGTGAGAAAAATGAGGAGATGCATGTTCTGAATACAGGATCTAACTATTGTTTTGTTTGCGTGTTTGTCTAGGATTAAATTTTTACTCTTTTTCAAAACCCCCAACTTTTAACCTCCAAAGCATTCTGCTGGACCTAGACACATGCATCATTAATTGCTTTGCTGTTGAAGAATACACAAGCAGCTATCAATTGAATTTCCAAATAAAGGAATTTCTCAACTCTCGAGGCAGGAAGTTGTTGGTTTAACTAACCACATTATTAGAGGCCAGACTGAGTAAACAATATAGCCAAAAAACTAAGCAAATACAGTTGCAACAATAATAATGGACTGCTAGCTCCCTAAACTACACTATCCATAAACAGAACATAAGAAGCAACTCATAAAACTTACTTTATCACAGACAAGCAATCCATAAAACGTATTTCATCACATACTATTAGCTTAAGAGATGTAAGCAGAATATAACAAGCAACCCATAAAACTTATTTTATCACAGACAAGCAATCCATAAAATGTATTTCATCACATACTATTTAGCTTAAGAGATGTAAGCAGGCAATCCACCAAGTAAAATATGCACATTTACTCTCATGTGCCAAAACGTAAATGATTCTTATTAATACCTAACTGACTATGCCACTCCATATCTCAAATTGGAAAATTGCTTATATGGTATGCATGCATGAGGAGAGATAGAGACAAAAGGATCTTCATTAGAGAGGATTCTCCCTATATCATAGTTGAAACATTAATGTTGAAAATCTACTTAGTATATGATGGCTGACCACAAATTTGTAATACTGCTATTCAGAGAAGCTAAATGATATAGAGTATTAAATTCAAATGAAACCTGCTCTTCAGCTGGAACCTCCTTTTTAGAAACTGATGGTGGTGCACCATCAGGGACACTGACACAATTACGGAAGCCAGCTTCCTCCATTGCAAGCTTGTCCATTTCACCTTCAACCTATGATAACAAGCTGAAATAATAAGCATCAACTAAACATAGAACTGGAATAAATCTTCTGCAGAGAGTTACGAAGAATTACAATGATGATATCGCTTGCATCTTCTATATCATCCAGCCCATAAAGTATCTTTTCAGTATCCTTTTCCTGTAATTGATGAAGAGTAAAATAAGATTTTAATCAAAGATAATTTTTAAAATAAAGATCTAAAAAATGTGCCCTACAAACTACATGAAAGCTCCAAGAGTAAAGCATAAATGTCTATGGGATAATGAATTCAAATTCCAAGTGAACATACTATATTAACAATATAAACAGGGGAAAAACATTTCACAAGAACCTGCCAAAACCGCTTAACTATATCCCGATACTTGCAATTTACAAGTTCTCCATTACGCCAATAAGTGAATGCAATAGCAATCTGTCAACAAATTTTAAGAGTAATTAGCTAAAAAAAATATAGCAATTGTTTTGCATTGATTACATTAAGAAACAAAAATTGAAACATCAACCTTGAAATCTTAAAACCTTAACCTTATTAATATGAAAAAACAGTTATTTATAATAAAATAAATACACCCTCCCAACTATCAAGGTAAGGTAGACCAGCCAACATACCAAAGGCTTCAGTAGCTGCCACAGAAGGAGCTTTGCTTTATAATGTCACTATTAAAAATTTAGGTCTCACTTTGTAATTCCAATTATTTCCATATAGAGAGGAAGAACCATAATTTCCGCAAATCATGAACCATGGAATGAAGTTTTCTTGTATTTAGATTATGCTAGGAACTTCTAGGAGTTAGCTTTTTAGGAGTCCAAGTTGGTTATTTTCTTATGTACTAGTTAGTCTCCAATAAAACAATAGTTTTGAGATGTATAAGAATGAATCTAGCAGTTGTTATAAATATCCGTGTTCTCTTAATAATATCAAGCTTTGGTTTAATAAAGTACTAAATTATTTGGTTTACTAAAATGGATGGTCTGCAGCATTGTCTACTACTCCCTCAGTTTGGCAGCATTATTCGCAAGTAGCAGTTCGTAGCACCTGAAACTCTTCTTCGAGACTAGTGTTTCCCTTCTCTGCAATCTAAATCACATTTCTTTTTATAATTTCACCATAATGGTTACCCAATAATCCCATATTCACATATGAATACACACTAGTCAAGCCCATCAAGTCAGAAACTAACCCATGATCTTCCTGTTGCCACCAGAGTTTCCAGCAACTTTGTGTCTTCAAATCCAAATTTTTTTTTGTTAAACCTCAATCAAATCAAATCTAATTCAACCATTATGGCATTATCCCTAAATAAACCCCAATAATGCCCAATTTCTACTCATAACTGACCATAAAATCCAAGCAGTTTAACATTTCCCCAAATCCCTCCTGCATAAGTTGGAATCATATCTTCTCATCGCTCTTTATAACAACGAACATTCATCAATATCTAAATGTTAATAAAAAACATGGGGCCTATTCTCGAGATCTTGAAGCAAGAAGGATGTCAAAAGGCTATAAGAAGAAGAAACCTAACCAGTAGTACGCTTTTTAATGGTCAAATACGGCAATTAGACCCTGCACTTTGCGTAAGTTGTAGATTTAGTACCTATACTTTAGTTTGGTCACTTTCAGTCCCTGTACTTTTAGAACTTGAAAATTTTAGTCGTAACCAAATGATAGCTATTAAATTCGTTAAGCTAAGTTCTATTATTTTTTAAATTTTGATGTGTCAAACATATTATCACATGTGTAATGCCATGTTTTTTTTTTTTTGTTATTTTCATATATTACTCACAAAAAATCAGTTAATAGATTTAACGACTATCATTTGTATTAAGAGTGAAATTTTGAAATTCAAAAAATATAGCCACTAAGAATGATCCAATTGGTGAACATGGACTAAATCTAAAAGTTCACGCATTATACGGGACTAATGACATAATTTAACCAAACAGATTTAATTGCTACCATTGGATTAGGTCTAAAATTTCAAAATTCAAGAAGTACAGGGACTAAAATTGATTAAATTAAAGGACAGGTACTAAATACACAACTTACACAAAGTACAAGGTCTAATAGCAAAATTTGACCCGTTTTAAAAATAATAACCAATCAATGTGTTCAAATCGTACTTTTTTTATGAAGTAAACCTGAAATTACCAAAGAAGGGTGGACTTTGGGACAATCATAGGGTATGCAACAAAAGTACTTCCTGCGCAGAATCTATCTCAAAAGCACACTGAAAGCTACAAGATAAGACTTACTCCGTGTAGCCAGCACCCTAAGCTTATACTTACAAGAAAAAAGATTGATAATTACCTCATCACCACTCCTTTTTTGCATTATAGCATTTCTCTTTAGTGTTTCTGAAGATATCATTCGCTCTGCGAAATAAGCAGTGAGCTGAAACAGGAGCAAAAATATATATATATTAACTAAGGTTCATGCATTGTAGCAATTAATTGTACATGGCTAACCCAGTCAAAGAATCACAATTCACTAAATTGGAACTTAAACCGGAAGAAAGAATGCTGACAAGTAAACCAGGAAGTTTATCTTACAACACAACTGAACATTAGCATTTTGAATTCAAGCAACACATATCAACATTTTCAGTTTCATTTATGAATTTAAACAACGTTGAAAAAAATTCAGCTTTTGTGATAACTGATGGATAGAATGAAGATTCAGAGGTCTAGTGCTCTACGTTCCAATAGAGTGACGGCTTGACATAAACAAACACACAACTGGTAGGCCAATTTGCACAAACTTATATTTAAGCAGTACTGTAAAATATCACACTTGGCAAGTGAACGATGACGGGGCAAAAGCAATGTTTCCTATTTCTTCTTCAAATTCTGTTTGAGATTATACAGGGTAGAGGGTTTATGGCTTAGGTACATCATATCTACTCTTCTCTTATCCTCCCAACCACAGTTCTTCAGAAAAAAAAAGACAATAGCAGGAGTTGCGATACACAGGTTTAACAGATCTTTTACCAACTTAATCATAACAGAAATATTGTCTTTAGATTGAGAACTGCAATTCACATGTGCAGTAAACATATGACGTGGGGTTCATACTGTAAGCGAAGTAGTTTGAAGTAAAATTTGTAATAACTTGTTTCTTCATGAAAAGCTCAAAAGGCATTTAAGAAAAACAAAATGAAAAGTAAACTAGTTATTTTAGGTACATCTAACTATTTGAAATTTTGTATTGATAAAGGAATTTGTAAGAATAAACTCAATAGCACCAAAAAAAAACCCTATTACTCTGCAATAGGAATAAACAGGCTTAAATGCTGAAAGGAAAACCTACAAGCCTAACTGCATGTAAGATGGAACAAACACGTTACTGACATCTAAATCAATACAACCTCAGTGAACAAAATATAGAAAAGGGAGAAATTAGCAACCTGATTACATAGTGGTTCTAATTGCAAACTCTCCACTGTGATTTGCCTTGTGACCTTAACTTTGTTAACTCGACCGAGATTTTCAATTGATGGCTTGCCATCTGCAGCAGCCTAAAACCAAAGGGCAATAGAGAGACACTTACATTTCATATAGACACATAAAAACTGCTAAATCAATCTCAGAGTAGAAACAAATTACTTTTGTGTAGCCTTTCCACCCACATTTCGCTCGAAAACACAGCCATGAAGCTGAATACCTATAAATTAGATATATCAACACTATGGTTTAGTGACCCTCTAGAATTAAAAAGAAATAGTTCAAAGAGAAAGATTAAGATGTAGCATACCCATCTAGGCTGATGAAAAGAGATAAGCTAAGTTCCCCTGATTCACCACCATTGCACTATCATACAAGAATATCAACTTAGAGAAAGAGAACAAAAAACAACACCTGAAATAAACTTAGCCATCTGAATGATTTTCATGCAGAAGCATATTTTGATTAGGCAAATTACTAAGTTGGAAAAGGCTGTAGGATGTAAATTTTCTTGGAGAGACAGGATATAAAAAGTGACACATCTCTTAATTACTTCTACTTTCTTCAGCCAGCATTTATAATATTGTTTCTAACATTAGTTGATCACCTTGTTTCAGTAGATATATCATGGATACATTGTCTATTTCTATTTTTTTTCTTGGTTTTTTTCTTTTTCTTTTTCTTCTTTTATTATCACCTTGTTTAAAAGGTTTATCCTTTTTAACTTGTAGCAAAGATTTTTCTTTTGTAAAAAGATGTTTAAAAGACCATCTACCATAATAATAAATACCAAAATCTTTGAAGTTATTTTATCTTCTAGTTTATCAGGGAACTCATTTATGTTCACAATAATATATTCCCGTAGGAAATTCCTTGAGCTGACTAATTCCATGTGTAACAAACCGGTCAGCAATTTGTTTTAAATGCTTTGTTTTCTTCCAGCATTTTCAGAAAGACTAATATATCATCTATTTAAATAATAAAAAAATCTTTAACTTTTCAAAAGAAAGAATCCATCCATCTATGAATATTCAAGGAGCATTACATGTCGAAAGGCATAACTGCCCATTACTTCTGTTGCTGAAGTGCACTGATGTCTGTCAATAGTTTTGACTCTTCAATTAGCTCTATTTACCAAAAACTTTTATTTACATTCAAATTTAACATAATATGTGCATGTTTTGCTTGGTTTCTAAGCACATCTTTTCTAAAAACAATAAAATATCCCTCAAAGGCAAGATTTTGATTAAGGCATTTATAGTCTGGTATCTCTGACCTATCATCTGGATTACAACTACCAAGAAGTGGCACTGTGTAATAGCAAACTAGCTCAATTAGATTGGCAAAACTTAATCAAACTAATGTGAAAATGCAGCAAAGCTGACAATATTGTTAAAAGAAAATACCGAGGGACATTTTAAGCGGTTTTCACGCCCAGCAACACACTCAGTAATATCGATACCAAGCTGCTTTAGTTTATGATTCAAAATCTGCAAGCTACGCGTATCCGAGGGCTGGTCTTCCAAGTCTTGGGAATAAGCTTAGAGATAAACAAAAAGGAATTCTGGTAAGCCTTCCAATAAGTACAATTTAATGCACCTATATAAGTGTCAGCACGCATAAACACATAAATACATCTTCTCTTATTTGGATTTTTCAAGAAAAAAAATAGAAAAAGAACTGAATAAACAACCAAGCAACAACCTTTTTTCCCTGCATTTACAGAAAATAAAAAAAATACCTGGAGAGGGAGAAGAAACACTGGGAGAAGGAAGAGAACAAAACCCATTAGTCCTGAGCGAGAAAGAATGGTTTTTGGGGATGGGTTTGGAAGAAAGGGAGGGAAGGAGGCGTTTAGTGGGGGTGGAGAAGTGTTTAGGAGAAAGGGTTTGAGGCAGCAGAGGGGAAGGGAGGAAGTGTTTGGAGGTCATGAAAATGGTAGTTTTGGAGGCAAAAGAGGAGAGATTGCGGAGGAGGAGATGGAAGCGTTGATTGTGGGAAGGAAGACGCAGCATCACTCAGTGTGGGTGATATATTTTCTATATGTTTACACAAACATTCGTATGCTTGCTTGGCTGCCTGCCTGTTTTTCCCTCTTCCAGTAAGTGTTTAGGGGTTCTTGTTCTTTTTTGATTATCTATACCCCAAAAACAACTTCTTCAGTCCCTCTCATTTCCAAATTTGAACAAATTAATCCCTCTCTCCAAATATTAGAATAATTTAATCTTCTCATTTTCAAAACTAAGCAATAAAAGACATTAAATAGGACGTTTTCCACCTGAACATCCTCATTTGTGGCAAAAGAAGAAAAAAATAAACCTTATTTCCAACTGTCAAATTTCATTTCCTTCATGTAATTTAATTTTAAAATATTATTTCAACAAAATAGAAAAACACAAATTACATTCTTACCCCGCTAACTTATTTACCCACCACCCATTGCCCTTTAATCAAACCTCAACAAAAAACTAACTAACTAAACAATATTGAAAATGCAAGAAAATACCAACTCTAAAAAAATAAAAATAAAAAACAAAACGTAGAACCCCATTGACAAATATCAGAGGAAATTAAATTTTTAAAAATTTTCATTATACTTTTTTAATTTATTTTAAATTTTTTAATTAAGTTACTATAAAATATTTAAAAATTCTTATTGATCTTAAAAAAATATTTTAATTAGACCCCATTTAAAAAAAGTCATTAAACTACTAAAATTTTTGAAATTTTTATTAGAACCCCAAAACTTAATCTCAGCATCCCCAGTGCCAAATATTCTTATGTTGGATCACAAAACAATATGTAAAACTAAACCTTTAGTTAGACAGGTTTACAAATGAAATTTTCCTACCATTTCAACTACCTACTAAAATATTGCGCTAATTTTTTATTTTTTATTTTATCCTCAATCAGTACGAATGTCATGCAGTTGGCTGCAATAGAATAAGCTATTAATTAGATCGCTGGAATAAATTAGAGAAATAATAGAATTATGTAATTTGATTCATTGAATCGTTATTCAGTAGAAATAGAATAAAGGAGTAAAATAAATTAATAATAATATTATATTATTTGATAGGATAGAATAATAAAAAAAAGAATAGATAAGTAATAGATCACAAATGATAATTTTATCTTTAGAAATAAAAAATATTTTATATATTATTAATACATTGTAAAAATATTTATATTATATTATATTTTGCATTAAATTAAATCATTAGTAAAAATAAAAATATAGTTAACAAAATAATTTATATATTATTAATTATTTATTTTTAATATTAATTATATAAATATTTTGATAAAAATTTATAGAAAAGCATATTATTTATCTTCGTGTTAATATACAATATTAATACTATTGAACATTATATAAGGTCTTATCTTGTATCTATTTTGTTTATTATTTATTTCATTTTGAACTATTGTTTCTTCTCACTATTGTAATTTTCAGATTCTGACAACAAACTCTATTGCCTCCACTGTTGTTCTTGGTGATGACTTATCCTGAATTATGTGGGTGCTCATCAAAACCAAAATCATCATTTAATTCTTTTTTTTTCTCATCTTAATTTTTCTTAAAATTCATAAGTGAGGATTCACAATTATAAATATATATATAGTGATTTCTACCATTGTTTTAATTGTATTTTTTTTTCTCTTATCTATTTTTCTCCTCAAACTATTTTCTTTCTCTTTTAACGACTCATCTTCTCCATCTAATCCTTTCTATGATTCAAATCCAATTACAATAGTCAACCATCAGGGACATCGTCGTCCACCATTTTAATTGCGACAAATGCCTCCTATTTAAACTATTTTTTCATTTTTTTGTGTTCCCCCTTATTTTTAAGTTATCTGTTAAAAAATTAGTAAGAAAGCTTATTCTCTAAATTTATTTTACATATCTATTGTTGGAAATGGATTTTTTTTTTCTGAAATTTGATGGAGAGGAGAAGAGAATGATGTGTTAAATTAAAAATAAAAATAAGATGCAACAGAATTCGATTCTAGTTTTATTTTTCAAATTCAAAAATTTGATGCAAGTAAGGAAGAAGAAAATGATGAGTAAAATTAACAAGATATAGGGTGAAATTGTGTAAAGCAAAATGTTGCTATTACTTCCATTGATGAATAAACTGTTCTTAGTGCCTTCCATTGAATGATGATTTGGTAAATTTGGAAAATAGGAAAGAAATAGGATTTTGTTGAATAATTCGTTGGCTGAATCAAATTCAAGTTTCATTGTTGATCCAAGAATAAGGGAAAATGGCTATTCTAATGAAACAATGTGTAAGTGACAACCATGTCTAGACTAAGATTTTAATTTGAAATTATACGGAGAAATATGAACAGGACATGTTAAAATAAGTTTTGATTTTTTTTTTACCACGTTAAATTGTTATCATGTTACTTATAGTTATTACCTGCTCACTCTAAAAAATGGCGTTGATTATATTGTTTTATTTTTTTCTAGAGGTATCAAATTACTTAATTTCACATTTGAGAGCGATTGGATAGGATTTTTTGCCTTATTTATTTGACAATACTGATATTAGAAATTATTTATTGTAACTTTGATTGAGACATCAACAATTTTGGGTGTTATTGAAAATATAGTCAATTAGTTTGAATTCAATTAATTTATTATGTCAATTTGTTTTTCCTTAAAAAAATTAGATCAAATTATTTTATTTAATTAAAATAAGAAAAATTATAATATTTAAAATAATAAAATGTAGTCACTTTCCTAAAAATTAAATTGGTGGAACAATGATTCCCACATCAAGTATGCTAAAATACATTAACTTTTCTAAGAATGAAACATTCCTTTAGGAGTTACCTTTCCTCGGCCATGAGAATGTGTTGAGGGGAGGTCGAACTCTCTCTTGGGAGACGTCTTTAAACTATTGTCCGCTTGGGAGCCAACAAACCCCTCAAGGAAAAATGTTGTTTATGTGTTGGGGTTTTATTCCCAACCTCCATGAAGAGTCATGAACGATTAGGCCAAGTGGCACCACAATTACAAAGTAAAGGCTATATATGTCTTGGTCGGTGGTTTGAGTTCTATCACAAAATCAATTGAATGATGTGCAAATATATACAATCGTCACTAGTGAGTAACGAGTACAGTTTTCTATAGGCATTGTTTATGAAAGAAAAAAAATTAAATTATTAAATAACAAGTTGGTGATGAAAATAAATAAAAATGAATTTAGTAAATAATTTACCTAATTTAAAATCCCTAAATGCACAATGAGAAATGAAAGCAAATAACATAGAATACAAATCAACAAAACACAAGATTAAATTAATATTACATGAATGAGCTAGATTAATTACTTTCCCTTAATTTAAAATATTAAAACCATCGTTAACAATGTTACATCAATTCACTGGCAAATTGGTTATTTATTAACCCAGAATAAGAAGTGATAAAATCAAAATTTTCAACATTCTCTTTAGTATATTTATATGAGCAATTTGCATATTTCATGAGGTAACAATACTGTTAAATACCATTACTAATTTAATTTTTGAGAAATCAAACATTCACTATTTAAATATTGTCTCTTAAGTATCATATTGTTCAGATTAAATAAGTAGCTCAAATGTTTTTCAATATTAATTATGCAGGAGCAAATATGAGCATGATTTTATTTGAATTGGTAAACAAAATAATGCCCAGAACAACATTAATACAATTAACCTAACTTCAACAAAATTAAGCCATAAATGTACAAGCCCAATTTTAGCCTGGGGCCCAATTACAAAAAAACAAAAAAAGCAAACCAAATTAAACTAACCCACCAACCCAACTAGCCTAACCCGGAGCCCAAAAACCCGAACGGCCCAATACCCGAGCCCAATGGACAAGCCCACATCAGACTAGGGTTTCAGAGACTGAAACCCTAGTGCCCCACTTGCATCTACCGCCGCTGTCAATCACCTCAGCCACCTGCCCCCTGACTCGCGCCGCACCTGCCACCGACACCCTCATCTACTCTACCTGCAAAAGAAAGGATACAATAGCAGTAGGAAATAGGGATTTTGGTTGTGAAAAATGGCTATAAAAGGCCATTCAAAAAAATTGTAAGGGGTTCGGCCCCTGTTTTCCACAAAGAAGAGAAATAAAAAAGGTTGAACACCCATTTCTGACCGGTTTTCCTTTTTTTTTCCTCTCCACTGTTACTGTTGTTTTTTTACAATTTTATTTCTTTCATTTTTTA